>NW_015440952.1:981740-983078 GCF_000150705.2 Paracoccidioides lutzii | reverse complement strand
CACTCCCAATAGCCGCGTCTGCTTGCTGTCTGATCCCAGCCGCAGCCTTTTTTTTTTAAAGACTTACTTTAATTTATATATATTTATTTATTTATTTATTTATTTATTTATTTATTTATTTACTTATTTATTTATTTATTTACTTATTTATTTATTTATTTATAATTTTTATTTATAATTTTTATTTTTATTTTATTTTAATAATTTTTAAAATTGTCTTCCCTGACAGACTCCGATCCTCTCTCACGCCTCCCGTATATGCCTCTCACCGCTTCCTAGCCCACAAACCACTACGCTGGAGACTTGATTGCGCCGTTTCTTCCGAGGATCCTGTCCGCCGTACCACTCAATTAGGATTGTTCTGCCGGTTCCGAGACACAGCCCTATTCATCGCCTTTGCAATTTGTTGTTGGTTATTTTGCAGAGGAGGGACGCTTATAGTCATTGCTTCAGCTGACGAAGAAAAACACCAAGTCATTATCAAGAGATAATAAGGGTGGAGGCTAAAATCCAACTATCAGGAACGAAAGGGAAAAAGAGGGAAGAAATAGATCGGATGGAGAACTGGTGGATAAAATATCAAAGCAAGCTCCAATAAAAGGACGAAGAGGACGACGACGACCAACCGGAGTCGAAAGAAAAAAAAACAAGGGAGACCGACTCCAGAATAATAAGTCCCAGGCTGATCGGGCCATACATATGAGAGCCACATCATACGGATCACGCTTTTACATCCATCCATCCATCCATCCGTCCCTCCGTCTAAACATAACACGCTTATCCCTCTTTTTCCAATCTCTATCATCTTATTTACACACTCCCCTCTTTGTCATTCTTGCCCTTTGCCCTCACCAATTCCCAACGCTGCGCTGTTAGGGGCAGTTTCGACGTAGCAAACTGCTGCTGACTCAGCTTCCGCGCGGACCCAGAAGAGCCGCAAGCTCAGCTGACCTGCTAAAATCTGCCCGGCCGTACCGTAACCGTACCTTACGCTTACCGTACGCACCTCATACCCGCGCATACGTCGCATTCCTGTGCGCTGCCGGTGCCAACGCGCTGTGCCCAGTCCTTGTCTTGTCACCAGCATACCCAGCCTAATACCAGGCCGTACCCGCCAATACCCTCCCCAATACATCGTCATCGTTTTGCTTCAACCCTTGGTCAACCTCGAGTCGTCAACTTCATCGGCCGATCCACCTACGCCCGCTCACCAACCCTTCAGCCAACTCCATCCACGACTCCCCTTCCCCCACATGTCGTCTCTCTATCCGTCTCCACCGTTTCTGTTGTCGCTTATACGCTCCTGACGGCATTTCCCCGTCACCTCCCGCTGCCGCT
>NW_015440952.1:930320-979791 GCF_000150705.2 Paracoccidioides lutzii | reverse complement strand
CCCTTCCATCGTTGTCGCAATTTTCACTCCTTTCGCTCCCTGCCTCTCTGTTCTTCGCCTCGTCGCGGATATCCTGTGGCGTTGGGGATGTCGTTTCCTTATTCATTTGACTCTTTATCTGATATCATGATCACTGCGGTCGCAGGCCCATTTTCAATATGATACTAACCTTCACTGGCAGTCACCCTTCCACAGTCTTCTCTTGCTCCGCCTTCCATCCCCTCCACCACAGCCAGTGCCAATATCAACCCCAGCACAAGCCCAAGAGGGACAAAACGAAGCAGATCGACAGAGCAGTATAGCAATCAGCCTGCGGAAGGTGAAATGGAGGATGGTATGCTATCTTCTTCTTTTCTCGCATGCTGTCATGCCACACAACTTGATTTTTTTCATACCTAATTTGTGCAGTGCCAGATGATCATGGTCGTCGCAAGCGAGGGCGCCCACCTAAGACGCCAAAGGTCGCGTCAGCCACAAATCTCGTTGCTCTTCCACCGTCGCAGAGACCCAAACAATCCCCTTCCCAGTCACATAGTTCCATTCTCCCTCCTCAACCTATTCTACAACATACTACGGTCGCCCCACAGACATCCCCAACCCCCAAAACTACACCCACAAAGTCACTCATTAAGGCGCTTCCCACAGTTAGAGATCACACCACTGACCAGCTAGGGGAGGAGTGTGATGAATACATACCGAAGGAGTTTGATGAGAGTGGTGAGAAGAAGGTCGACGCGCTGGGATACCCACAGGACAAGCGCAAATACAAGTGCAGGACATTTTGTGTACCAAACCGCGGAAAGAAACTATTCATGTTGGCCACAGAATGTGCTAGAGTGCTAGGATATCGAGATTCTTATCTTCTATTTAACAAAAACAGATCACTCTACAAAATTATTGCGAGTCAAGCGGAGAAGGATTCCTTGATCCAGCAGGACATTTTGCCCTACTCCTATCGCTCTCGACAGATCGCGATTGTAACGGCGAGGTCCATGTTCCGTCAGTTTGGGAGCAGAGTGATTGTTGATGGACGACGTGTTCGGGACGACTACTGGGAAAGCAAGGCGCGAAAGCAGGGCTTCACTGAGGAAGATATGGCGGGTGAGAAACGACCTGGAGCGGCCAAGGCTAGAGATGCGGCGGCGGCGGCGGCGGCGGCGGCGGCGGAAGCTGCTAATGCTGGACTGATACCAAACTTGGGTCAGAGCGATATCATATACAGCAACGGCCCTCATATCGACGGCATGCCACCCGACATGCCTCCGCATCCGGCGAATTTGACACCGCTTCCCATGATACACTTGGCGCCAGCAGATGATCCACGGATGAGAGAGTTTAATAGCATACCTCGACCGAGACAAGAACCTACTGGGCAGCCATTCCACGACCGTACTCAACCTAGCAGTAGTGCAGAAATAATGAACCATGCTTCGCATACAGCTGATTTCAGCAAAATTTTAAATCAGCAACGAGGTTATCGTGCGAAAGGCTTGGATGAACACTGGAATAAACAACGAGACACCCCTGTCTCCAGTCAATCACCAGCCACTCAGGTAGACCCAACCCCAGGTGTTCCTCAACCACTACAATCACCGCAATTAACATCAAGTATGCTTGCTCCCAATCAGCACCCGAACGTCCTGGCTCATCCGCAAATGATGACTCCCCAACAATCCTATTCCCAGCCCGCTTATCAGCAAACTCCCATATCTCAATCCCCGCTGCGCGGAATGCCTCAAGGAATGCGCCCTGATCAGCTCCAGCATCGCTCGTCCACCATCTCCCTCACCTCTGCCAGCTCAAGTCAGGGTTCGCCATACTCGTACTCCCAGGGTCAACAGCTGTGGGGTCAACCACCGCCACAGCTACAACCATCTCCCCTCTCCACCTCCCATACACTCAGCATACCACAGTACACCCCACAAATTCATCCGCAACAGCAACAGCAACAATCTCCCTCACCCCACCTACAGAACACCCAACCCCGCCACCCTTCCCAGTCTCCGCGCCACCAGCATCGCCCTACACCCTCGCAGCTCCACTCACAGCCTCAACCACCATCCCAACAACAACAGCAGCAGCAACAACAACAACAACAACAACAACAACAGCAACAACAACAACAACAGCAACAGCAACAGCAACAGCAACAACAACAAAACCTTGCAGCCATGGGCTACCCGGGCGTCTCGACGGCACAAGCATATTCTAGCATGGCAGCCGCGCGCACCATGTACCCGTCGTCTCAAGGCCCCGCTGGCTCGCAGCAGTTTATGTCCGCCCCCCACCAGCAACCGTCAGTGCTGGGGATGGGCATGGGGACCAGCGCACCGTTGCCGGGATGGCCTAGTACGACGGCGGGAGGGCCGTTGCAGCCTGGTGGCCAGCAGCAGCCGGGGCAACCGCCCAGTGGATGGCCGTCGACGTATTAAGAAGGGAATTGTGAAGGGGTTCGTAAGGTGGAGTTGATGTTTGGTTTTGAAATGAATTTGGAATCCTCAGTTGGTCGCGTGATTACTTGCTCGTTTCTTCCATTTTTATATATTGCGGCTGGTTTCTTCTGTATTCTTCTTGTCTATTTATTTAACTTCCCTCCCCCCCCCCCCTTCTTTTTGCGTTTTGCCTTTCTTACCTAGTCCGCGGCTTATTTTTTATTTACACCTTTTCATAATACCCGTTTCTCACCTCAGAACGTTTATTTCCCAAAATTCTCCTTGGGGTTTGAAAATGATACCTCTTACGTGATAAAATGCTACCGAGTATAGATATCATCATGTAACCTAGCTTTTTTTTGTTCCTGTTCCGATTCCTTGTTCATGTACTGTTTGTTAAACCAATTTGCCATGCCCGCCTTTTATTATCTTTCCTACGAAACATGTAACACTTCCACTTTAATACTGTTATTTTACTCAACATCCCCTCTTCTTATTCCTTTTACAAAACATATTTTCTCCCCTTTTATCTCTAATCACCTTCTGTTGATTGGAAACCCCTCCTTGGGGCCCTTTACGTGCTATTAAAACTTTTCCCCTTTTGGCTCATGAAGTTGGCTTTTCTTTCTACATAAAAAATGTATAAGTTGTTTCCTTCTAACTCTACATGTGAACGCTATATCTTTGTGGCCTACATTGCTAAGTTACGATTGAAATTGCTACCATTTCTCTTTTTTCTCCCCTCTTTGCTTCCTTGATGAATATCTACTGGTATTAGTATATTACTTTAATTTTCTTTTTCTTTTTCTTTTTCTTTTTTTTTTTTTTGTGTGTGTGCTTGGTATATGATCTGTTCTGTTTTCCTTTTCTTTTGGATATATACATTTCCCTCCTTTCTTCTTGTTTCTTCTTATAACTTATAACAGTATCATTACCGGATACCTGCTCTACTGCTTTACTCAACAATATGAAATAATTGGATTGTCTTGAATGTTTTTCTTAATGAAAGGTTTTTTTAACATTTCACACATATTCTTATTTATATTAGCATTTGTTTGAAATATTTACTGTATTTTTTTTTCCCCCAGCAAAGTGAACAGGTATTGATAAGTGCATTTTGAAATGAGGTCGACCATACATAGAGCATGCATACTTATCTTTTTCCAATGAGATATATCCAGTCCGTAAAAGTCTTTGTTCTCATCCGGCAGAAGCTTTCTCCGGTCCGAAGAGCTCGATATGATTCAGCGCTCGCTGATACGGGGAGCCACAAGACAACTGAAAGAAGAAATCCACTTCAAGATCGCATACATAAACATACTTAGTTCTAATACTTATCAGTATATGAAACTGTAAATCAAAACATATCGTTGAGGTGAAACCTTATCAATAAATTAAGAATAGTTAATAACTAACTAATTATATTAGGCTTATTTTAAGCTTGTATAAGCTTGGAAGTGTAATTATCACATAGCAGGAGATAAATATCGGAGAAAAGCTGAAAACATGCAAAAAATTAAAATAACGTAAAATGGTTTTTAAGGAGGAAATAGGAAACAGCAGAAAAGAGCAATTAGAAATAGTGCGGGCGAAAAAGGAAATAAATGCAGGGAATTAAAAGGGGATAAAACTTAGAATCTGAGACAAGGCTTCAGGAAGATGAAGAGTAAGGTGAAACACTTTCGGGGAATAAACGGTAGGTGGCCATGATGGCACCATGACCAGGTTTAGTTCTTCGGGGGGGAAGTAACGAGATCGAGAGGCTCCGCTGGGACAACGGAGGGGAAAAAGAAGTTAAATGGCGTATATAAAAATATATGTGCATGATAAAATGGAGGAAGGAAAAGCATGGCAAGGTGACAAGATGAAAGAAGAAAAGTATATTGAGGCAAAAGGTCTCCCTCTCTTAAAAAAAAAAAAACCGTTTCAAATCAGCTAAAGTTGGGTATAGTTAAGATATATTTAAAAAAAAAATGAGCTAACAACAGATTTAGAACTAAGCAATATGAGGCTAAAGAGAGTTGAGGCAAAAGCTATTAGAATTATATATGGCATGCGTAATGGAAATCGTAAAGCGCTGACCAAACCAACGTTTGGCATGTGGGAAGGGGGATTGGGGGAAATAGAGAGAGCTGTCCATTCCTTGAACTTTGATAGCGAAGCTAACTTCTAGAGAGGAATCAAGCGTAGAAGTCATTTGGTGTGTGGTTGGAGAATGTATAGTTCATGGGCCGCTGTGGGGGGAGCTGCTGTGCCGCGCGCCTATGTGCTTCCTGCTGTTGTGGGAACTCCTGAATGAGAAATTCGGTTACTTTAAGGGGACCAGAGATAGACCCCTCGGAACATGATGGTGGGGTACTGCAGCTTTTAATAGTGCATTGCGGCGATGCACTTTGGCTTGCCATACCCTCGACGAAGGAAGGGTTTCCCGAATCCAAAGACTCTCCATAGGCAATGGGAGAAATGTGGGTTGGCTGGGGCATATGGATTGTTGGCGGCTGCATTTGGAAGGTCTCCGGGGACGACATCGAAGTAGCGCCATGCCAAAGGCTAGTGCTCATCGGATTGGTTGGAACAGAGAGAGTGTACTCCTGGAAAGTTGTAGATTGAGGAGCCGCAGCAGGCGTTGAAATACCCATCTGCTGATATTGTAACTGCGAGAGGACACTTAAACTTAGTGGTGTGGCAGGAGGGGATTCGAGATGTACCTGCATGGGTTGAGACATGGGAAAGAGCCTTGTGCAACCCATCTCGTCCGTTGGCGAAACGCAGTATTGATTGTCATTTGGGGTTGGCGGAAGAAGGGTTTGGAAGTCTTCCGGCGTTAACGGAGTAGGCGGAGCCAAAGTGGTTGTTACCAGGCCGGGTACTGCTGACATCATATCCGTCGCATTCGTCGGGTTGAAACGGTTAGCTTCCGAAAAACTTGTTATACCAAGAGGGGAGCGGCGGGCAGCGGCAGTTTTTCGAATCCCTGGATAGCGAGAATTGCGACTGGAGCTAAGGTTCTGGGTGGATTTTGCATGTCGAAGTACATGCCCAGCGCCCATACCCTGAATCATGGCGGTGGAAGACATTGAGGAAGGTACATATAAACGGGATATGGCGGAGGTACCGATAGCGGCCGGTCGAGGTCGTTTTCGTCGAGCAGCAAGATCAACTTCTTTCTCCGGATACCGCCAATTGGCGCAAGGTTCAACTTGGTGGTGGTGCAACTGGGCCAGGCTCAGCTGAGAACTGTTTTCGGGAGATACTTCAAGATCGTTATTTATTTCAGGGTGGAACGGAATATCTGTGAGGTCGGAATGCTCTGAAGAATAAGACCCTCGTCGTTGTTCACCAGGAAATAGCGGAGATTGAAGCCCATGAAACGGAAAGGGTTGAAAATCATCGCCTAGATCTTGAGCATCATGCTGCCTTCCCATCAAGTTCGGCACGCTGTGACATTCCCATCCATCGGGCTCGTGATTGAAATGGAAGGCGGGGAACTGGGGACTTTCGTGAATGCGGATCTCGAAGGGGTTGTCATTTGGGGTTAATTGCTGCCTATTCACATGAGTAAAATCAAAGCTGTTTCCCGCACTTTGCGGTGAAGCCAAAAAAAAAGAATTGCAATTGTCTTCGTGTCCATTCCATTCAGGGATGCCAGAGGTGGCTGCGCCAACAGCTTCATTCTTCAAACGAGGCTGAGAAGAATGATACATCGATTCTAAGGATTTGTTTGCACCGGCGTTATGCTCGGATTGGTTGAATTGGGCACTTGCAGACATATTTTCGTTCATTGCTTTCTCGAGTGACACGGCGCATTCAGACTGAGTCGTAGAAGTGTGTGGTGTGCTAGAGGGACTTGCAGATGACGAGCTGGGAAGTGGGTCCTGGGTAGGGGTTGAAGTCAATTCAGGACGTTCTGGTTGTGCTTCTAAGCCCCCTTCTTGCCGAGAGGTCTCGTTACTTTCCCCCTGTTCACCGTTCTCACTTGCTTGTGTTCTCTCAAATTCTTCTTGCCTTCTCTGTTGCTTTGCCTTCGCACGTCGGTTTTGAAACCAATTCTACAATCATACATAGTTAGTCAACCTTACAGTTCGCCACAACCAAGGAAACGGAAAGAAATGGGGTTATATATAGTTCCATACAGCAACTCTAGGCAGAGTGAGATTTGTTTGAGTGGCTAATTGACGCTTGACGTTGCTATTCGGTTTCGGATGGGTCTGAAACTGGGCCTCGAGCGTATCAACTTGTTCCTTTGTCAGTCGAGGACGTGATAGGTTCTCTGTGTACTCATATTCTTCAATACTGGCAGGCTTGGAGGGACAATATTCCACTATGTCAAATGGGTCATGAGAAAGTATAAAAGAATTCACATAATGGCCCAAATGAGGGTGCCCGATTAGGACTTCAAAGCCAACGGTTTGTTCGACGGGAATTGCTGGAGGCCCTCCGAGAGGAAAAGGGTGTGAGAGGTAGCTCATGATGCTCAATGGGTGAATGTAGAAACAGAGATTCGATGTGACCGCAGCTAATAGATGACAGAGGATCGGATTGCTGCACTGCAGGAAGCCGTGGAAGGAGGCCTATCTCATCGGAGGAGCGGGGAATGTTGATGGGGAGGTGGGTGGTATAGAGAATATGCCGTGATGGAGGGCTGTAGTGGTGCGGTGGACAGGAAATATATTGCTGATACAAAGGAGTGACAAGAGGTTGGATGTGAGACGTAGGGCTACGATGGTCGTGACATGCAGTGGGACTAGATTAAAGCAGTAAATGAGTGACAATGAAAAAATGTTAAAAGCAATGAATTAGGGATAGACAGAGAGACGAAGAAAAACAGAAATAAAAACTAATGAGCGTGGGCAAGAGAATGAGAAATGAAAGAATGAGAGGACATGAGAATAAGAGAGATGAAATGAGTGGGATTAGATGAAGAAAGGAAGAAGACGACGACGTTCGACGTTGAAAGTAAATAAAGGCGGAGAGGGTAAGGCCCAGTACGGTACAGTACGGTACCAGTACGGTACAAGGTCCGCATAGTTAATGTGTTATTGGCAGCCGGCTGGACAGTAACGGTTCTTGATTGGCATGGGCCCATCTGTATGGGCTATGTATGCGATCAGACCGTATGTAACAGTGCACGAGAAGGGACATTCCTCGGTGTGACAGGGTACTCCTGGGTCACAAATGCTTGTGTGCAACAGTGGCAGATAGGGAGGGTACCAGCCAGGTCAACTGACCAGGGCACATAGGTAATGCGGCTGTAACCCGTCGGATAGGTACTGTTTAGGACTGTATGGCTGGATGGATGCAGGTGTTTGTGGAATGTGATGGCGGTAAAACGTCGACAGATAAATTACAGCAGCCTCCACGCACGCAGAAAGTCTCCAGCCTGTCGATCAATGGGGCTCCATGCGCTCCTGTTACCTGTGACTTGAAGGTTGGACTGTTACAGGACGGAGGAGCAGCTGGTTCACCGTGGTTGAAGGTAGCCCGGGCTAGCTTCTCAAAGACTAGCACTATGCCCCACACGAGTCAACTAGCTAGCTGCCCAGGTACACTCTACGGCCGAGCGCTGCTTGCAAAGAACCCTGTTAAGAGACTGTTCTGCTTCCGTGTGTGGATACAGAGTAGATAAGGAATCTATGGATGAATATATCTCACCTGTTTCAGGGTCATCTGATAGGTCTGATGGTTGTCCAGCATGGTCCCCTGCGATGAAAGCCGCTACTGAATCTCGAATCGTGGGAGCCAGGTTTGTCGGAAACATCCTGCACGCTTTTTTGCCCAGATCGAATGCAGATATCTGAGTTCAAGGATGCTATTGGCTCTGAAGTATCCGCCCATCTTGAGACGGAGATGCGCAGGCACATATCCTGCACACGGGAAACGTTCCTTGTCTTTGGACATAGTCTGTCTGGCTTAGTCCCCCACGCAATGTTTAGATCGGCGGCTCATGAGAAAGGCCAAAATTACTTGATCTATAAGACTCTCCAGTTTGAGTGAAAGCGCTTCCCGGTTCCAACTTCCAAGAGGCTGCTGCCCAGCAAACCCAAAAGTTCATGTGACCCTCTAGGTTCTGGCTGCCCCTATTTCCCGGGAGCTTAGGCTGCGCATGATAATCCACCGTACCATGTCCTATACGGGGTAACTAATAGACTGGGAGCTTTTGGGCATCAGAGATTTGAAAGTTGACGCGGTATTCGTCATGCCAAAGCTCTGATTCTCTTACAACCAACGGTCCAACCTTAGCTAGGTATCAAGGAGTCAAAAGGACCAGAGGCGACAGAAGAGTGCTAGCACGAGGACAAATGGGTTTGAGCCGAGAGAGAGTATCAATTGACGTCAACGACAGCTTTTTCTCTTTTCTTTTACCTCCTCTTTTACTACTACTGGGTCTGGGTCCCAGGAGGTCGCGAGCTGTATCTTACCCGAAACTTCCAAGATCAACTTTGGGGTCCTTTTTCACTGGACCTTCCAGGCTCTCAATCAGGTTCAATTCCTGTTCGTATATCGACCCTGAACAAGAGACGCACCATAGAACTCATGATCGTAAAGAAGCCTTGAAAGGCCACCAAAAGAGCTTTCCCAAAAAATTTCTCCAAAACAATCTTCAGTTGACAGCTCGACGACACCAAGATAGCTATGTATGACAGCTCCGAAGATCTTCTTCATCTGTTGTCTTTTCTGCGACTCGCCAATTCTTTCCACATAGCGACTCCTGTGAACAGGGCATCCAACAGAGTCCCGTTCCTGCGTTAGATGCGTGTCATGCATCTGCAAGACGGGAAAATTGACCAAACCAAAAATCCGCGATCCGCCGCGTTCTACCGTTTCTTGGATTTTCCGTCCCAATTTGGAAACGGAACCAAAAAAAATAAAAGGGTGCCACTCCAATTCTGTCAGTTTTTGTCGTAATCCTGGTTCAAACTCCGTACACACCTTCGAATTTATGGCAGTTGGAAGTTGTATTGCATTTATCATTGGCTAGCTATTAGTTGTTCTTGATCCACCTCTCACCTCCCCAACCCGCCACCTTACGGGTCTACAAACCCGTTGAGATTCAAGGCTGGCTGAGGTCCCAAATGAGAGTTGCCCTGTCCCCTTCAATCAGAGACAGTCAATTGCCAGTTACGAAGCCTAATTTACCGCTATCCCTAATGTGGTTTGCCCCCTTCAGCAACAACCGCCCCACGGGCACCGATCCAATACGGGTGAAGCGGGGAAGTCAAGCCAGGGGTAATTTTTACTGGTGGATTTTCTCAGCATCCTCAGATGTGTGGACACCTCACCAAAACCATCCTGAGATCTTCAAGCGTAAAAAAAGGAAGAAAGGGAAAAATCAATCCAAATACCATGCACCAGCACATTCAAGCAGCCTCCCTCCAGATCTCAAAAAATTAAACACTACGAGCTTCAACATGGAGAGCTTTCTCCGACTGTGCAAGACCTGGTAACATCGATGGGACATGTAAAATTTCAGTTATCATGATTTGAAACATTCGGATTCCAGCCTGTCAAAGCGAAGCAATCCGGGCTCCAGACAGAACCTCAGAAGTACTTTCCACGCAATACAGTCATGCGCTGCAAATGATCCAACCCTGGAGAAAAAAACGAAGAATTTGGAAATGAACCGTGAGTCTTCTGGATCTGTACTCCTTTAAGGCATGGGTATACATAACGCCATCTGTCACACCGATTATTTTGAGTTAAAAGCATTTTCAGGGCATTGGGCAATTTCAAGCATCCAGCAAGTGAATATTCTCTCAAAAAATAATCATAACAATTCGTGACAATGGTGTGCGAGAAATATTTTCTCACGAGTCCTCCGTCTTGCCTGCCCCGGAATCTGAAGAATTGAACAGGAGTTTTACGTGGAACGTATGCAGGATGGTTGTGCACATTCACACGCGATCGCACTGGCATGTCCATCAGGAATCTTTTTGGCAAACAATCTCGTTGTGTGTCTCCTGTGTATTACTCTAGTGGTAGCTTGGAATTGGCGGACAACATCAGGATTCAGCATAATGCTGCAAGGGTCAGTCGGGGCATGAAAGACGCCACTATTATTTTTTGTTACGGGAGCTCCATAAACTTGATAGACTTAATAACAGTCCTTACTCTTCTTCAAACTGTTCAATGTCTTGCTCCCAAACACAGTTGTTGCTCGAAACGCTCTTCCTTTCTGGACGAATAATGATGATGGACTGTACAGCACATCCATATACCTTGACCGATGATCCCTTTCTACAACCGATATCCGGAGCCAGTAACAGCTCAAGATAGCCGACGAATTCTTCCAATCTCATCCCTCCGCTTTGGAAGTCCGGAAGATGACCTTCCGGGGTATCATTGGTTAGGGTTTTAATTACTGTACCAGAAATACCAATACGCACTCTATCCACAGCTTGTAACGGTCAAAACCACAAACCCTTGGAAGTTTTCTCGTTTTTTGCTTCATTTTTTTCTTTTCTTTGGCTTTAGCCTCATGGTGCGTGACGCCGGCGGGATCATTCGAAATCCACCACTTAGCTTCCAAGACATGGATTAGCTTTTGTCCTCTTGACTCTGACAAGGGCACCTTAGCAGCAGATCCTCCACGCCTCTTCAAAAGGAGCCAAAGCTACCAAAACTTGAGATAAACCTCGCGCCTAGTGGTTTTCTTTCTTACTAAATTATTCTTCTGAACGGCGAAAAGCCTATCTTGACTTAGTCCACTTGCCTGACGCGGAAGATGCACAGATGCAGGAAAATACAAATCCAATGATATAACTCGAGCGCCTTCATGCCATTCAAACTGCTGATGTTGAGAAAACGACAACTCGGTTTTAAACCAATTATTGAACTCGAGGCTCAACGGCTGCAATAATAGCTAGCATGGGATTATTCATACGAAATCTCTTTTGGGTTTTTCTTTTCGCTTCTTCCTGCTTTTCCAAACAACTAGTTTACATATATGGAGAATTATTAACAGGTATAAAGCTGCCCTTGGGGTTTACAATGGGGATTTATATGAAAAATTAAAGTAACAAAACAACAAGATGAAATAACGCGGAAAGAAAAGAATAAAACCTGTCACCTTCTGCCCACATCAGCTATTTTGGTTTGCATGATTTTTTTTTTTATCAAATCATACCGCATAAGTGCGGGAGGACGTGGCCAAACCCAAAAAATGGCATGAGGTCTATGCTATCCATTGTGCCACGCAGGCAGGCTGTGTCTGCCATCATATCCATGCCGTTCGACTTCTTGGGTTCTGTATGGCCTGTAAGGATATTGGATCTGGACGCGTTTAGCCACGCGGCAGATATGCTGACGACAACCCTTTTCAAAGTTAAAAACATTATACAGTTTAAAACTATATAATTCTGAAATTTCAGCTAACTTATGACGTGCGCGTTTTGTATGATTGGGGAGAATGCCGAACATTGAAACAGAAATACCTGATGAGGTTCACGCGTGTTCCGGACGACTACGAGTAAAGAGCAGTCCAAGGCGAGCTTCATTCCGCCCGTAAGAAATGGTCTCTTTGGCAACCTGACAAGGGAAGCCCATCGCCGATTTATACTTCTCCGTAGTAGGTCAGTCAATGACGATGTGTTGCTGCCAACGTCAAATGTTAATCCATACATGGGCATGGATGCACTTGTTCCTCATGTAAGACATCAGTTGAGTTTTGCCTTTTTTTTTTTTTTTTTTTGATCCATACCATCAGAAACAAATTCTATCAAAACCGTCTGCAGCATGCGAAAAGTCTTACCTACACAAACCTCGTTTCAATCTTCAGAAAGTCTCCTGTCTCTCAGCCAAGGGGAGAAAATTCATTTATCCCCAACCTGTCAAGCCTCCCCTGTCAGCATCTCTTGAAATTTTCAGCGTTTCAAGAGTAGTTGACAATGTCGATCGCAACCTGCTCAACCCGCACATTGCCGCTCCTTGCAAATCGTGGATCGTCCTTGTCCGACTCTTTAAACTAAGCGTCGACGTTCCCGGGGGGGGGCCCTAACCCCCTCTGGATTACATCTTCTTCCGACTCATTGGTGACCATCACACCGGGACAGTGGGCGAACTTTAGCCCGGACTTTGATACCAGAGATGGCAGTATGAATATTGTACATACTTTCTTATTATTGCTGAAAGTTCAACTGCCCAGAAATGGTTCATCTTTGAAACTGCTCCTGCGGCTTCAGTCTATCGGGTTTCTCTTCCTAGTGAACAATATGGTAAGGTGCAGACTGCCCCATCGCTGGGCACATGGGTTCCTCCTCTGCACTGCGCTCCACGTTTGACAGCATATGAGGCCCCTTACCGTAGGGAAATAACTTCGAAGATAATAATATCATCGTTATTATCGTAACAAGCCTTGTTAGGAGCTCTTTTTCGTTGTCATCCGCACCTCGCAGAACACGTCAATAACGGCGTCATCCAGGGAACTCTATCCAGCTTATTTACAATAATAATAATAAGATGGCTGGACCAGCAGGTTTGACATAATCGATTTCATCCCACGCCCGGCGGCTTGCCTGAACTGTTCGCCTCAAACGTTGCTACGGGAGGTGCAAATGGGTAATAATAAACACGCATATATATATATATGAGAGATTGAAATTTCCAACCTCGCTAACCCATGCAAGCCGTCATCCCTCCCTGGTCCCACGACTCACCCTCTGACCCTCGTGGACAAAAACTCAAATTTAGAACAGATTACTTCCCGAGAGCACAGGTCCAATTGCGTCCATGGCTCTATCCCTGCACTGTTAGCATGGGCAAGGGTAATTTTGCATCCCGGACCCGTTGGAGTTGTTTAGGTACATCTCGATATTGCAGGAATGTAGCAGATATTAATATCGACTTACATGGATAAATTTTCCTGACCTAATCTCGATCACCGGTCAATTCCTTCGTTTCATGGCATGGCTTCCTGGTTGATGAAGGGTAAGGCCCTTGTCGCATTACATGGCGACCCTCTGCATTACACTTCTGAGACTTGACTGCGTGGGGGCTCCCTTTGTGCATCATCGTCGCTAGTCAATCGAAGAGCCTTCCCTGGTTTTTCCGTTAATATGTCGGACACCTGAGCAAAGCCAGCACCTGGAATCAGAAGACCGCAATAGTAGCGCAGCCTTTTCACGCTTTCATTTGCAAATTCCTCTTAGAACCAAACAGGGGATTGATGATTTTGTTGCAATAGGAGTTTGTAAATGACTGATATTATTGCCCCATAGTTTTCGCATAGGCAATAACGTTTTACAAATTGTTGTGGAAGAAGGGGACTGGACTTGCTGTCAACAGAGGAACTGAGGTGTATGGGTTCAGCTTTAGGTTCCTTCAAATGCAGAATTATGTTGGATTGAATTTGGTCCCTTCCCCATTTTCCAGTCCATTTCCTCCTTTTGTTTTTTAAGAAAAAATATGAATGGTTGAGCTTGAAAGCATGCATTCATAGGGCTCAGTGCTTCGTACATCTGGGAACCTAGGTAATTAATTGTCCGCCGGAGTTGAGGAGTGGCGTCTAGGGAATGATGGTCTGCTGAACGTTGAGTTAGATTCTTTGCAAAAAATTGAATATATTTCGTTTCCCCTGAGGTCCGCTCTTACACCTCCGAACACTGGGGAAAGGATCACTGCAGTTGATGATGACCCCGAATTGTGCAGGCCAGTGAGGTTTCTCCACCTGTAACGCCGCAAATATGGAGGCTTTCTATAAGGGATTTTGGCCTGCTGACCTAGAGATGTCTTTGGGTCACCCCTCGTTCCAATTTCTATGTCGATGATGTATGATCTGGCATTGTAGAGCAGTGTCGAGAGACGTTATCCTTTGTGGGAAATCATTCGTGAATTACGCATTGTCGAGGTAGTATAACCAATGTCTTTCATTTGATATTTAATCGCCAGCTGCTTCCAAAAATGCTGCAACTTTTAGAATCAAGAACCGGAAATTGTGTCGCAGTTAGTTTTCTAATTTTCGACCCGAAGGAACACTGTATCGTTTAGTTCCAGATACAAATGTCGGCCGGCAATAACCCGGTGCGAATTCAACGGAGATGGATACATAGCACGGCAGGACACCCGAGAATGAGAACGTGATTGAAGCTTGCATAGATTCAAGGGATGAAAGGATAGAAGTCAGATGTAACAGCAGCAACGGCATTTGGTATTTGCAACCGGTCTGTCTATCTCTTAAGGTCTTCCGTCTCGTGTGATCGACCAAAATTATTTGTGCTCCTATGGAGTCTGGAAATGACTGCGTGGGTAAGATGGAATAGGGGGAAAGAAGAAACAACAGTGAGGAACAGCAGCATTGGAAGAATGTGGTATACCGTCTAGTCCCCAATTGCTGCGGGAGCCCGAGAACTGCATGATGACCAATGCCATAGATTGGTGGAGTTAACTGAAAATTAAAAGTAAAAAGGAGATATAGCCCCTTGTGCGTCCAAGATGGAAACAATACCATGTGGAGACACAATTACATATTTCAAATCTGACCATCCACACCACGAGACATCAGTCCATCCTCCTTCTATGCAGCATCCATCCTCTTTCTGGAAAAGGAAAATAGACACGAAGGCTACATTTCCTCATGCCAGTCGAGAGGGAAAGGAGATTACTGCAAAGCATTTGAGATCTCAATCACCACCTTTCCATTGAAGCCCTTTAGTGTAACACTTCGCAGATCCTGAACGATCCAATCTGCCCCAGCCTCTTTCAGCTCATCAACTTTATGGGTCGTCGTCAGTGCCAGAACCTTGAATCCTGCCGCTTTACCAGCCCTGATACCCGAAGCTGCATCTTCAATCACCAGCATTTCGGCTCCGTCTCCTAGACCAAGGCGCGAGCGGCCCATCAGGTAACATCGCGGGTCTGGTTTGCCTACTTCCACGTCCTCAGCGACAACCATGTACTTGGGTAGTGAGAGTTTCATGACGTCCAGCCACCCAGTGATGAGCGCCCTGGTTCCTGAAGTAACCACAGCCCAGGGGGCGTTGGCATCGTCTAAATCTTTCAGAAGCTTTCGTGCGCCTGGTGTTTCCACAGCATTTTTGCCGAAGTCTTTAGGAATCTGGCCTTCAATGTAACTAACGTCTGGATAATACATTTTGTCAGGAAAGATATAGGGTTAGGTGTGTGGTGGTGGTCTGCTGAGTCTCCTATCTCTTATTTCCTACTTACATTCCCAGTTGGCTTTATGTGGAGCAATGATTTTCAGGACATCTATACTTCTTCGCCCGTGGGATGTCTTTAGAATCGTTTCGGGGTCTAAGTTCAATTCGGAACCTAATCTATATTTGTTCATACTTAGCACGGAAGAACTCCTTCAAACCCCCCCTTGATCCTGAGGCCATAGGAGAACACTTTTCCCGCCATCCACATGTATCTACAGTATATCCAGAATATACGTAAATATATATATATATATGGGTTGAAGCGGTGATACGACAGTGATATCAACAGAATGTACGGAGAACGAACCTGTGCCAATGCTTGACGATTGCTAGATAAGCCAAGCCACCAAGCTTCAGTAAACTGGACAAAAACAAGTTTCACTCTGCCTCAAATTAAAGGAATAAGGAGAAGCTAACCTTCCGTCGAGTCTACAATGGTCCCATCAAAATCAAAAAGGAGACCATCAAACGAAAAGGCTTGCGTTGGCGCCGAGAATGACTCTAGGGTGGAGGAACCCATATTGAAAACTAAACAGCCTTCCGCAAATATACTATTAAAAGAAAAAAGAAGAGGGTTCTATGAAGACGAAAAACTTAAATTGGCTATCGTACAATATCCTCAGATCTATTTTTTCCCGCCCTTATCCTTTTTTTTCTCTGAATGTTACAGTTGTTTGCTGAATTCAACCCCGCATTTTGATGTTGCTTCTGCTTAGTCAGAATTCGATTTTAGGATTTCGGATAAACAATTACCCAAGATGCAGTCCTGGCATTGGAATGTCTTGGCGCGGGTTTTGCTCCACTCGCACAAAAATTATGTTTGATAAGTCGGAGTCTAATAGGAGATGAAGAGGTTGAAGAGCTAAAGAACTGGAGGAGAGAAGGCAGTATTTACGTTCTTCCTCTTCTTCCTTCATTAACAATATTTTCTTGCGTCCGAGCCTAGTCTTGGAGGCAGAGGCTTTTCAAGATGGTGAAGCTCGGTATGTCAGGTCACTCGCTTTGTTGTGCTCAGGAGTCGCATCTAAAGCTGACTCTATTGTTAATATAGGCAAACAATCCAAGCGCACGCCAGTGCGCCTGCGCCATAAGATTGAGAAGGCGAGCGCAGCAAAGCAAAGGAAAGCAAGAAAATTGGCAAAAAAAGTATGTTGTATACACATATAACACATATACTTAGGGTCTGCGTATAAATGCAATTTACTAATCCTTCTTGTCCCGATTATTAATTAGAATCCTGAATGGCGATCTAAATTGAAGAAGGATCCCGGAATTCCCAATTTGTTTCCCTACAAAGATAGAATCCTTTACGAGATTGAAGAGAAAAAGCGCTTGAGGGAAGAGGAAAATCGACGGATAAGGGAGGAAACGAGGAAGGCTCGCCAGGGAGACATGGAAGATTTGCCAGATGTGCAGTTAGAGGATGATGATGAAGTCGTTTTGGGCGGGGGTGATGACTTGACAGACGATGATATGGAAGAGGGCGTCGATGAGTCAAATCCTATGGCTGCATTGCTGGCTTCAGCTCGGGCGCGAGCGGCGGAGTATGAAGGCCAAGAAGTTGATGAGATGGATGAGGATGAGATGGACGACGACGATGAGGATGAGGATGAGGATGAGGGTGGAGGTGCTGTTTCGGGTGTCTCTATGGATACCACGTTTGAGGAGTCAGCGCAGAAGGAGACTTCCAGACGGGCGTTCGACAAAGCATTTAAACAAGTTGTCTCTGCGGCGGATGTTGTAATATACGTCCTTGATGCTCGAGACCCAGAAGGCACAAGGTCGAAGGAAGTTGAAAGGGAGATTATGGCCGCAGATGGGGGATCTAAACGACTCATTTTGATCCTGAACAAGATCGATCTCGTCCCACCCCCTGTGTTGAAAGGCTGGATTCTCTACCTTCAGAGATACTTCCCTACACTGCCATTAAGAGCATCAACCGGTGCTCCGAATGCCCACAGTTTCGACCACAAGCAATTGACTGTGAAAGGCACATCGGAGACACTATTTAAGGCCTTGAAGTCTTATGCTCATAGCAAGCAACTGAAACGATCAATATCAGTTGGTGTCATTGGGTACCCTAACGTCGGCAAATCCTCCGTGATCAATGCACTTACCGCACGTCTGAATAAGGGTTCCTCCACGGCGTGTCCCGTGGGCGCAGAAGCCGGCGTTACTACCAGCCTCAGAGAAGTGAAGCTCGACAGCAAGCTGAAGCTCATCGACTCTCCGGGGATAGTGTTTCCGAACGCAGATAATGGAAAAAAGTCATCCAAGAAGATCAACGAGGAGGCCCGCCTTGTTCTCCTCAATGCCATCCCTCCCAAACAAATTTCAGATCCTGTCCCTGCCGTCAGACTTCTTCTTAACCGACTTTCCTCCAACCCTACCCTGTTCTCGAAATTGCTGGATGTCTACGGCATACCGCCGCATTTCCCCATCGATGGCGACAAGGTCAATGATTTTCTAATCCAAGTTGCTCGAAAACGGGGCCGGCTCGGTAAAGGTGGTGTCCCTAATATCAACAGTGCGGCAACCACCGTGATTACCGATTGGCGGAATGGGCGCATTCAGGGATGGGTCGATGCTCCTGTTATTCCAGGGACAACATCGTTACCCAGCGCAAGCGGAACCAGCGCGGCGAACGCAATGACGGGGACAGATACCAAGCAAATTGTCAAGGAGTGGGCAGAAGAATTTAAACTCGAGGGACTATGGGGTGATGGTACCTCACATGGCGATGAAATGTCTGTGGAGTAATTTTTGTTTTGCTTTCGTTTTCTGCTTCATCTCTGACGACTTGGAAGGATATTCAAAAAGGCGCATGTGTGTGGCATTTTTCAGTTACTTAGAGGGTCTCCAGGGATACAGCATTAATGATATTATTTACTGAGATACGACACTATGTACCTAGTTGCTTTACACAATTACTTTTAAGAGCTACTCGCTACAGCTTCCTTTCTTCTATGGCTACACTGAGGATGGGCCAATTATATATCACCTTTATCTTATTTCACAAAAAAGTTGAATTGACGTTGTAAATAATACAAAATATAAAAGGAGTAAATAGAACCATAACGTTTACTTTGTATTCCCACGTTCCTGAATTGTGTCTGTTTATTGTTGCTAACACATACTCTGCTCCACTTAGGTATGGATGATTCCGCAAAACAGAAGAAGTTCCGCCAGTTTGACTTTACAAACCCAACATCGCAACGGCAGCACAAAACATCGTATTATAAATTACATTTCCCACGCTCATCTCTCCCACTCTTTATTCGCTTTTCGCCCTCGAAAAGAAAAGGAGAAAGCACCCAAAAAATCGCGTTACTCTACCGTAAAACCAACCCAATCCCAACCCCTCACACACCCGAGAGTATAGTTCTTCGCGTCTTCCCGCCTCGCAGATTGCACATTTTTAAACGTGTATAACTTCTCTCGCGCGCCATTGAAACAGAAGAGAAGCACGACCCCCGTATTATTTGAGCCAATAACAGCGCAGAAGGAGATTCATATTTTCCTTAGCCTTTCCAACGAACTGTATACTTACAAAGCCCTCGCCGTCCACAACGATGCCGCGGAAATCCACGGTCTCCGCCGAGGGAGGCAGCCATGGTGAAGAACAAAATGCATTGGGGGAGGGTTCAAGAGCAACCGTGCCTAGATCGGATCCCATTGACACAGGCGTGAATGTTGAAGTGAGATACTATCTATATCTTTTTTCTGTCCGTCTTGCATCAATGTGTCATGTACGCATGTAGTTGTGCATTGACTTGAGGGGATTCATATAATGAGATATGAGAACGCCACTTCCCACATATATGCACTTTTCTTTACCTGTTGGAGTGTTGGAGATTCTTCTTTGAAGAACAATCTAATATGTAAATGTATGTCATCCATAGGACTACCTTCTACCGAGAACCCTTACACAGCGACTGGCCAAGGGTGTTTTGCCTCCAAATACTTCAATACAGAAAGATGCGCTGTTAGCAATTACCAAGGCAGCCACCGTATTCGTCTCATATCTCTCATCACAGTGAGTTCATATTGCTATCTACTTCCCATCTCCGATACAGGAATCTCAGACTTCGGTTCCTGTTCCCTCTCCCAATTTTCCCATATGCAGAAAAATTCCATTTACGGAACCCCCTCACTAACCCATCCACACTCTCCCCAGCGCAAACGAGGAAACCTCTAAGAAAACCGTAACCCCGCAAGACGTCTTCGCAGCCCTTTCCGAAATAGAGTTCGACGCCTTCATCCCACGCCTCCAGCGCGAACTTGCCGTTTACACCGAAGCCAACGCGCAGAAACGGACTGGGAAGAAGGACCGCAAGGCTGGCAGCGGTGCAGCAGGGGTGACTGCTGTTTCTGAAAGTGGGGAAGGAACAAAGAGTCCCGCTGCAGATGAGCATGGCGAGCAGGGTGGTGAACCGGATGCCAAACGGGTGAAGAGGAACGGAGAGAGGAGTGACGTTGCTGTTGGGAGAATGAGGATGGAGGGTGGTGGTGGGAGGGGGATGGAGAGTCAGGCTGCAGAGTATGATGGTGATGAGACCGAGGAGATGGAGGAGGAGGATGGGCCTGATGAGGAGGAGGTGTTGGATGATGAGGAGGAGGAAGAGGAAGAGGAGGAAGAGGAGGCTACGCAGCATAGTGGGCGGGACGAGGATGAAGTGGACATTTATGATGATGGGAGCGATACGGCTAGGAGGAGGGGAGGGATGCATCCAGACCTGGATTCGGGGCTTGAAAGTGATAGTGATGGGCTGTGACTTGGGTATGAAGAGGAGGACTGCGTTATTTTCTTGTTTTTTCTTTTTCTTTTTCTTTTTCTTTTTTTTTTTTTTTCCTTCTCCGTATTCGGAAGTTCGGTTTTTGCTCTTGCTATTGTTCTTCAATCCCCCACCTTCTCAGGGGTGGAGTTTTACGCTGTATTCTTATTATCAAACTTGGGCAGGAAATGTGGATAAAAGTGCATATGCGTGGCTAGAGAAATGAATGGTTTTGCTACATTCCCTCAGTGGTTTTATGTTTCTTATCATTAGTGTCATCATGATAATCAATTGACCTGTCACGCAATGCAAAATACAGGCTTTCAGTGAAGATCGGACCGTTTATCTGTGGAAGCAGAGTAAATGTTTGGCTCTGGCCTTGTCTCTTCATCCGCCTCTTAATGTGGACCAATGAAACTTGAACATTGATATGAAAGTCTCCTTATCACCATAGACTGCTATGGGTATAAGGGGGATGTAATTGTTGAATTGCCTGCCGTTGATGGGAAGGATGAACAGTTTGATCTGATCATTTGGCTCCTCCTGAACAAATTGAGGTCGATTGGAAAGCGAGGACGAAAAAAGTGTAAACTCCTGGGAAAATCAAACAAGGAATAAACAGGCGACTACGCCTCTAGAGGAGAGATAGTTGAATAGTCCGCATAGCCAAATATACATCAGTAAACAAATGAACATAAATATATTTGCGCATGTACCCTACCTACACACGACTTGGCCCAGGTTTGGTGAAACAAACTCCCTGCACACATTAACAACTGAACACCTGCAAACGAGAAAGAGAACAAGAAAAATCACACATGTAAAAGCAGCGAAGTAGACCAAAGAGACTCGAAAATGTAAATACAAATGCAGAAAAGAAGCCCTATGCGATTGGCTACTTGATATTACAGAGTATGTACTTGAAAAATAAAGAGGAACCGCCCCTGTTTCCCCTGTGTAAAGAGATAATGGAAGCTGTCCTCCGAACAAACATGAAACACAATTGAACTGACATAAAGAAAAGTAGGTGCAGGAGGAAACTTTTACCAGTTGGAGAATTTCTTTTCGAAGCAAAGAGAAAAGAATCTCTCAGATGAAATTTGAGGAACAAAGGAATAATGGGCGAGAAAAACAACTATTAACAAGCGATGTACAGAAACGCGCCATCCATCCATTCTTCCTATTATATTTCAATGCGACGGTAATGAAAATTAAACGTCAAGGCTGCCTAATCTCCCAGTCCAGGAGCAACCGCGAGAAAAGCCGTGGTAATATGTAGCGAGGGGGGTTAGTAGTAGCACCTAAAATTCTATCTGGGTATCATTGTTTCGTAGCCGACGGTAAGGACCAGCGGGAGGAGAAAGGAATATTTTTGGAATCCAGAGAACTTGAAAAAGAAATTAATAAAATAAAAAACCCATTCTCTTAGATATATTGAGGCCCACAGCAGGTGGTTTTCTTTTGCTACTCTTTGTGGATTAGTTTAACATCCTTTCAAGATCAGGTGGGAGCGTGCCAGATGGGGAAATCGTGGCCTTGTCCTTCCATGGAGGAGAAGCGGAAATCTCTGGAAACATCGGACCATTATTACGGGCTGCACCAGGAGATATTGCAAGCATAGGCTTTGAGTGTTCACTTTCAATGGGGCTAATGGACTTCTTAATAGTGATGGTGGCTTTAGTCGATTTGCCAATGCGGAATTGTTGATCGATTTTCTTTGTCTGAGCAGGATTTGTCGTTCTGGCGTTCTTTGGAGGCCCGGCTTTGCTCGTAGGGGGATTCTTGCGTTTGCATCCTGGATTAATGTTATCCTTCCCGGATAACCACTGAGTCATGCTTTTCTTGGCCGGTTTGGCAACAAGGTTGATGGGAATTGGCGGTTTATCCTTGGGGTCGAATGCTTCATCCTGACTAGAAGATGGTGTGAGGATACCAGTGTTCTTCTGAGCCTTCTTGGGCGTATGAACGACAACGAAGAAGGGGCCCTGTTCCTGCTTAACCCGTTCCACGTCTGAGGCTGTGCACTCCTGGACAATATCATCGCTATCATCATCCCAGGGCTTCAAGTTGGCTTGTCGCGCAACTTCGTCGCAGTCGCCTTTGATGACTAGATCCCAGCAACTCTCAAAGTCCCTTCCGACTGGAACAGGTTCGTGATTTATCCACATGGTGATTCCATCTTTTCGTCCACGGACAACCTGGCACATTTCCTTGACGATTCGTCGAACTCCTGGGATCTTTAGAGTAGTGCCCACAACTATCAGGGCGTCAGGCCTGGCGCGTAAATCCGCTGTAACAACTGAACCAATAGCATCTTCATCAGGATTATGTTCGTTATAGAGAACTATCCTTGGTCTTAGCTTGCCAACGCCATGGCTTCTCTGGCCGGTGGTTGTGCGAAATTCGTCAGTCTCGCAACATTTTCGGCATAAGGGTGGATCAGGACCCTGGAAAAGTTCCGCTTCAAAATCAGACGTATGTCTGCATTTCTGACAGACCATCTTTTCAAGTCCGCCATGTAATTGAATTGTGCGAGGCCAAGGCGCTTTAACACTCAGTGGTACTTCGGTGGCCAGAGGGGGTAAAGACGTCTCAATGCCGTCCACGTTTTGTGTATATAATCGCATCAAGCGACCGTCCTTTGCGAGCCTAGCAAGTAGGTGATGAAAAGCTGTTGGCTTGGCAGAGGCTGCCATTCTAGATAGCGAGCGAACCATGTCGTGGAATGAAGAAGTCATTGAATTATCCCGATATACAGAAGCATCAAACAACTGCTTCCCAGAGGCCTTCAGCTTGTGATCCTTTTTAAGTGTCTTGAATAGGCCATGAGAAGAGCGAAAGTCAGGGACTGTGGTTGTTTCGCGTCAGCAATGAATATAAAAACTCAATCGGAAATATACGCACTGCCGGCAGAGACTGAAATTCCCGCTCCAGCAATCACGACAATTTTGCGTTTTTTCTGGAGAGCTTTTAGTAGAAGCCCTAGCTCAGTGGTCTGACTCGCAGAGCAATCTTGGGTGAGCAGGGACAAATCGAGGTGTTTTGTTATTCGTGGCTTCGGTTCGACTTTCCTTCGCTCTTTGGTTGGAGGCGCGCAATGTTGTGTCAGGGCAGGGGGATCAGCCGACTTGGGCTCGAAATTTCCTTGGGAAGGCGGAGGAGTTGGGAGGAAGCCTGGAGGAGGGGATGGCGAAGTTGGAGGGGAACTGAGGTCGGAAGAATCCCCCCATGGATCGAAAGCACGCCCCATCGAGGGCGTGTCGACGTGTTGTGGTGGAAAGATACCGAGGGAATAAGGAGAGGAGAATGATGAGATCGCGAGGTAAGACCGGAGGCTAAATCATAGATATAAGACAGGCCGTCCCATGGGCACTGCATCGATGGCATTGATGGTGCTTGTGGGAGAAGAAAGAGAAGAAGAGAGAGGAGGAAGAGGGTTGAAGACGGGAGATGCTGAAGGTGGAGTTTCAGCGAGGGGAACTGGATCATGGGAAGAACAGCCAGCTGGGCGGGGACGCTAGTCCCGATTCTGCCACAGCCCAGGGCTTATTTTGACCAACAACAGAGACAAAACCAAAACAACAACAAAAGGGTTAATTCATCTGATGGGACGGGATAGGACGAGATGCAGTTATAGTGGAGAATGGGAAAAGCTGAGTAAGATGGTCTGTTTGACAGAAATCTAGTGAATGGCTTTATTCGCACCTTTTCCCCCAGGATATATCTTCTACAAGTTGATGAAGCCGCCAAACCAGGTTGGATAGTAAGCTTTATTGAGCTAATTACAGACGATAGTCTCTGATGGTGTTCTGGAGAAAATCCAATCTTCTTGTTTTGATGTTTTATCATCTGTAGGCTATTTTGTTCCACAATGAGCGAGGGAGTGGCGTGGGAAGGGGGAGAAATGAGTTCTGTTTTGAGTATTGTAAAATACAAGACGCGGCACCCCCAAACCCAAGGAAATTGCAAAATTAGAAACGCTGCATAATGTGGCTATCTATCTCCGTATTGCCATATAAGCATCCTCCTGGCAACTTAGTTGCTGGGTATATCCATTATTATCAAGTATTACGCACTTTGTCATAGCTTGTATTCCTGATAGTTGGATCTATTAAGTGTCAATAATTTTAATTTTTTTTAAATAATAATTCCAGCTTCAATGAAATATTAAAAGTTAGATATATAGTTATTTTTTACTCAATACAATATATTCAGAGTAATTTTTTTTAAAAATATGGATATCTTAGAATATATAAAATATATTTTATATAATTATAACTTTAAAATAAAATTTACTTACTTTATTATAATTTAATTTTTATTTAAGTATTAAATTATAACATAATTCTAATAATTATAACTATATTAGTTAAATATATTTAATAAATTTAACAACTTATAAGAAATTTTAATATATAATTATTTTTAATTAGTATAATATATCATGAATCTAATAATATTAGTATAATTTCATAATGAAAGTGTATAGTAAATACTTTTATTATTTATTAAAATCAGATCAAATATAATTATAAATATTTTATAGATATATAGTAAATATAAATACTTTAATTATTCTTAAAAATATATTTAATGTTGAGATAAAAATTTAAAATTAAATTTTGAACATAATTTTTTAAAATTTGATTTAAAAAATTTTATATCATTTAATATAAAAGTATTGAAGTTATTAAATAATTTATACTATTTGTAAAATATAGTTATATTTTGCAAAGAGCTTTGTAAGATCTAATAACTAGTTTCTATTAAAGTTATGTTTCATTAAATTGATGTTGAAACTTAATAATAATAAAAAGTCTATCTTTTATCAAAAACCTTGAACAGCATAAAATTAGTACTTCAAACATTTTTCAATTGACACTTTTATAACATCAATCATCAATCAATGGAAATCATAGTATTCTTGCATCCAAGATGTTGTTATCAGTGTGTGAATGCGAAGTCAGGATTGTCCGAGGAGCTCCCTAGCTGAATATGGTTTAGTGTTGTGTTTCCATGGTTGTCCAGGATACAGGAAACTTAAATCGCGATGGTTGATAACGTAATCCACCACCGAGCGGCGGATTCTCTCCGAAAAGCAAATAACATAATCCATCACCGAGCGATAACAACACTGAGCGGATAGCTTCTCATCTCAAATCACCTGCATTCATCAAATCATTCAATATGTCCCTCAAATCAAAAGATTAAGCTTCTAATCAAGAAGGAAGGCTCTTAGCAGCCATTAATGCCTATAAAACTGGGCAAAATCTCATTCAAATATGCTGCTGCTAAATCATTTAATGTTTCTTATTCCAGCCTAGTCTATAGACTAGCTGGTCAAGCTTCTTACATGAATGTTCAATCAAACTGTCAAAACTGACCCCTACGGAAGAAGAATTTCTAGTCCAATGGATAATATTCATGGATGAGAGAGGTCAGCCTCCTTGAATTGAGATGTATGAAATATGATGGATTTACTACTTTTTACCTCAGTTGAATCTACTGTGAGAGAAAAAATGAGATCAAAGATTCATTACACACATCATAAGGAACTAAATACTAGATTCTCATGCAAATACAACTATGAGTGAGCTTTATGTGAAGATCCTAAGATCATACAAGAGTGGTTTCGACAGGTGAAGAATATGATAGAGAGATATGACATTGTGAATAAGGATATCTATAACTTTGAGACTGGCTTTCAAATGAGGATTATATCAACAGCCAAGATGATGACTGAGTCTGAGAAACATGGCAGGCCAGCAGGAAATTGAAAATCAGCGACTGTTATTGAGAGAGTCAACTCAACTGGCTAAGAGATGCCAGTTAGCCATATGCAGTACTGCTATCTTAGCAAAGGAAAATAAGAAGCTAAGAGTTGCAGTTGAAAAGAAAAAGTGTAAGAAGAAGCAAACTTGTGCATTTCTAGCTCAGAACGAAGCTCTAACAGCTGAGAGAGATATAGTTAGAGCTCAAGCAATTGATCAAGCTATATCAGGGGGGTAGAGAATTTGAACCAGCTGCCTAGAAAGTGAGCTCCACCACACTGCAGCAAGTGTAATATAGTTGATCATACTGCTAGAACCTGTCAATAGACCTAAGAAATAGATCTATATAAATTATATGAGAAATTCTAGTTTGGTGGTTGCTTAATTCCGCAATTTTGACTGTGTTTGAAATGGGAGACTATCCGCTTATTTAATCAGATCTTAGTCATCCGCTTCGAATTGCCGTTTTCGGGCAACCGCATTCCTCCACCCGCTGCAACCGGGCGCCAAATTGCGCCTGTGTTTTGAAGGTGGTATCTATGGTTGGTCTATTATTTAGTAGCACTACAATATGTCCGTCGGTTCTGACCCAAATATTTCCAGCACAGTGCCATTCAAGCTCCATGCGGCGCGGGCTGCAGAACTCAGGTTTCATCAAGAGCTGTATTGCGCATTTACGCAAGAAACCATGAGAAAGGGGGTTTAAGGGGGGAACAGTCTCAGAATGCCATTGATCATGGAAGATAGTATTGATGTCGATGATCTTTTTGGGGGATCCAACTTCCCTGGAGCTAGGGCTGGAAGCCACAGCGCCTACCATCAAAGGGCTACCCCAAAGACTCGACGAGCTACGGCTTTCGGGATGTTGTCAGTATGTTAATATTATCTCATTTTCCCCCGTTGCTTAAATTTCCCTGAAGATTATGGATGATATTGCTAACGCTACCTAGAAAAATTGCATGGTCAAAGCTTGGGGCAATTGCGTACGTCTCACAAGACGGTCAGAGAGTCCATCTGCGATATCTCTATTGTAGACCAGATGACGGCAAATGGACATTGAGTGATGAAGCCCCTATTAATCAGATCACTGATCCCCACGGCGTCCACGCCATAGTCCATCTTCTTTGGAACGAGGCTGGGTCCGAACTGGCCATCGTGGATAGCTCTGGACGCATCTCAATTGTCACGATTTTGACGACACTGAATACGATTAATTTCGCACGGCAAGCATCTATAGACCCTGATGATGATTGGGCCCAGCCTGTTGGGTTGATGTGGTTAAGTGTGAACCGACCGGTAAGTGCGTTTCATTTTATCCTATACATTCCTCATACATTCACTTATCTTACTGCCTATATCTTTGATAGCTCTTTGGCTTCCATAAGGCAACACGGACGGATGATAGATGGAGCTATCCAGCACATCGAAGGCGCCCTCTGGGGCCTCTGCATCCCGTTAATAAGTCTGGCCTGGTCCTGGTGACCAAATCCGGTCACATTAAAATCATCTACCAGAATCCAGACATGAGATGGGCGGAGATATCCACGGAATTGACGTCTATTGGGTATTCAGATGGGATATTGACGCATGCCGCCATGGCACCAGCGGAAGGTAAAATATTCCCTTGGTGAAAAACTATATATGACTTCCTTAATGCCTGCTCATGATCTGAAAACTTGCCTTTATAGGAAGCGGGATTTCCATCGCGACCCATTCAGAATGCAGGGAAATATGTTTTTACCGTGTTCAAGTTAGATGGGATCCTCCAGAGTGGGATCAAACGCTTAAACAGGGTGGTCAGCCCAATCCATTCCCAACTCCCAGTTTTCAAATATTGCGCACCAAGACCGATACTCTGAGTGACGTTTTCCATCCGCCGGTCCACGACACGGAAAACTTATCAGATTTCTCAGCGGCCAACGGGGCAGTTTACAGGGTTACTCATCTTGAGATAATAACCGCACCTCAGGTTCTTCCAGGAGCACAGAGTGCTTCCGGTCCCTGCGTATTAGCTCTTGCTTCCATCCCCGTTCATAGTCAACTTGGTCAACCACATCCTTCTGTGCCCTCGAGCGTTCTTATCCGATGGCAGCTAGACACAATGGCTCAGACCTTACACCCAAGCTTTGACGATGTTGCATCGAACAAAACTGCTGCTAACCCCAAGGTGAGGTTCCCACATATGCGAAGATTTGTGTTGACATAGTAACTTGTTGCTATTGGCCTTTTTCTTTTTTTTCTCTTACTAAACTCCCATTGTTAGTCTAAAATAGCCTTCAGGAGACAAGAGGACATCTATTTCGACAGATTTGTGGTATCAATCGACCACATGGAAGCCGGCGGCGTGGTTGTCATCACATACGATGATAGCTCCATATCGTTTTTTGATGCTAAAACCATGAGACCCGTCAATGAGAATGAGGACGTGAATGTTGTGACGAGCATGCCAAATGCTGGATTCACTTTTCCAATTGACGCGTCAGGTATTTGCCTAGCCACTAATCACATTAGTATTAATTGTCGAAAGTTCTGTGCTGATATTTCTGCAAGGCCTTCACATCGCATTTTCACCGAGTGGTTGCCTGGCGGTGGTTCTTGATGGGGAATGGCAGATGCATTTGCGGTACATGGAACATTCGTATGGTATGGAAGATGGAATGTATAACAACGGTGCGTTGTCTTGGATACGCATTTAAGAAGGTCAAGCTCATAAGCTGACGTTGTTTCGAAGATAAATTCACATGCGCAATAGCAGCACTTGCTTTGGGGTATGTTAGAGCATGTGGGAGTGATACGAGTGCGGACGATATACTTTCAGTGATCGTAAGACAGCTTAATCCTGGTTAGTACTTTGTAATCCCATGGTGACCAGAATCTGTTCCTCTACTAATCATTATTATATTCTAGATGCGCAAATGTCTTTTGTCACAGAAGTCTATTCAATTTTATTCATGAGCGTCGACTTTACTGAGCAAGATAAATTGGTAAACAACCAGTCTATCCAAAAGGGGCTCAGCATGCAAGCCGTTCTTGGGTTCAGATCCCGATTCCAGCCACGAGCTCTAACATCCGCCGTTCCTTGGATAATATTAAATATTCGGCAGATTATGCTACTGATTTTAACCTTTTCACACTACCTCAAGAGTGGTAGAGAATCGACTCCATGTGAGCCTGGTATGTTGGCATCCGCTGCAATACAAGGCTTATAGCTCCCCTCCAAAAGAAAATATAACAGCATCCTAACTTTCATCAAAGAGGTACTCCGCATGGTTCTGGGAAATGTCAAGTGGATCCTTGACCTTGCAAAATATTTGGTCGACAACCTTTTCGAAATCGCTGATACCATCCCAACCGATCGAAGCTCGTTTTCTCTATCAAGTTCGTAAAGTTATTGCATTCTTATGACCTCCCCTCCCCTCATTTCCCAAAACTAACTCCAAAAAAAAAAAAAAAAAAAAAAAAAGGCAAAACCTACGAATCCCTCTCCCTAGTCCTAATCCTCTCTAGCGTGCCCCGTTCTTTTCTCCGCCACATATTCCGCTACCTCAATCGCTTCCCTCTAACTTTCAAAGCCGCCAACAATCTAAGCGGTGAATCCTACCAGATTTTCGCCAGCATAAGCGACACCATCGAACAAGCATCCCTAAAGCCTGACGTATGTGAAAAGATGCTTGCGCACATCGATAGCCTCGTCGCGCGCTCCTACCAAGCCGCGGGTTTCAGCAACGCGGAACGAAACGCCCCCGAACGCGAACTATTAATCACCTGCAGCATCCCGCCGGTCCTTCAGCCGGTCATCATGTCGATATTGACGGAGACGATGCCTCTGGTAGTTCGACCGGAGGTTGACAGAATGGCACTGGCACTGTATGATTATAGTTGGTTGGGGATTGGGGATGATAAGAGGACAGAGCTGTTCAAGCGGACGCATGATGTGGATATTTTGAAGAGGAATGTGGGGCGATTGTTGGATGGGTCTGTGGCGAAGCGGAGATGTGTACGCTGCTGCGAAATTTCGGAGGATGTCTCGTTGCCGAGATCGGTTGGTATGTATAGGTGGATTGGGAAGATTGGGGTGCTGAGGATGTGCGTTTGTGGGGGGTTGTTTGCGATGGAGAATGTGGAGAGGTTGAATCAGGTGCCGTTTCCGGTGTATAGGTAGGGTGGTTTCGTACGTTGGTTATGTGACTTTTCTTTCTGTGCTTGTCTTTCTTTTAGCAATAATGTATTAAAGGGGGGATGGGTGTAGAACAATCGGGCTATTTTGTGTGTATGATAGCTAGGTGTCGACGTTAAATAGACCTGATCGGGATCCATTTTGGATTAGAATCTCATGGTTCAGGTCAGCATCCACGTAGCGGATTCGGATTGTTCAAGAGTTCGTAATATATAGACAATTCTGAGAATCAGGATCGATCCAGAGGGAATTTGTCCGAGAGGTTGTCTCTGTATGTTTCATAAGGAGTGGTGGTCATGAATAAAGGAATGAAGAATAATATCGACGTTGAGGAAATCGTGGGACCTGTGAATTCAGTAGGAAGGTGTGACGGAAGACAATCAAATCTGTAATCACTTCTGGTCTTCGGCCATCATAGGCTCTATGAGAAGAGGATATAAAAGGATTAAAGGGATGAAACATATTTGAACCGTAAGAACAACAATTTCATGAAATTGCTGCTAACTCAATTGCATCAGCTAGGATACATTTGTTTATTTTCTCAACCGATACGAAGAAAAAAAAAATGATATCGTCAAGTTCAACTAGCAAGAAAACGCTCTCCAACTCCTCCCGCATCCTATTATCTTACCTATGCCTGTAAGAAACCGATTGTTAGCATTTCAACTGCACAAGCTCCGCATAACATGTAATATATAGAAGCCCACCCTTGAAATATCCAGGGGTCGTCAAATCATCGTACCTTCACAGCATATTTCCGCTGAGGGAAATGCACCATCTTCTTCTTCTGCCTCTCTGTCTTCAACGAAGCTTCATGCTTCGTCAACCGTCGTCGGATGGCACGAGTCTGCTTTGGCCTGAGGTCGAGGGGTAGGTATTTCTTGTTCTTGTAGAAAAGACGCAGTTGCGAGCGCTGGTTGGCGTTTATGATGGTAAGGACCTTGGCGATCGACTTACGCAGATCGTGACTGTAAAAACCGTCCCCAAGTGATTTATTGTCAGCTAATCTTCCTTTGTCCAAAATTTGTAATTCCTCTTCTCTTCCATTTTGCCCCTGTTTTTCTTTTCTGCCCTGTCCCTCTCCATGGTCAAATACAGGCTTTTTCTCCTTCCATTTCCTTAAACACGCCTAATCGGACCTGTTTCAAGATATCCAGACAAAACGTACATTCTGTTGAGCTTGGAGGCGGCACCTCCAGCGATTTTCTGCACACGGAGCTGGCCGAGCTCAGTCTTCAGCTCATCCAGCTGTTTGGTGAGCTCCTCCTTGTTCTTGCCCCAGAGTTGGCCGGTCTTCACCTTGGCTGTCGACTAAAAGTGTTTCCCCTAAATTAGCAATAAATTCGGGATCCGTCACGCATACAGATTCAAACATACCATGATGGCGGAATGTCGTGACGTCGGGCGGAGGGCAGGTTGGGTGTATGTCGACTTGGAACTGAAGATGTCAATTGTTGTCTTGCTCGTCGTTCGTTGTGGGACTAGGGCTAATTTCGAGAATGTGCGGAGCCGGAAAATAGGCGAGTCCGAGATTTATCACGTGATGATACTATTCTTTAACTTCAAGGTTCCAAGATCGCATCATTAAATAATGTAGTGGAGACAACTACGATTTGCGGAAGAACAACTATGGCCTGGCGATGATAGGGAGATTTTAATTTTGAAAGTACTGACCGATTCTTTATATCCCCGGTGCATATATTTGTAATTGCTTGAAGTGAATGAGAGTGTGTTTTCGGGGTACAAACAATGGTGTCAACGGGGACTGGATGGGCTCAGTTGCGACAGCAGGCTCGGTCACTTGAGACTCAGGTAACGATATATATCTCTATAACTACTCTATGGTCAAACGGGATGGCTTACCATGTGTCCGTTGTGTACTAACATTATATATCGTAGACAGAGTCTTTATTCCACACATATGCGCAATATGCCTCCATGACCCAGCTGTCAATAACCCCTTCAGACGAGGAACGGAAAGCCGAAGCACAAATCCACGATATTCTAGAACGGGTACGGATATTAAAATCTCTTTCCTGATCTCCATCTGTTATTTCTAACATTTTTTTTAAAATAACAGCGCGAGGCCCTCATATCCCAACTAGCCCGCCTCCTCGATTCCGAATCAGCCCTTACCTCCTCCGCTCTAAAACAGAACAACCTCTCCCGTCACCGTGAGATCCTCCGCGACCACCAACATGAACTCAAGCGCCTAAACTCCGCCATTGCTGAAACCCGTGACCGTGCCAACCTACTCTCCAACGTTCGGTCAGACATCGATGCATACCGCTTCTCAAACCAGAACAATGCCGAAGCCGAGTACATGTTAGAGGAGAGAGGGCGCCTCGATAACAGCCACAATATGATGGATAGTGTGCTGAGCCAGGCGTATGCAGTGAATGAGAATTTTGGTCTGCAGAGGGAGTCACTAGCCAGGATAAATCGAAGGATTGTGGGTGCCGCGAGCCAGGTTCCCGGGATGAATTCGTTGATACATAAGATTGGCGCGAAGAAAAGGAGGGATGGGATTATTCTGGGTGCATTTATTGGGATTTGTTTCTTGTTGGTGTTATATTTCAGGTAACATGCAACAACCTGACAGTTTCCTTTTTATTTCCTTTTTATTGCAAGCGGGAGATGGGGTTATTCATTTACTTGGGAAACTACTAATCAGCAGACGTGTATTTTTATTCCTTTCGCTGCATTTTGCATATGTTTTTACGTTACTTTTATTTTATTTTATTTTTTTTTTTTTGAAGGATGTAAGTGAGATTCAACCCTTCAAGTTGACGCGATTGTTATACATATCCATTCTTCCAAACTGGGGTATACACCTTTTACACATTTCCTTCGGTCTTTTGTGAGAGGGCATTGAGACCCTTCCATACCCTCCTGTCCTCAATTAGTTTCCGCAACCCATTATTCAAAGACTCCATCTCCTCCTCTGCTGCAATACTACTCCCAGCCCATCGAATCCTGCACTCCTGATCCAGCAAATAAACATACCCAACCTTACTATTCATCATCCCAATCTTCTCCCTCAAGCTCTCTGTCAACCCTTTCCTGACCAAAAAATACCTATCATGCTGCTCCCGCGGCATCTTCTTCCTCATCCGCCACATGAACATGCGTATCAGCCACGCCTTCAGCGCATTGTCTTCATAATTAATCTCAACCCGTTGAGCCACATTGGGCGATTCTTTCAAAATCTGGTGCAGTGTAGGGTTTTTCTGCGGGTTCACAAAGGAGGCGACTTGGCGCTCAGCCCAGAGGCTGGAAAATATGCTCACGACGGATATCTTGCTACGAAGGATCGGGGTGGTGTCCTGCATGGGTGTTGAAGGGGAGAGTGTGCGGCCGTATATATTGGGAAAGTAAAGGGCTTTATCGGCTTTGAAGAGGCGGGTGTTGGATATGAAGGTTTTGCCCTTGTGATAGCGCATATTTGTCCATTCACGAAAGTAAGGTTTGGCAGCTTGTCGGACCCTATAGTTGTGTTCCCGCGAAGCAGGATAGTATATTAGCAATTTTGATATTATTTACTGTCCGCCAGCAATCGGAAAGTTGCAAAAAGGTTCCGTATGGGATGTTTTCTCTACAGTTCCTTCCGTCGCTCAATATGTTTTTCATAGTCTACAAAATCGTCCCGTCGTTGACGGAGTGTCCTCGTATCGATACCCGTATTCTGTCCTGGTTGTGGGGGATAAGGAAGACCCAGAGGGCGATTGAGTGGCTTCGGAGTAAATCCTCCTATTATATTCTTGTCTTCCGCTAATGAATCTGTCTCAATCTTGTTGTTGGTGGGGGGAGGAAGGTTATCGTCCCGCGGAGGTCCCCCTCCGACTGGTGCGGGTGAAGATGTCGACGCATTGCGAGAATAGAGTTGTGGTTGCAGACCCCGGGATGTACGAGAAATGAATGAATTAAGGGACAATAAGAACGAGGAGTGTTTTGACATGATTGAGATTCCCAAGCGCAGGCTCATGTGCCCGATTGTCCATTTCCGACGGAGTTAAAATCATGGCCGGAGGTTATGATCTAAATCTAGGTGGAAACGATTTAGATCACGTGATCTGGCTCCCTGTTCGTGTTCCAACTTTGTTGACCGTATTTTTTTCACATTGACAATATCAAATTGATATTTTACTTAACACGGATCAATACAACTGTTGTTTTGGATGTAACATTTAATTAACTGTTTACTGCAGGATGGATAATATTTTGCCCTCTACATTATTAACACCACTAAAACCGTCACCAAGCTGCATCGCGGGTCCGCTTCACTACAGATCGAGATGAAGCAGGAAAATAGCGCAGAAAACTCACCGGACAAGGAAACATTCTGCAAGTCTCTCTATGAATTCGACGGGTACAGTGATAGCTCCCAGGATGTTGATGAGCTTGCAGTACTGCTGAGGCAGGCAAGGAAAAGAAATTTTCCCAACCGAACGCTATCACGAAGTCCAGGACCGGAGAAACATAATATGTTCTCAGATTGCCATAGCTTGAAACGACATAAAATCAGTGATGGCCAGGAGGATATCGAACCTACGGCTGTGCCATCAGACAGAAGGCCACCCGTGAGATCTGCAGCCCTAATGAGACGATCAACAGTGGATGGTGTTTCTGGAAAGTCATCAACTGCGAAGAGAAGACAAAAGTCCACAATTCGCGTCCGGCCGGAGCACCAGCAAATATTTAAGGATATGGTGTTTTGTCAGTTTTGCCTCACATGTTTCCTGCTATTGAGATAAATGACGCTTTTGAGGCACTAACGCAGTTCATGTAACTCAGTTTTCATTCCTAATAATGACGTCGCTCCTGCACGTCGCATGCGGATCAATAAGGCGCTTGAATTCGGAGCTTCCCGTTTACTCTCATGGAATGATACAGTGACTCATGTGGTAGTAGATAAAACAATATCCTTCAGTGATGTATTAAAGTATTTGAAGCGAGATGCGTTACCGGTAGGTTGCCTGGTTTCATCCCATGAGTTAGTTTTCCTCACCACTCATCTTATAGTCCTCCGTGTTTTTGGTAAACGAATCTTACCCGGCGGAGTGTATCACATTTGGTTCGCTCATGAATCCGTGCCATACTCGCTTTCACGTCAATGGAGCTCCCGTGGGGTGTAAAAGGAGTATCAGGGCATTAAGGGCAGACGAGTCTGGAATGCACGATTCGCCACATTTGAAGCCTGCTCTCCATGTGGACAACCTGGAAACTCCCGCTGCATCACAAACGATATGCCAAGCACCTCACAATACTCCATTTCGACCAACTTCTCCCGATGCTCACCGCCCACATGATTACGATCATGTAGTCGTGCAGCCCTCTGTGAGGGAACCTGATATCCTAGATGAAGTAACTGAACAAGCCAGAGCAGAGGATGGCCTGGTAAGCGAAATCGAGATAGTCTCTATTGTTCGTCTTCGAGATACGCTAAAAAACTCCAGCCTTTAGATGAATTGGATGATGCAGAGCTGCTTTCCGATTCGGAAGCACATTCAAGCTCGGATTCGGAAGCTAGCAAACGAAAGGATGCAAAACAAAAGAAAAGTTCTGCTGGAGATCCGAAGTGGCAGCAGAGTTTCAGTTGTATGCACAAACATGATGGACACACAGACCGGGACAATCCAAATGCTCGTACGATTGAGATTTTGCTGCAGATGTCGGAATACTATGATCGCAATTCCGATCGGTGGCGTACACTTGCTTATCGAAAGGCCATTAGTGCCTTGCGAAAGCGAAAACATAAGATAGTCACAAAGGATCAAGCTCTTGCAATTCCATGTATTGGCGAACGACTCGCGAGTAAGATTGAAGAGATCGTCTGGACCAACAGACTTCGACGACTGGAAGAAGCCAAGATGGAGCCGCAGGATATGATTCTCTCCAAATTTTTAAATATCTACGGGGTCGGTTTCACACAGGCGTCAAAATGGATTCAAAAGGGCTATCAATCCTTGGAGGATCTGAAATCCAAGGCATCCCTGACGAAGAACCAGCGCATTGGCATCGAGCATTACGACGACTTCATGCAACGAATTCCGCGCGCAGAGGTCGAAGCACACGTTGCTATTGTAAAAGAGGCGATTTGCAATGTGGATCCAGCTGTGCAGGTCTTCGTAGGAGGTTCCTATAGACGCGGCGCTTCAAGCAGCGGAGATATAGACCTTATCATTACCAAGGATGGCGCTTCGCAGAGCGAGATCTGCGTGATGATGACGGATATAGTTATCCCGGAGTTATTCAGGCAGAATTTCCTGCAGGTGAGTCTTGCAGTGGGTCATCGGGGGCAGGGTTCGAAGTGGCATGGGGCATGCGCTTTACCTGGAAACCCTGTCTGGCGCAGGATTGATTTTCTCTTTGTGCCTGGGGATGAGATTGGGGCGGCTCTGATTTACTTCACTGGCAATGATATTTTCAACCGGAGTTTGCGGTTGCTGGCAAGCAAGAAGGGGATGTGTTTAAATCAGCGGGGTTTATTTGCGGATATAAAACGGGGTGAGAACAGAGTCAAGGTGCACAGCGGACATCTGCTTGAGAGCCGGGATGAGAAGAGAATCTTTGAGATACTGGGTGTGCCGTTCCGTCCACCTAACCATCGTATTTGCTAACTAGTCAGTTTGGATAACCATTTGCAGAGCGCGATGCGCAATATGATAATGATTGGACGGTTCTGTATTCTCCTCATTTCCCCTTCTCGAGGTCCGCTGTCCTCTTCTCCCCCATTCTCCGTATACAGTTCCCATTCCCATTCCATGGAGCTAAGCCCATCCGCGGACTATATATATTAAGCTTTACCTCCAGCCAAAACTGTGCCAACAACCCTTTATGCCTTCCGCAGTTCCGAGGTTCCGAGTTCCTCCCGGCTGATTCAGCCGCGCCAAGTATTTCCACGTGATATACTCCGGAGAAGATATTTTCCGGTGTCTTATCAGGCTGTTCAGTTCGTTCCTCAAGGCGGTCTGGATAGAGCCAACATATTCCGCTCTCGCAAAGGTTTTGCCAGCATTTTTTTGTAGCTCTCTGCTGTATCAATATCGCAACACAATACACCTATTCAGCGCTATCAAGAGTTGTTTGCAAACACTTCTGTGCTTTCTTTGACAAGGAGTGTCTCTGTATCAAATCGTTCTACGGCTTGTTGTTTGGTTTCTAAGTTCTCTCCTCCTCAATCTACTCCTGCACACTGGCGTCAAAATCACAGATTTGTATATATACTACAGACCCATTTAGTATTGTGAGAACGACTTTCGCCAACAAGCCAACCCTCATCTCCTTGATACTCGAACCCCTTTTGCAAACAGACACTACCCTTTTTGCTTGTCAGCGAAGAGCAAGCCGTGGTGCTCCTGCCCGTCAAAAATGGGGCGCAGGCCAAACTGTATTGTCCGTGAATTCTTTAATCGCGGGGCCAAACTCATGGACTCGAGCAACCGCTATGAGCATACTTGCAAGTCCTGCGGGCAGAAGTTCCCCAAGGGCCGTGCTGACAGCTTGCTTGGTCATCTGGTGAAAACCTGCCAGGCAATTTCAGCTGCGGATAAAGAGCGGGTGCTTCATCATTGGAAAGCGTCCCCGGAGAAAGCAACTGGAAATGGGACGAAGAAATCAACAGCTAATGGACGCATTGGACGTGTGAAATCCGGAAACTTGCCATATGCGGCGAGGCAGACGGTTTTCAATGGAGTTGGCGGTCTCAACGGGCTTAATGTACTCGCAGAGGCCTCGAGGCAAGTTGGTGCTTCTGATGGGAAGCAGCCTGACAACAACAACGACAACAACAACAACAACGATGAGCTTGCGGGCGAGGTTCTTGCGGGATCCAAACTTATTGTGGTAGATCCGGCGCTGGAAGCACCCAACATAGAGAAAGGAAATATTGGTATAACCCCCTAAGGTTCCGTTGGTTGGTAACTTGTGGAAGTGTTGAATTTTGTTGTTTCAGTGGCTAACGTGAAATGTGTGTGGGTATGTTAGAGGCCGACCTCCGTGCCGCCCTCGGGCAATCTTCGCCGCCACCGACTCACTATGAACCGAACGTCGCAGAATCCCCAACTCCGATGGCGTTTCTGAATAACAATTTCTCCCTTGCTCCGGAACATACCCCGGACCCTGGACATTCATCAGAGCTCTCCTTAATTGCTGCAACAGCCAATGAGATGGTTCCGCAGGATGGCGGTCTATCCCTGGACACCGAGGTATGTCTTGGCTCCTACAAGCTCCGTTGAATCTATGCTAGGGCATTTTCATTTAGGCATGTCCATAGCTAACTAATAAACGTTCAGATGGATTTTGGTTCTGAGACGCATCAAGCGACGTTTTATCCTCGCCCTATTGCCATCCATCCTAGCCCACAGAATTCCAGCTCCGGGTTCATAGACGCTTTTGGAGAGATTAATAAGCCGAAACCAAAAATAAGGGGACAGTTCACAGAGGAGCGTCGAAAGGAGGTTCAATTAGTTAGGAAAATGGGAGCTTGCCTTAGATGTCGGATGCTGAAGAAAACGGTGAGTATTCCGTCTTGTCGGAAGATGTGTTTCGGGAACCTAAGCACTTGCTGACATCTAAGCAGTGCTCTTCGGAGGACCCTTGCAAGCAATGCAGGGCAATTCAAAACCCTCGAGTATGGACAGTATGCTGTATTAGAGAAAGGTTGCCAACTCAATTGACGGCTTATTCTGCAGGTCTGTTCTCATCGCCAATTTCAAAACAATGTACAAAAGCCATTAACAATCAATATATTTTGGTAGGTCTGCATACAACGCTCGCATATCATGCAATTACCACTATCAAACATCAGTTTCCTTTCGACCATGGTATGGGGAGAATTGAGATTTTCCACTTCGACTCCCAGCCTCCAAAATTCATCACTTTCGGCGGCCTGCAGCGCCAAACTGAGGCTCAGCCAAGTGTAGATCCAGCACTCCCCGCATCGACTTCCGAGGGAGAATCAAAGGTTGAGGCCCAGCAGGACTTACATATCTTGTATGGTGATACCGACGAGCTATCTACCAAGATTGAGATGTACATCAAGACCATGACGGTACAATATTTCGAATCTGAGCTGTGTAATTTCATAAAGCAAACTCTTACTCTGGCTTGGGAAATTTGCCAGAACGAAGTTGTAAGTAGTATTTTCATTTTCAACATTCCTATTTCTATAAACAGTTAGAAGAGGGAATAGTATCTTTAATACCTCCAAAAAGCAGGACTCGCTGTTGGCGGGAGTATTGGATCTTTGGATCGCAACTAGGATCCTCGTCGACACGGAGTTGAATTGGAAAATATTCCTCAACCCAACTCTTCCACCCTCTTCCACCCAGCCATTATCCTCAACCTCAACCGAATCGTGCACCATCATCGATGAGACAGTTTCCCCACACTCATACAATCTCATTTGCGCCCAAATGCGTGCGGCGACAGAGAGATTCGCCGGACGAATTAGCAAAGTCGTTCTCGGTAAAATAGAACAGCGATTGCTGCAAAAGCAGAGCTCTGGCCACTTCCAAACCTTCCTTGCTGCCATCATACTGATGAACTCTGTTGAGCGAATGACATGGTTGTTCAAAAATTGGGATAGCAGTGAACAAGGTAATTTAAAGGTATGTTGAAACACCAATTAGCACACAACATCTTAGAGCGGTTATTTCTTGTTTTTTACTGTTGGAAGTCGATTGAATGTTAACATGATCGTGCAGTGGCCGCTTGAAAGCCGCCCGGCTGTCTACGCAGCCCAAGACGATCGATTCGCTGATATAGTCAACACTCATCTTCGCATGCGGTCTCTTGCACCAGAATGCATCGTTGAGGTTGAAACAGGCAACATAAGGGCCTCTCACGACCGCGATGCAGGGGTTACCAGGTGGTTTGACGCGATTAACATTTCGAGTAAGTTGGTTCTATTCTATTCTTTGTGTGATGGCTTTTAATTAGTTTCATCCCCCACTTTGTTTTTTGTTTATATATATTTTCTTGGCTAACTATCATCCCATCTAGTTCAATATTTCCAAGAACGCCAGAAGGCAGAATTCGATCCCTCCAATCCTCGCTCCCTTGACTTGCTGTATTGTACTCGTCTGCTCCAGCCAGTCCAGAAGATCTCATAAATATAATATACCCCTTCGTCTTTCTTTTGACAAGATTGCCCTGTGCTGAATTCATTATCTTCTTCGCCCTCCTCTTTTCCCCCTTCCTCATTCCCCTGTACCTCTATGTTAGTTTGTTGATGATAATGCTTTAATGTGTCAATGACCTGTATGCTTTGTATTCCCCCCTTGATTTATTTTTTCCTTGCACCTGTTTGCTGTTCTGCTTTCATGCAGTTCTTTTCTTGTGATTTATTTTGAGAACCGGAAATGGAAAAATGGGAAAACGGATAACGGGAGTAAGCCATGGGAGGATGTTTGATTTTTCTTTTTCTTTCTTTTTCCTTTTCAGAGAAGGTTGCGGAGCATGCCGGGTCTTGAACTATTTCATTTCCCCTTCTTGTTCGTTCCTTTTGAACCTCAGTTTTATTTAAGAAACCAACCCCCTTACTACTTTACCCCCTTTGCAATTTGTTGTTGATATTTTCTTAAATCTTTTCATGTCCTGGACATTGATTTTCGTTCTTTTCAACAGATGGTATGTAATATCTTTATTTTCCCGTTTATAATTTAGCTAAAAAATATGGAGGCGGATGGCACTGGTTGTTGACCCTCCGTGTTTATATAATGACGGTTCCATGGCAGATATCTTCGTTTTGACTATTTCCTCTTATTTTCCCCTAGTATATTTCTCTACTCTATTGACAGCATGGGATTCGGCGTGGGAGGACGGGATGGGACAAAGTGGAGGAAGAATGCGGTAAGATAGGCGCTTTGGCGACCTTTTTCTCTCTCTTTCGAACGGCGGTGTTCTGACCAGTCAAGTGTCCTATATTCCTTCGTTCGTGTATTTGTTGGACTTTCATCTTGTATGCAGTACATATGTTGAACTGGACACGGCTCCTTTAGCAAAAAGTTGATGCCTCTGGGTATTACACAATATTACTTTCAAGTGTTCTTTCCCTGACTTTCCCAAACTTCCATCTTTACGTATCTATCAGTTGCAGTCAGTTCTCCGTCTGGTTATCTCTTTCTTTGATATTTTCGTGGGTGCCATTTTGATGCTTCTTTATTCACTATTCTTCGCGAACCGCAGTCGACTCCAATTAACGAGTTAAAATGAATCACTGAGCAGGGGTTGGGTTGTTAGAAGACTGCAAACCCTCTCTTTCTTATCCACTGATAAGGGCCAGGTGGCCGAGTGGTTATGGCGTCAGGTTTAGGTTCGCTTAAATCCCTGATTTCGAGAGATTCCCGCGTTCGAATCGCGGCCTGGTCATTCCATAATATTCTCTTTTTCGTTGGGTTTTAATCTCTCGTTTGGGTTCCGTCTTTTAATCCCGCTTTCATTTGAGCGCAGGGATCTTTTGTTCCCTTCTTCATACATCAGAGCTCTCTTTTATCTATTTGAGGTTGCTAGTTCCTTTAATTATATGTCTGCTCACATTGTCTCCTGCAATCACTTCAGTCTCCATCTTTTATTTTATTTATTTATTTTATTTATTATTATTTTTTTTTTCAGGTACTTGCTGAAATGAATATGTTAGGCTCCGAGGAGAACACCAAATTTGAGCCCGCGAAACAAACAGCCACCGAATACTCTACAGACATACATATAGATGAGAAAGGTAAATGAAAGGGTGAGAATGAGAATATTTTCAGTGGTTAGATAGCTTCTAATATTATTGCAGGTCACAGCAGAGAACAGGCACAATAAGGCTACAGAAAGACGGACACACACACACACACAGAGAGAGAGAGAGAGAGATAAGATTGAATGAGGAAGTTAGGCATTTATGGACAAATGGACGTAAAATCGTGGGTTTCATGATGTGCAAAATGAGGCTGCGACGAAATAATTCTGTGCTAGTCAGGAAGAAAGAAAAAGGAGGTATAAAACAACAGACCCAATAAAAGAGGGAGAAGTGCGTAATAATTACTCACTATCAAAAGCAGTAGCCGTATTTAGAGGTATCTCAAATGAAAAATAAATAAATAAATAAATAAAAAAAGTAAAAAGAAAAAAGAAAAAAGAAGGGAATGGAAGAAAAGTAGAAAAACACATTAGTATGACACAAATATGGGAACTAGAGGGGCAGCGTAGGAGGGAATATCTAAATGAAACGAGATAGAGGGAGACAGAAGTAGTCAGAAAAGCAGGAAAGGAGTGAGAAAGGGATAAAGTAGTGTAAATGCAGATAAAAACACTCCAGCGCCTCCTTTTCGGTCGCTTACTAAAAAAAGAAAATGAAAACATATTAATATTCCCACCTAAACGTCCAGCTGCCCTTCCAACACCCGTCTAGCTGCATCCAACCTCCTCCGAAAGAGAATGCATGACCTCTCATCAGTGGTGGATCGCCTATCGACAGTAGACGACAACTGCAACTGCAATGCCACTTTGCCCAGGCTCTGAAAAAGTGCCTCCATCAGTTTCGTGTCATCCGGTCCGAGCTGCGAGTCGAATACTATGGATTCCTTTTCAGACTCTGGAGTATAATATCGGGCCACGGCCGAAGATATTAATGAAGAGATCATGGCAGTTGGTGAACGGAGTTGGGCTGCTACATCGCGTGTTGAGGCTTCCTGGGACTGTTGGCGGTTGTGGCTTTTGTAGCTGAATCTTTTGTTGGGGTCGCGAGGGGTGGAGGCGGCTGAGAGAGGCGGGGATGAGGAGCCATCGCTGACCATGGAGTTCCAGGTGCTTGCACGGGAGCTTTGGAATTGCTGGCGGTACCGGTTGTCTTTTGTTACATAGGTTGTTCGTTAGTAATGATTAGCAGGTCCATTTGGGGAAATCGAATAAAGGACATACCGTTATTAAAATACTTCATCGCGCTGCCATTGCCATTCCCGTACAAAACATTATTAATTTCATCGCCGCTATAGCCCTCATCGGGAGAGTCGGTACCCTCAGCTGCCGTAGCAAACGTGGCTGTCGTGGATATAGTATCGGTGCTGTTATTTCGTACGTGGCCTTGTCTTCCTTGTGGAGATGGATCCACGTAAACGGTGGTCTCGCTTGCCGGCCTTGTAGTTTCCACGGATCCAGTAGAGTCAACACTTCGACTACGCAGGCGGGCTTTATCTCTTGAATAGTTACCCAGCGCACTATGTAGAAAGAAATGTTCATAGTCAAAGGCGTCCTCGCGATCCTCATGCCGCGTAGTTTCGGACACGGTAGGCATTGGGGGGAAATCTTGATACATCCCGCCATCCGAAGATATTGGGCTATCAAGGGGTTCATTTAGAATCTCAGCGAGAGCAACTCGGTCAATATCCTCATCATAAGCGAATTCCTCACCAGCATCCTCGTAAAGACTGTCTATTGTGGATTGCTGGTCATCTTGCAGATCCCTATCCGAGGTACTCTGCGTAGCTGATTCTTCCACTGCAGCAGGACCAGGAAATGAATCGGCGTTGACAGGAGCCCCATGCTGCTGACCAGCAACTTCAATATGATTCTCGGTATTTTGTCCCGTCCGGGCACCCTCAGTACCCTTACCATGTGTATCGACATATTCGCCGGCCGTGGTGTACCACTGCTCTGCCGCTGTAAAAGGACTAGGAGTACGAAGACTTTGAAGGCTCCGTCGGCGAAGGGTATCTTCTTGTGCCTGCACTTTGAGAGTCGATACCTTGCTTTTGAGATCTTGCATCTGGTCCTGAAGGCCACGAACTTGGAGCTGTGACTGGGAACGAGGCGGAACAATAGCTGGATACGTGGCATTGAATTCCTCCACTGACGAAATTTTCGGAATGCAGTTCTCACGGTCAGGAGGTGCATTTTCAAGGTTATTATTGTTGACGTTGGTGGGGAGTAAGTCTGGTTTTGAAGATGAATAATTGGCTTGTGAGACGTCATTGCCAATGGGTTCAGATGAAATCTCAGAAACATAGTTGACCGTAGACACGGGGAATTTGAAAGTGGCTTTTGGTTCGTAACGATCTAGTTTGAAGCGATCACTCTTGGGAGATATGTCATTTGCACCAAAACCTGATGCATTGGTTGACCCAAGTGCGCTGAAAGATCGAAATGGAGGTTGCATATTATTTCTATTATCCCCATTACTTTGCGAGGATCGGATCGACACATCGCTCAGCCCTCTGGAATGTAAGCCATTGGTACTCGTGTCCTGGGAGACTCTCTGACGCATCAGAGCTCCAGCAAGGCTAGTTTGAGCCCGTCTCTCAGTTATAGAATATGATCTGCCCATGTTCCCAGTGGATTGGCGGGTTCTCAGGGGAAATGCACCCAATAGGGGAGATGGCGACGGAGTCATGCGCAATGAAGAACGCGCTCGATTGAGATTACCCTCCATATGCTGAATGAAAAATTATGAAAAATCAGTTTTCCTCTGCTCTTAACAAATAACCAATACGAAATGAAGCATTTCAGGAATCATGGAAAGACAAACAGTTAATTTCTTCTTCGCATTCTCGAGAATTCTCTCCGCTTCCTTGCTCAATATCGTAGAGGATATTTCATCATCAGCTACCCCGTCCTCCTCATTTATAGCCCCTATATCATTTGTGTCCTTCCCGGACTCCATTCCAACAAAATCCCGAGAGGCCCAACCACTTTCATGGCTGTGAATCCTGTTCCGCACCTCAGTCGCATCCTTCGAATGTGTAACACTGGCACGACTACCCCCAGCCGTCCGAAACTCTTCCCATTTGTCCAGAATCTCACTTGGCGCACTGATTGTCGAGCTGGATGCACTACAACTCGCTCCATCATCATCATCATTCTCAGCGCTGCAATCTTCAGGATCACAATTGTCATCACGTTTCCTGTCGTTACCTAGCTCGTCATTGCCACTACCCCATTGAGATTTTAGAACCGGTGAGCCGCCCAATACCATATCGCTAACCTCCGTATCTGCATCATCATCTCCTCCCCATCTCGACCGTGTGGGAGATTCCTCTCCAATATCTGACAACGGTGGACGAACTCGATGCCCCGCAAACACCCAATTATTTCGTGGGGGAGGGTTTCTCTGGGGACAGTTATGGGGCGCATTGGCCATAGCGGAGACAGCTACGCCAATTCCCGAAGAGGCGTGCATTCCACTATCGGCCTGGATAGAACTGCGACGGTAGTCGGAGTGCTCCGGAGATGGAAGCTTGAGGGGACGGAATGGAGGAGAAGGGGTAGAGCATTCACGTTCCCCGACGTAGGGGAGGATCATGTCGGGGTTTGTCAAGGTGGGAGATGGGAACGAAGCCGGGATAATAGAATTACCATTAGTAGTTGGCGAAGAAGGGTTTTGGCGGCAGTTGTGGTGCTTGTTGTAATTGCTGTTGTCTGGAGCTGCGATGCTTGGTGGGGAACTCCGTCGGCTGTCAAAAGGGCTGATTGCAGCAAAGGGAGGACGAGATGTGGTTGACATTGACATGGTTGTTAATTAATTACGATGCGGCAAGGGGGTGCAAGGGTTGGTGAGCCTGCAGCAACCCGGTCGAGTTGATATATCCCTTTGCCTGATCGTGCAGAAGTGAAAACTCCGTTTAGTCCGGGCTGCAGGCCCAGTGCTTAATTCTCCTGTCCCAATTGTTGCCACAGTGGGCGTCAGCGTGGGAATGTCTGTCTACACTGATTCATCCGGGGATTTGTCCGGACGTTCGTTGGATGTAGAGGAAGCGAAGCGAAAGTTCGCGCTCAAAAAAAAAATTTTTTGGAAGCGTTAAAAGTGGCCCAAACGGATTGGGCTAGAGTTGAACCTCGGGGAGAAAAGGATCAACAGGTTGAAACATTTGCACTCACAAATGCGGAGTATATATACTTACTTATGTTTATGTTTATATAGATCTACAAAGGGTGAAGATGTGGAAGATGGTGTATATTCAGCAGTGCACTTCATCGACAATGCTAACAGTTTGCTCCTGTCTTTGTATAAATAATCGTCCCTGAAACCGCTCTATCCCATCCAAACCACTGCGTAATGCAATAGTTATGTCAAAGACTCAGCCCTGAATATCATACATCTAAACGAAACAGTACAGACAATAAGATTGCCTTCCTATCCGTTCAACACGGGCCTTCTTATGGCTTGAGATGAACCGCCTGAAACCTTACCTCGGACCATTTAAATTCTACATCTTTTTGTCGTCAGGGCGGAGAAAAAGGAGAATACTTAACAGGTATGACAGAGGGTAACACTGTCAGTCAGACTGAAACTGGGAAAGATAAGTGTTGCACAAGAAACTCGCGGGAAAAATAATTGACGCAGAGTAATGCCTCGAACAACGAAGAAAAAGTTCCACGATTTGGGTTGAAGGCTGGGACATTCGCTTGTGCCGACGAACCGGCCAGAATAGAAATAAGTGTGGAACGAACTTAGCAACCAGCAGATTTGAGGAAAATAAGAGCTATAAGCTTGGTGTTTAAAAAAAAAAAGGTCAATTCGCCTGGTATATAAAAAAATATATCCCCACCTAATTGCTTTATATAAAAACCAACCTCTTTAACTACCCAACTTTCGCCAACAACAGTTTCGCCGCACTACTAACAGGTCCCTTCTTCTCACCCTTCTTCGCCGGCTCTTTGTTTGCAAGATCAGTTAGTATCTTCTTCTGTTTCCTAAGCGTTTTCACCAACTCATCCCTCTTCTCAAAATCCTCCGCCTCGACAAGAGCGAGAATCACAAACGGATTTGCCCCGTGAACCCACGCCATCACATCGCTAGAAATATGCTCATAGAGTAGACCGTGAAAGTTGAGGGGTGGCTGCACTTTCTCAACACATTTGGTCTTGTTGTTGAATCTGCCGCCCTGGACGAGTGCTTTGAGCATCCGCCCCGCAGCTGGCGTCTCCAGGGCCTTAGGTTTAGATGTGGGGATGGATGCGACGGCAGCGAGTGCGGCCGATTTGTCCCCGTCGGCGCTGAAGAGGATTTCGGTGATGAATTGACAGCCAAAACTGGATTCGACAAGAGAGTCTGCGCTGGCTTTAATGAATTCGAGCAGGGTGGGTGACGTGGCTTTGATTAGTTCCTCGCGACGGGTGTTTGGGTCTTTTTTGGAGGTCCCCGATCGAACTGTTAAAACCTCATCGAGGATCTTCTTGTGGTCTGGGTCCGTAACGAGCCAGCGTGTTTTGTCCTCTGCGAATAGATAGAGGATGGGAATCCGGGCGGTTAGGTCTGTGACTTGATGAAGAAGTTCTTCGTGCCTGACTTCTTCGCTGGATCCTTGATTTAGGAGCTCCGGGAATATTGATTTTGATGAGAGTTTTGTGTCATCGATAACCTCGTAAGCTGTTAGGAGGACTATTTGTCCATGCATGTCGCCGGCGAGCATCTTGATCGTGTCTCTGTACATTCTCAACAAAAGTTTCCTGTCCTTTGCGTTCGAATATGCAAAGCACAGGGCTACTAATCTAGAACCTGACTTTGTGAAAGCCAAATTCTTAGCAAGGTCCCCCTCTTCATCGCCCTTGATGAGCTCGATAAGCTCTGTTGCCTCCTCACTGCCAGGTTTTGCATTCAGGAAATACTGGAGCATGGCATCATGCAACATGGTAAACCCGGTAAACTTCTTCTGAACAAGGTGGTTGATAAATTCATGAAGATATTTCATGATGGGTCCTCTCTTCTCCGGGTTTCTCGCAATAATCTCAGCCAGATCCGCTGTCTCCGCGGCACCATCCACGTTTCTGAATATCACAAACTCAGCTCCATACCACTCACGGAGCAGCATAGCCCTCTGGGCGGTGCTTGCAACGGTTCTGTAGATATCATCGATAATCCACGACGCTTCAGGGTGCCGCATGAGCCGCTTAACGTGCCCATAAAACTCCGGAACAATCATATCCCTAATTTCCGAATCGCCATGCACCAGTAACTTGCCAATCAAGAATTTTGCATACTTGCTCTCCGCCAGACTGCGATAGTCCCCTTTCAATTCTGTAGCGATATCCTTGCGCTGCTGCGGGGTGGCATATTTGAGCGCTGTCTGAATGACGCGGACAGAATCATGTTTAAAGACGAAATCCTTCACCCGACCCGTGACAATGGAGTAAAGTTCTTCAACGAGTTTCTTTCTCTCTTCGAGGGGCACGTGTGATTTGCGTCGCAGGCGCTCCCATAACTTTTTGGAGCGGGAGATGAGATCGGAATATGGTTTTGCTGCTTTTCGTTCCTGCGCGAGCGCTTTTTGCTTTGCATGGGATTCTTTTGATGAGGTACCGCCTACCCAAGTTGATTATGTTAGATATGCAATGCAACATAATATCTGAAGGGAGAAGCTTAATATTTACATACTTTTCACAGGGGCAGCACCAATCCCAGTTCCATTTACTTGTTTCGAATCATCCTTAATTTTCGATGGGATTGCTGATTTCTGATCTTCCTCAACTTCCGATGATGCGTTTGCCATATCTACGTCCTCTTCGCCGGAGGAGACAGACACTGAAAAATTTCCTTCTTCTTCTTCATCATCATCATCATCATCGTCGTCGTCGTCGTCGTCGTCGTCGTCGTCACTGGTCTCAACTATTGTTGGTTGTTTCTTGGGCTTCGGCTTGCTCTCCGCGGGCTCCTTGCTCTTTTTCACTCTTCCTCCATCTTTAACCTTTGTCCTTTTGCCACCACGATCGTCCGCAGTATCAACTCTCCGCTTAATGCCCGCCATGGTTTTCTTTTCTCTTTCCAATTGGGGCGGGTAACGGGGAAAGCTGTTGCTGTTTGCTGAGTTGAGCTCAGAGATCTTTTTATTTTTTTTTTCTTTTGCTGGGGTTTTCGCAAGGAGAGAGAGTGTTTGCTCTGTTTGCAATTTGCGGCCAGTCTGGGTGTAAATATTGATCTCAGAACTCTTCTTAACAACTTGACAATTAACATCAGCTGCACCATTATGACCTTGGAGCAAGTGAAGAAACTGTAAATCACACTTATTACTGTCTGGATTCTTCTGCATATCCTCAGCTGAAAGCCTTTAAATAGGTGGTTTCTTTGGCGTGATCTCCTCTCTCTGTCTGGAATGATCACCACCCATTCGAAACATCTGTTACCACACCCTAATTGAATTTACTTATTTCCATTCAAGAAATGGAAGATTCACCAGCTCTTACG
>NW_015440952.1:844367-930132 GCF_000150705.2 Paracoccidioides lutzii | reverse complement strand
GTTCATGCAAAAATTTCCCTGTTAATTTGTTGACATATCTATCAGTATTGGCCTGGCTCTCGGTGCCGTATGTTGTTTGCAGCGAGATTTTCGATAGCCATGCTATCTTCGTCAAAAACACGGCCGGCCGAATAATGGGTTCACACTCTCATAGGTTTTGCCATCCTCGACCTTTAAAGGCTTGGGGCATTTGAAACCCAGAACTGAATGCTATCCCGCGATGAGCTTTTGGTGGTGGGGGTGGGACCTAGCAATGCTATCATTTCTGCTAGATGTGCTTTTGCATCATAGCGACGTTGTGCATCTTGTACTTGGCGAAACAGTTCCTTTCTTTAAACAGGCTCTGAAAAAGCTTACAATTGTCTCCTCATAAGTTCATATGCTAGGTATAGATGCTCCCCCCTTCGGGGCCGGTGATTTCAAATTATTATGCGAATGTCAGAAGTGAATTGCCGAAGTGGGACGGGTCCGTCTCCGCAATGAGCTGCAAAATTTCACTCTCATAAAGATCTATGATAGGTGAAGGTGTATTGGAATTTGTTATTTTCATTGCCGCCACCTTCATTGGGTTGCCAGTGATATTGTGCCGAACATCAGTTATTTATGGTGGAGTATGGAAACAGGAGTTTCATCATCAGCATCTGGCAACCCCCAACCAATGCAACCTGAACAAAATTGGAAAGGCGCATTTACATCCAAGGATGGAGGGGATAACTAACTGGGGATTCGGCGCTGAAATAATTTATTAACATTAGTAGATTCATATATCATGTTGCCAACAGGTTTGGGTATAACACCGCTATCAAAAGAAATATTCCAAAAACAAAACAAAAAAAAAAAAAAAAAAAAAAATTCTGTCGTTCATCCAGGTGCAACATAAGATGAACAAAATATATATCTCAAGAAGAATTAAAATTATTCCTCATGAGCCCATTCAAAAATCCCAACCCATTCACAGTGGGGCATTGATAAATCTCCGAATATGTCCAAAGAACAAACCATCAATCCCTTAAATAAAGAACAGAGGAAGCCATTATCAAAGGGTGATTGGTCAGAACGCAAATGAAACCTTAATGCCGATCCTCACCATGACCAAAAACGTTTCATTTTCATTCATTTCACATCAGCGGAAATAGGAATATTTATATTCCCCAGTTCCGCCGCCTGAATTTCACCAGCATTAGCGGCAGCACCAGCATTCTGCTCCCACTTCCTACCTGGAAAATGGAAGCCTAGTCCCAGATTTGACGAAGTTGGCCGGCTATTATGCGCAGGCGACGATGAAGCGTCTTCTCCCGCCGTATTGGTATGATTAGCAGTGGTTGTGTCCGTCAACCGAGCAAAAAAGCCCTTCTTTTTAGGTTTGTTCTCTTCATTTAGACCGACATCGACAAATTGCTCTGGTTCTTCGTCTGCCGCCCTTGGGGGCGGGTCAAAAGTATTTCCGTTGATTGTTGAGCGGGGCGTGTTTAGGCGGGAGAAGCGGGAGTCGAGAGAGGTGCGGGAGGTGCTCGTGTTGGGTGGACTGATGGTGGAGTGGGCGGAGATGTCCTGGGGTGATAATGACGGAATTAGATGTGAGTGAGTTCCGGAGAGAAGGCCCTTGTTTATTTGTGCGAAGGGGGGTAGCATACAAATGAGCGGCGATAAGAGTCGAAGGACTCTCTAGATATTGAGAAGGGTTCATTTTCATTCACGAGGTTTCTCATATTGTTTTGGGAAGGAGACCTTTGCCAGAAGCTCTTTTTCTCTGTTGGAGAAGGCTATTTTTTATGTAAAAAATATGCCGTCAACTGGAATGATTCTTATTGTAATGGTATGAACATATCACTAACTGGGAGGGAGTGAATATTTCGGTACGTACCGGAAGATAGACCCCGCTATCATTGACAACTGCGGAAAAGGCGATAGTTATATAAGCATCAGTTGACGAACGGCTGGAATGACATACTGAATGCAACATAGCATATCTTCAATATCTTACCGCTCATTTTGTATTCATTGGGTTCCTCTCTGCCGCGACTTAGACTCAATGAGGATTGTTGCGGTGTGGCTTGGGAATTGCCCGCTGCGGTCTGCAACGAGGGGTTTTCATCGCTGGTTGGCTCAATGGTCACCGCGGGGCGCTTGGGAAAGAGGTTGCGGAACGGGGACATGATGATTAGAGCGAGTGGGCCGGGTGTGTAAAGCTATAATGGCAGAGTAAATTATCAAAAAGGAGAGGCTGAGAACATGTATTCGGAATGTAACAACCCGATATAACAGTTACTGATGGTAAATATACCAAAGAGAGTTGGCCTTGGATTGAATTAATTAACTATTAAATCGATATAGGGCTCACATGATCGAATTAAAGGGTCTCCGGGGGCTGACGGACGATTAAATATTAGCAGAGTTTAACTCAAATGGTTTGGAGGAATAGCTACTCCGATATGGTATCTCTGTATCCGTGGCATTTTGGGGGGGGTTCCTGGTTAAGATACAATTTCGCAAACCGGATTTTCAACTCTGGTTGAATCCACCAATGGAGCATAGAACCAGGGGCAAACCGTATAAAATTTAAACCACCTCGTTTATCTCTCATTTTCGTCTACGCATTTCGCATTTCGCATTTCGCATTCGTTCCAATCCGATATCATTTTTGTTATTAACTCCTGGCTCAAGTTGGCTGGACACGTTAGTTAATTTTAGTTAGCGGTGCCCCGTGGATGTTGTCGTGGAAGCCTTGGAACGAACCCTTCGAAGCCTAGGTTGGAGCAGCGGTTATCAGCCTTCCTCAAATTTAACGTTCGACCCAGCCGTTCTGCAATGTAGAGAAGATAAAACAAAATATACATGATATATGTCCAAGATTTTTATCTCTCCTATTTAATCCTGCGATTCTCTGGAGATAAAATCTGCACCTTCACAACCAGCCTTGGCTCTCAATCCGTGAAAAATGCTGTTGTTATCTTAAGGATATTTCCTCTTGGCCAATTGCAATGGGCCCAAGCTCTGCCTATCAACGGCCTGCAGAGGCAGGGTTTAACCCGGGGGACACGCGCATGATTGACAGGATCACCGTTGTTCAGAACTTGTTCTGTCAACACCATCACTGATGGAAGGATGGGCCTTATTGCGGAATATACATAGTTAGATGCAGTTCTAAAAATTCGACCGCAACCGTCGTCAGCCGGCGTAAGTTCGTGACTCATGAGTAATATATGCAGTGGACTTCCTATGGGTATGTCGAGGGGGGTTAAGGAAGCTCCCTGAAGATCTGATTCCTGGCCTCGGGTTTCTCCTGAGAATAAACTGCATTGTGGGAGTTCATTATTCCTTGATCGCGAATGTCAGCCATCGACTCATCGTCGCTCTCTGGGTTTTCATAACGAACACTGTGCAGCGACTGGAGAGGACAACAGTTTTATTTGATATTTTCGATAATAGCTTCGACCCAATTTGACTTCCATCTGCGAGCAAAATAGCGTTCATTGATTGTGGAAGCGCAGAGTCAATCTCATATATGCCGCAACCCGTTTTGACCCGCTTCAAGCAGCCGTCCATTATATTTATTTGGGACAGAGAGCAAGCGTTGCGACCTAGGTATACCCGTCTTATCCAGACATGCTAGATTCCATTGTTTACCCCATTGGATGCGCGATGGCCAAGGGTGATTGATGGTTGTTTCTTTGCCACGTCCTGCACGATGTGGTTGGCAATGTTTCTTGGAAGACCCTTTGTCCCTGGCCATGATGGCCAGTTTAACCTGCATAGTTCTCCTCCGACAAACTAGCTTAAGATCTATTTCCGTTCTTTTGATTTGATTGCTGCAACATACCTGGCAATGCAACCTGCAAGATGTGTTGCAGTTGTGAGATTTGATATGTTCTAAATATTGTATATGTTGTGTGTTTCCCCCCTTCTGAGGAGGAAAGATTTTTTTGTGTTGTTTTTGAGTGATAAATGTTCTTAATTGAAATTTGGTGATTTCTTTCCATCTATGCAATTTTTTTTTTTTTGAATTTCCATATATACCCCTGAACTGAACTAATATAATACTCATTATTTGGCTGCAAAGTTGTGTTTCAGTGAATACCAAAAATGGCAGACCTCATCGCGAAACCATGAATATCAAAAGAAGACCTCTATACTGCATTCTCTTTGTGCATGTCTGGATGTGCATGAATGCACTATACATTCTTCCTCAACATCCTCATCCTCATCCTGATCCCCATACCCATCCACATTTCAATGTTGGATGTTCATCTTCGTCGCCCTCGATATAGATCCGGGGAAGTAACGACTACGAGGAAAAGAGTAGTTGCCCTTCGTCTTGGATAGAAAACATCGACAGTCTCAAAAATCTCTGTCGACTTTTTTTGTCTCTTTCTATACATATAAATTCTTCTCTTTTTGTCCATATAAGAAGGATTCCCTATGACTGCCAATATCCATGGGCCTCCGCAGTATCACGTTAATTCCCTCTGTGGTTTTATTTATCGTCTTCATCAAGTCTTTCCCAGAGCAACCCCTCTCTTACCTAAGATCCTCCGATCAATTACATTCCGCCCTGACTAGACTTACCTCAAACTAAAACATTTTTTATCAATACCAACGGCCTTGCGTATCGCAACTACATCTGAAGACGCGTCTTAACATGGTGTTTTTTGTGGAATGGGCGCTGTGGGCGAAAATGTGTTTTGTGAGTTGCCCCTAACCCGATGGTTTCATTCGCGCGTACAGCGCAGCGGGTGTATTGCGCAACCATCCCGCATGTGAAGTATCATTTCACTAACCGTCCTAACCACAAAAATTCATCCAGGTCCTTGGATGTCTTATAGTACTGCTCCCACCTCCTGCAACTGAAATGTCATTTCTGCACACACACCATTTCTGACATATTCTTCCGGATAACAGGTTCTTGTGCTTATATATGGTAGCGGCGTGCACATCTACAACTCCCTAATGCTCAAAAAGTTCACTGCTGCCGCAGCCATAACTAGACCTAAACCGGAAATGGTCGAGGCGGGTAGCGAAGAAATACCCTTCGGGTCCAGGGCGATAGAAAGCGGGATCGAGATAGAAGGAATTTGGATATCAAGCCATAATACCCCTGTTGGCACACCTAGACGGGTATCATATTCTGATGCCGGCAGAACTGCAAGTGCAGAGTCTAAATCGATCATCATCCTTCCTCCTCCCCCTCCCCTTTCAAACGGGCCCAATCTCCTATCGCCAAAAGCCGCTACACTTGCTCGTGCTAAGCCCGTTTCTGTCAGCTCTCCTTTTCCGCATTTTGGTGGACATAATTCGAATGCTTCGAGTTCAGGGACGAAGGGGAGACGTGCGCAGAGTGAAATAGATCCTAAACATGACCAGCAGCTGGAGGGCCCACAGAATTGTGACAATGGATGCTCTGAATATGATGAAGTGGGGACGGAGTCTGCTGGTCAGCACGAGAGCGGATACAGTAGTATGAATTCCCGCCACGCTGAAGACGGCAGTGTGTTTGGAACTGAGTCGGACTTTACACCTATTGCTACAGGTATGTTGTGGGCGTCCAGTTGTTGAACCAAGTAATTTCAAAGTTGAAAAGGAAGAGGAAGAAATAAAAACGCTGACGATTGATCACAGCATCGGAAAATAACCTCTATTTGCACACCCGGTCCATCGATTCCGAGGGAATTTTCGAAAACATATCAGGAAACGAGCGACTTCGATCAGCAAGCGGCCCACCTTACGAACAAACTTATTTGAACCCGATGGAGAACTGCCGCATCGTCGATGACAAACAACATCGCGATTTGCTGCCTCTTCACAGTCGTAGACAGTTTAGTATTGCAGAGACAGGGCAGTTAGGTAATGCTACGCGCAGTGGGTTTGTCGAGGTGCAAAGGGACGACGGAAAGGACCGTACGCAAGCTATAGTCACGCAGATAAGTCAGGTTCCTCTCGCCCAAGCTGTTTGATGCGACATATTCGATTGACCTTGTTTTTGTTCCCCTTTACTCTTTTCCCAATCTGGACGTAGTCTGGGATGGAGCATAACTAGAGGAGAAAAGATCTATTTTTTTTTTCTTTATTTTTTTTTTCTTTGGCAATTCCATAGAGTCTTTGTCTAAAAGTGTATGTTCTAAGTGTTCCTTTGCGCAGCGTTGTATATCAGGAAAAAGGGTCGTTAGTTATTATCTTTTTTTTTATTCTGTTTTTTCTTCCACATTTCTTTTCTTCCTTGTTTATTAGAAATAAAAATCATTGCGTTCACGAGTCACGAAGGCGGATTCATATTAGTATCGGTGAATGCATTGTTTACTTGGAGGCGACGGGTTTGGTCCTTCCAGTAACTTAACTATTAATTAGTTAACTAAATAGGAAAAAAAAAAGCTGAGTTTTGATGACAAATTAAAGTCACATGAAGTCGCGACCTGTCGCGTCAAACCCTACGTCAAACGACGTCTCATCAATTGATACCAAATTCCCCGCCCTCTACACCCACCAAATCTAATCTCCGACCTGAATCCTTGCTACCAAGAACCTCGCTGTGCATATTTACACGATTCCTCTGTTATTTTTGGTTTTCCTTGAAGTTGAAGTCCTGGTTTGATTGAAGCTAACGAGACGCGTCTTGAGTTCTCTTGACTCTTCCCGTCATAACCTCTCAACTCGCAACTATGGCTGTTGATGACGAAACCCAAAACGAGTACGAGGAAAATGGGCTGACGGGGCCGGGCGCACCAACACCGCTGTCTGCGTTGGAAGTGGGTTTCCTGACTCCGATTCCATGATGCCCTTGTCCTTTGCTGCTCTTCAATGGCCTATACTGACTTTGGGCTTGTTCTATAGGGAGTCAATGGCCTGACTGCGCGGGACATCAAGCTGGTGATTGAGGGCGGGTATCACACTATTGAGTCGGTTGCATACACGTAAGAATATCCCTGGTCTGCTTGGCATATGTGTTATATATTGGTTTTCCGTTTACTCATAGTCATGTGTGATATGTTTTGAACAGACCTAAACGGTTGCTAGAACAGATCAAGGGCATATCTGAACAGAAGGCAACAAAGATCCTTGCGGAGGGTATGTGATTCTGTATATCTTCGATGGTCTGTTTCATTTCTTCATCGTTGACTGATTGTAATTAGCATCAAAAATCGTGCCTATGGGTTTCACAACTGCGACAGAGATGCATGCTCGACGAACAGACTTGATATGTATAACGACAGGATCTAAGCAGTTGGATACTCTCCTTGCTGGAGGCATTGAAACCGGCTCCATAACTGAGATTTTCGGAGAGTTCAGAACGGGAAAAAGTCAAATTTGTCATACTTTAGCTGTAACTTGTCAACTACCCTTTGACATGGGTGGCGGGGAAGGGAAATGTCTATTCATTGATACTGAGGGTACATTCCGCCCAACCCGATTACTATCCGTCGCTCAGCGCTATGGACTTGCCGGTGAAGAGGTGCTCGACAACATCGCCTATGCCAGGGCCTACAACTCCGACCACCAACTGCAGCTGCTTAACCAAGCGTCGCAGATGATGTGTGAAACTCGATTTTCTCTGCTCATTGTCGACTCCGCTACCGCACTGTACCGGACTGACTTCAGTGGGCGGGGCGAGCTGTCAAATCGACAGATCCATCTTGCGAAGTTCATGCGGGCACTGCGACGTCTGGCTGATGAGTTTGGCATTGCGGTTGTTATCACCAACCAAGTCGTTGCGCAGGTGGATGGTGGGCCAAGTGCTATGTTCAACCCGGACCCGAAGAAGCCGATTGGAGGCAATATCATTGCCCACGCTAGCACAACGAGGTTGAGTTTGAAAAAGGGTAGAGGTGAGACCAGGATCTGCAAGATTTATGACAGTCCCTGTCTTCCTGAGAGTGACTGTCTGTTTGCGATTGGTGAGGATGGGATCGGAGATCCGAGTCCGAAGGATTTGGAGAAGGATTGATCAAGGTAACATTAATTGCCTCTCTCTCCCTTTTTTTTTTTTTTTTTTTTTTTTTTTTACATTTGAAGGATTATAGCATGTTTTCTTTTGATCTTTTTGCTTTCGCATTTTTTATCTGTTCATTGCATTGTTTACGAGGGCCCGGCGTTGTAGCGAAGGGGGTGATGTTATTCTTATGTCAGATGGTTTTGATATTCATTTCATTATGGGTGTTTGTTGTTAACTCCAAAACCGGGCTATTGGTGCCGGATAAATATCATCAAGAGAGCATTTTTAACCATATCGCGAACATTATTTTATTTAGTATAAGTATTTTTATAGCAAGAAAAATAACTCATCCAAATGGTGTTAATGTAGCAGCTTCGTCAACATATAGTGTCGGTTTCTAGGTAACTTACCCTTAAGGCGGGCCGTTTCCAGGCGATTTTTGCCCTCGTGAGAAAAAACTGAGATCATATATATCACCTGTTTAAGCTCCATAGAGGACTTTTAGCGTTCATCCTCATCTTTATTTACAATTAGTGTACGGATTTTTTCATATAAGTGTGCTTCGTATACTGCTGTCTCCCGTCGTTGATTATTTACTTGGGGTTTTGATCCACCAAACTTAATTTTTATTGCGACAGTTTCCCTCACTGCATATTTATTTATTCAGCAACATCAATACATCGCGACACTGAACACTGGACTGGACATCCACCTTCTTTGCTCCTATAAGAACAAGAAACGGCAATAGGCAGCTAGAACTTATCGCCTACAATTGGAATATCCATGTCTCTTTGTTTATATCCAGCATGCTCAAAATATACAAGGAGACCAAGGTCGACTTCCGATCAACGGCACCATCCTCGATCATCAACATCCCCATCCCATCCTCCTCGCAGGGCCTCGGCAACCCGCCACATCGACGTACGAAATTTTCCCTCTTACCTTCTATTACTCCTTCTTCGCACCTTGACTACGTGGCAAAGGATGAAAACGCTTTCGCAAAGCGCTACCTAGCCACCCAGGGCTCAGTCTATTTTCGCCAGCGAAAAACATACCCACGCAACTTCCTCTGGCGAGTTGTGGGGGGTGACGAGGATGGTGATGATGATCGATTTCTCGAGATACGGCCTGTGGACTTGACCAAGGGCGGGAATGAAGTGACAACGTCAACGACGGCGAACAACCATCTACAGGAGGCGAATCTGTTACTCCGGCTCGAGTTTCAGGAACGGATAACACCTCATGGCGTTGCAATGGCTGATTCGGAGGGGCATGAGGCGCTGAGTTTGTTTGTGGTTACGAGGGATAGGCAGTTGTATACGATTAGTTTGCGGCCGGAGTTCTTTCGACGGGTTGCGGCGATTGATGAGAATGTGGCCGATTGGTGTAAAATGAGCTGTCCGGCGCCGTTGTCTTTTGCGCATCCCCATCGCTTGCATGCGAGTAACCCTCAGGAGTTGTTCATTTCGCTGGATAGCGGGGCGTTGTTAAGGTTGACGAGGAAGGCGGGAGATGACGGTATGTATTGTTTTTGTTCTTCTTTGGGATAGCTAGTTACATGTGTTGTCAGAGCTTGGTTAGGGATCCTTTGGCTGATTTCATTCTTCTTACTCATGTTATAGGATCTCACTGGTCTGCGATCACTTTTGATGAAAAACCTTGGGGTTCCTCATTTCGCGGCCTTGTTAAATGGAATGGTCACCAGCAGATACGTTACGATGGGCGAGCATTGGATCCGAATACTTCGAATGCTATTGCTACAACCTCTGACCAGACTTTTGTATTTGTTGTGGGTCTCAACCATACACTGAAGATTTGGAATTTAGCAAGTCATAAACTGGTTGCATCGAGGGATCTGCTAAATCGGACAGCTGAGCAACAAGACGCCGCTCCGACGACACTAAATCCCACCGAGTCTGCCTTTCTTCGTGTGTTTAATGCTGAGAGGGCTATGGACGGTGAAACATATTACGCTGTCACATACTCGCCTCTGGATGATGGGCAGTTCAAGTTCTGGGCTGTGAAAGGTGCGTTGACATCGGACCTGGAGGTGGAGGACCTTTTCCCCGATTGTAGATTGAAACCTGCAGATCCAGACCCTTCTGGCAGCGTGTTTTGGAACATTGCAGATTTTCAAATAAAGTCTATGGAAGAAGGAAGACGTATGGTCCTGTGGGTGCTTTGGAGGAATAACAGCCTCTATCAGATTTACAGTCTCCATTTTGATCTGGATAATCTGGAATCTGCATGGCGCCACAATTGGACAGGAATGGCATTGGAGACCACGGGCGAAGAACTTCCACCAAGTTTCCTATCGTCTGACATTGCTGATCCCACAGAGAAGTGGCTGGAGTATCTTTTCTTTCCTGGGAAATACTCGCGTGAAGTCCTTGCGACTTCTCTTGCTATCTATCAGGATGCTATGAAGATAAAGCCGGCAAGTGGGTTTAACAAAAAATCTATCCCTCTCCAACAGCAGCTCTGTTCTACAATTTTGGAATCGGTTTCTCTGCGAAAATTCAGCGAAGCTGGGGTAGACTATTCGAAATACAGACGGGAAACGGATACCAAATGGCGACAGTTCTGGCAGATAGCGGATGATCTTAATAGAAGGCGAAGAGAGGCGATCTCCCTTAGCTATGATGCGTTTACTGATCTTCCATGGCTGCTTTTCTCGGATGGATGCTGTCTTATTCGCGAATGTAGCAGCACTGAGCTGCTCGTCCATAATGATGGCCATGCATTGAAACAGCACAGAAGAACACTGGAAGACTCTTTTCATCATAGAAATTTGGATCAGGAGTTGAGAGATCGGCCGGATCTGCTAGCTAGGCTTATTGAAGCTGCCTCATCGTTTAGAAAGAAGTTTACACCGGAACTTAACCATGCATGTGCTATGGCGTTGAATGCTGAGCTTTACACGGAACCTTCTCTCTCAGCACCAGAGAGAGTTGCTGCATTTCATTCACGGAGTAAATTCGCGGAGTTGATCACTGATGATATGTTTGATAAAATGTTTGCTGGCATCGAAACATCCATAGGGCTGGAGACGCTCACAAGTGAGCTTTTCCTTTCCATCATCGATACGATGCCACTGGAGTTTCCAGGAAAGGACTCCGAACTTTTGTCTACAGATTTTGGGCGTGCCGTAACTGTTCAGGGTGTTCTGGAGACCATTCGGCTCAACAGAGAAGTGCTGTATGACCTTTTACTACTTACTGTTTTTGTTGAGACCGAATTGACGCAAGAAGATGGCGTGCTCTTCGATGGGATGGATTTGTTTGCAAGCCTGATTGAGCTACTAAAGGAGTATGAGATGATGGTATGGCTAGGATCAAACGTTCGCCCGTTGCCTGGAAATTCATCTCATGGAAGCACGAGCAATGCGATGTCGCCGGTATTATCCAAGGAGAAAGGGCCAAATAAACAAGAGCACAGATTGTCGACTCTTCTTGAGGACCTCTTCGCTTTCCATATTAAACCTCGACCGACATTCGGTGTGCCTCAGACATTTACTCTTACCCAACAAGTTCGCGATGTTGTGTCCTGGATCACGAGGCAAGGCGAAGTGTCATTCCCGAATGTTTTGGTATTCATCCAATGTGCCCTTCTGGCATCGGATAATATCGACTTGGCATCTGATTTCTTGCGCTTTCAACCAAATACTGCGTGGTCTACATATGTTAAAGGACGGTTTTATGTAGCCAAGTCTATGTTTGATGTTGCCGCTATTTATTTCCAGAAAGCAGCATATATTCTCTGTAAGTACATTCTATATAACGATGGCTTGCTTCCAGGCAAAAATACAGACTGACGCGAATATCTTTTTCCATCCAGCACAAGGAAAAGCAGTTGGCAACCTGCATGAGATGTCGTCGAACCTTCTTGATATAATATCAGTTAACAGCTTCAATAACGGGCTTCCAAGATACTTCCAGCACATACTCTCTCTTTTTGAGAAGGCCAGGGCATTTGCTCACGTTGCCGATTTTGCACGTCATGCTCTTCAAGCTCTTGAATCTGACCCGAAAAGGAATGATCCGGAATCTGATTATATTTATATGCGGACTGACCTGCTTTCACGTCTTTTCCACGCTTCCTTGAAAACCTGTCGGTTTGATGAAGCCTACTCTGCCCTTTCCCGATATACAGATTCTGCGTTACAAAAGTCGGCCCTCACCTCTTTAATCACCACTATCCTTGCGGCATCGGGACCAGGCACAGCGGGGCTCCAGAAAATCCTCCGTTTCCCTATTTCACTGCAACCAAACCTCGCATCTCACATTGACGAAGTCCTCCTATCGCTAGCAAAGAAACAAGCAGCCCACGGTCGATCACTGGGCCAATCATTACCCTCTGCAACTCCTTGGCAAGGCAAGGGCGATATCCCAGATTACCAGCGTGTTCTCCAAGCCTATCGCATCGCACGTAATGATATTCGCGGAGCTGCAGAGGTAAATTACCAAGCAGTCCAGCGGCTGCGTGAGGCAAGGGATCGCAGCTTCTACTCCACTCGCATTTTGAAGATCCGACGAAACGCATGTGAAGAAGTTGCACCACCGAAGTTCCAGGAGGTGGATGACGATGACGTGGAGAGTAAAAATTTGCGCAATGAGCTACTATCTCTGATAAACCTTCTCGCCTGCATGGACAAGAGCGAGGCGTACATTCTCGTTGAGACTGAGGATCCAAGCAACAGCTTTCGCCCACGCAGCAGTAGTGTCGTTGGCAATGCTGGTCCTGTGGAGGACAGTTCGGTGATTTTGGACTCTACCTCCTCTACCACCTCAACCATATCGCACCGGGCTTCTATTTCGCTCCCGACTTCTGTCAAGGGGCATAGTTATTCGCCTCGCTCAAGTCTTGGCACCGGCGAAAGAAAGTTTAGCACCGGATCTCAGCATTCTACAGGGCAACGGCAACAGCTGCCGCAAGCTAAGTTTCCCAAGCGTGTCATAGTTACGTTGGAGGATCTGCGGAGAGAGTACCAAGCAGAGTTGGATCGAGTCAGCAGGATTGAGAATGGGGATTGGGAGTTTGGATTTGTTGCAGGCCCGGAAGAGAATATGGATATCGATATGAATGATGATAACGTGAATAATACAGAAGTGATGGATACTCTCTAACTGGTGTATTACTTCTGCGCCCTTTGGGCCTGTTTAGGTTTTTTTTGTTTGTTTGATAGTTTGCTTTCAATGGTGGGCGGTATATTACCCTTTTCATATTGTGCTTACCTTATGCTTTGTTATCCCCTCTGCTTTTTTATTCTCTATCCGCGAGATGGAATGGAAAACCGGTATTTCTTTTACAGTTGGTGGTTAAAAAGGTGGTTACTCCGATCAAGAAACTCCTGCTCTCAATTCGAAGGGGATTATTGGTCTTAATGGGATTCGAGCAGTTGAGGGATGACGAAATGTTTCAAGTTGGAGTGACGTAAATCTTCACTAACAGGTTGCATCCATGCAATTGATCAACCAAAGACTAAGATCAAAGCATCGTAAACGCTGCCCCAAGTGCCCTAACTATGCCACAACTCGACGAGAGGCATTTACAGAAGTGATCGCTCACAAGTAGTATGTTGGTTTTCGGACGTACATCGTCAATGGAAGATGAATTACTAAGCTTCAAAATCTCACCATCCCGAGAATATGTATTTTATAAATGACAGGGAGGCAGCTGGGAGGACGTATATGGATCCATTTGTGTAGCAGATATAATATTTTAAATCCAAGTCCGGGGAGCTTGAGTTAACGAGTTGAAATATCCTGATTCAACCCTATCTCGACGGTGGAGTTTTTCTTCGTTGCGTCTCAGCTTCTACGGTGGGAAACCAAGAAGCATCTTATTTATCCCATATTCCAAGCAATCATTCCAAAATGGCTACTATTCCAAGGCTCTACATTATCAACATTCACCAAAGCAAAGTCGACAGACTTAAGCAAAGTTCGCCCTTGCAGATTTCCCCGATGAGCTCGCCAGGGCGTTGTGGAACCTGGGCACTCCACTCATGGTGTCCAGGTTGACAGAGGCATGTGAATAGAGAGATATGCTAACTACCCATTAACGAGAAATTATAGGCAATTCTATGCCCGCAAGCATCCTGAGCTGCTTGTTCGTGATATGAACATTTTGTCTTGAAAAGGTGGAGGAGCGTTTGGGGCAGTCTCGGGAGAGAATGGGTTCTAGCGGTAGGACGCGAAATATGGCCATTGGTTTGTGAAATGAAGCACGATACATATAATACAGGAGAAATGAGTGCCAGAATCATAATCAAATCCAAATGGTCCACGAAACGCACGCCGGGATGGAAATCTGGCATATCAAAACCTTTCTTACCTCCCAGAGAAAGTTGATCACGGATACACCAGGGGACGCGGTTATACCAGGGGACGCGGTTATTTCGCTTTTGACAGCCACGGTGCCCCAAGTTAACTACTCATACATAATCCCGCGCTAACTGAGGATACCCCAGGTAGATTTCAGGAGAATTCAAACGTCATATCCTGCCTGGGAACCTTAAACAAGCTATCTATGGATGTCTGTATATCGATGTCAGATAACCATGAAAACCTACCAGGTAACTCCTAGGTTGTCAGACGAGCTTGGAAGTTCTGATGGTTTCAGGATCAGAAAATATGGAGTATGGTCCGAATACCTCTGAACTATGGACGAGATTTCTTGCCTATAAGCCGAAAAAGAAGTATATATATAGCAGGAAGAAAACCCGCATTGAAATCTAAAGCGTTATATACACAATGCCTAGAGACCGCAGCAAGCTGTATTTGACTGCAAATGGAAGAGAGAAAAAAAAAAGGAACCACACCAGAAGAACGAGGAGAAACGCCTTGAAAGGGTAGAAAGAATTGAAATCTACATTAGCTTGGATTGGCTGATTCCCATTTCCGTAACGTTTCTTCAGCCATGGTAACTTTGAGCCCCACTCTGGCGTCGAGTTCGTATGTTTCCCATTTCGCAACCTTGTCAATCCATTCTTTGCACTCTCGGACCTTGCATCGGTCGTAGGATTGCGTATTTTCACCTAAGGCTCTGCCTGTGGGTTTAGTGTGAGGCAAATTTGGCGGTGATGGCTTTGATGAAAGGTTTGTGAGTGAGGAGGCATCAGGGACGTCAGTTGTTGAGCTCAGTGGCCGATATGAGAATCGCTCCATCCATAGATTTGCGGCCATTTCATAGTGGGCAGTTGGGCACGTCCAGTCATCTTTAAGATGGCCTTTGAATACTGCCTTGTCATGAACGAGGATCTGGGATTGTAACAGTTGCTTCGATTCGTCGTGTCTGCCCAGCGACCGGAAAATGGAAGCGCGGAGCACAGCTAAGATGGCAAACTCGTCTATACTCTCGCGATGCCAATGCTTATTGTGAGGGCTCTCTGACCATTCTAAATGCCTCAGCGAGTCTTCGAGTTGCTCTTTGTTCATGCGACTGTGACCGTTCCAAAAATATATCATTTCTTCAACTGGGTCTACGCCGACTGCGTCAATGAAATCAACATGCCATTCCTTCGCACGTGCTTCCCATTTTGAAATCTTCCGGGCCACAAAAACGTCAAATGGAAGTTGGCGGGCTAGAAACTTCTTTTTACCTGCTTGGGAGGGTACCTTTTTATATAAATCAACCGCTTTAGAGGCGTATGCCTTGGCGACCAAAGGGGACTTCTGTGCATTCTGCCGGTAGAGAGCAAGATAGGTGGATGCGGCAATATAATAATACAGAGCTCGCGACCATGAGTTGAGTTCAGCACACTAAATATCATGTCACCAGGAGGGTTAGAATAGCGTAGTGTAAGTGCGATTACTGTAGGACTTCGAATTCGTACCTCGATAAACGATTCAGCGCATAATTCATATTGATGAACATACATAGCCGTCAAGCTCTTTTCGAACATACATAATGCTTCAACCTGCTTCAGCGGGCTCTTCGTGTCGCTAGATAAGAGCGCAAGGGCCCTGTTTAAATTTCTATTCGCACCGTGCATCCGAGATTCCTCTAAAAGCCAAAGACGGCTATGGGGAAATCGAATTCTCATTTCCGCCAATAGGGTTGTGAGTCGTTTCTCCGAGTAGCCCTCGATAAACTCTTCACTTTCGGTTTGAGAGTCATCTATGATATCGCAATATCTAATGAAGCCATTGTAGTAAGCCAACAAGGCCAAACCTGCAATCGCGCCATTCAGGTTGTGAAATTTACTAGCTTGCCACAACATCCGGAGACCTCGAGTTCTGTCGCCACGGAAACCGACAATATATAGCAATTTTGAAAAGGCTGGTGGAACCATCGAAATGAGAAGCAGCAGGAGGCCGAAGCAGAGGTTTGTCCCAGAATGCACAAACGAATCCACGGTGTGTGTAAATATATCAGAATCGGGGTCGTGATTTAGATACTGTCCGGGAGATGAAAGTTTCTCTGGAAAATCTGTCGATACACGTCCTGCTTCTGCATGGGAGGTCAGCGCAATATCGTCATTGATTTCTTTCTTGTCCCCCTGAGACGAAATTGACTTATTTGTATCATCGGGTGATAGAGAGGTCTTCGTGAGGAATTCAGAAGTTACATCAGGTTTCACTTCGGTGGATTTGAGTTTATCGCTCCGTAATGGCTCAGTTGGCTGCGGGTGGCTAGCTGACAACAAACTATTTGAGGACATCATTTTCCTTGTAGATTCCGCCTGGAGATATTTCTCCTCCATCTGCATTATACTATCTAGTGCGATATATGCTTTCCTTAGCTTGTAGAAAGCCCTGATGCTCTCCGTTAGACTTTCATTCAGGACTCCAACAAGAGCAGCCATGAGCTGAGCCATGCTGCGACAAAGGACATATTCGGTTCCAGGGGAATAGATCGTCGATCGGAACGTATTGGTGGCATTCAAATTATGCTGAGCTTTATGTTGATCATTTGATGCACTCGTTTCAGCCTCAGCTAGCAGTTCGCCCGCTGCAGAGGATGTATTGTCAATATGTGATGATATAAGCAGAAAAAGGGGTACAGGTAGCCATACCAAGACGCATGATTTCCTGCTCAAAACCCAACGTCGCCCGCACGAATGCAACAATTCCTTTTCCAAGCTATGCAATGTCACAGGGTGCGACTCATTCCATTACTATCTGCTTTAAGAGAAAGAAGAGAGTCCCTTTTTGATCCTCAACACCGCATGGACTACCACACTAGCATACACACCTTATGAAAAGAGGAATCGCCCTTATTCAGGCCCTCTTCAGCGCGGTCTACATCATCATTCATGATAAAAGTAGCTGCTGCATTAGCACCAAGTCAGCCCACATCGATCTCAAGGGCTGGATTTGGCTGGGTTGAGGGCGGTTGGTAATACCTTCCAGAGCACTCTCGACTGTATGCAATTGACGTAAAACAAATGGTATCAGCGTCTAATCCGCAATACTGAGGAGCTGTACAAGGGGCTACAGCAACTCACGCTCTCGCGCTTCAGCCAATGCATCGAGCGATTGCGTTGATACGCTCACGGGGGCCGCTTTGCTGTACAGCCATGTTCCCACTCTAAACATCGTAATTGCAATGTACAGGATGATAATCGAAGCTGGAAGATCTTGGAAACAGGTCGATCAATAGAAGAAAAAGAACAGAGCAAATTCAAGTTTGAATTTGAGATCTCATGGGTTTAAAAAGTCCTCAGCTCAGCGGCCAAGCGGAGGGTGCGCTAAACAGGCAACAGAGATCTTAAGGGCGGTGCTCACGGCAGCTCCAGCATAGCAGGCGCAAGGTGACGAGATTGCTGGTGCATCAGGAATCAGCATCGCCCGCATAAGGAATAGAAGATGACGAAGAAAAGAAACAGAACAAAACGAGTTAAAAGAGATGAGAAGATGAACCAGATTTTAGAGAAATCGGTGAAGATATCCAAATTCAGGCGTAGGTATCAAGTAGGGAAGCTTGCGCGGAACGCCGCAGCTTACTTGCGTCAGATACGGAGTCGATACCATCATACAGATAGTTACCCGCCAAGCGCACAATTTACCACCCTAATTTTGTGCAGATTTTGCCTCAATTACTCCGGAGTGACCCTTGTTAAAATATCTGTTCCGGAGATCTGCATGCTGACTTACAAACTTCAATGGGATAATATTCCGCGAATCCGAGAAAAGACCAGAATCAACCCTGATTTTTTCACATTTCAAGACGCCGCTCTGTCGCCAGAGCTGGCGGAAGATAGGTACGGGTACGGTGGTATCAGCTGGCTGTAATATATACCAGCCCTAAACCCTAAATCTTGGCAGCAAAATTTTGGCTTTTGACGCTTGGCATGTTTGCTTCCGCTAGAGACACGTGATATCAAATTGTCTCGACCCCGCGCAGTAACATCATCATCATCATCACCATCATCATCATCATCCATCGATGGATGACTCCGAGCAGACCTGGATACCTGGCTATGTTCCATATCGCCGTTATATTCCCAACCTGCTGATACCTTGGGACCTACCTGAATTGACTCTCGTACACTTGCAGCCTATGATAATCCCTCGCCTGTGACCTAAGAAGAAATAACTGCCTTCAAGAAAAAGCTGTATCCCAAATCCGCCCAATTTCCCAGCCATGTCCGCCCAATCCACGACTGCACAGTCCACAACCGAAAAGCAAACCGATGCCACGGCCCAAAACCAACAGCAGAAGCCTACTTCTCTAGAAGAAGATGACGAGTTTGAGGATTTCCCAGCTGAAGGTATAGATATCCCTTCATTCCCCTCCGCATTCCCTCCTGCAACCCGCTGCTGCGGCAAGCGAGATTATACATCCTTCTAATACCAGCCATGTGTCTTTACCCAGATTTTAGTGCAGATACTAACACCACTTCTCCCAATTCTTATTTTTACTTAGATTGGCCTGCTGAAGAAGAAGATGAAGAAGCTGAAGGCTCTAGCGTCTCGCCCTCAGACCACCTTTGGGAAGAGAGCTGGGACGACGATGATCAGAGCGATGATTTCTCAAAACAGCTGAAGTACGGACTTGCTTTCCTTCCCTGATTATCGCATACATTCTTACAAAGCTGACTTCTTTTTTTTTTTTTTTTTTTTTTTGTTTTTTGGTTGTTGTAGGGAGGAGCTCAAAAAGGTCGAAGCGGCGAAAAGGTCATAGTAGCAGCTATTTAGCATTGCTGCCTCGCTTGGCCCTTGTCGATTCCCACCCCCCTTTTTTATGTTTGTTGACTGACTATGATGGGAACATTTGGTTGTGATTTGATGTGAAAAAATCAAACAACCAGCACTGGGGTTATCATTTTTTTCTTCTTCTTTGTTTTCTTGCGGTTCTTAAAACCTGAGCTTTTCAACTTTCTCTGTGGTTTATTTTAAACTCTTACTACTGCTGAAACATGTTAGAAATCCTTTCATTGTTGTCTTTGTCTTTTCAAATTTGCAAGATTTATTCAAAAAGAGAAAACATTTCCTTGCATACACATATACCCAACAGACTTGCAGATGTGAATGTCAGAATGCACCGTTCTCACTTTTATTGGTGACATTTGTGAAGACGACTTCTGTGACATACAGTAGACAGAAGTTTCCCTGGCATTGTGTCATGATACATTGACTCAGGGGACTGGAAAGAGAGGCAATGAAGAAATCAAAAGCTACATAGAACAGCCTCTCAAAAAAGGAGATCCATCATACTCTCCATTGCAGGCCTGTCCCCCCTTATGTGAGCACCTGTCCAGGAGCAGAGGGCAGATTCTTTCTTAACCTGTCCAGGTGCTCTATTCAATTATATCTATTGGAAATTTAACCTTAGGCCATCTTCAACTCTCAACAAGCGATTGAATTGAGGCAAATTCTATCGTATCACTTGGTGTCCAATACTGCTCTCCGCACAACGACCGTCCAAACCGACCATCCAAAAGGAGTCTGGTTCTCTGTATACACATCACCATCATCTACTTAGGAACTAATCTATTCCCCGTCAAAAACCCACTAACCAGCCTTTCAAACCTCTCCGGCTTCTCCACCATGGGTAAATGCCCCGCCCCCTCCACCACCAAAAACTCCGCCCCTGCCCCCATCATCCCAGCCATCTCCCTCATAGTCTTAGGCAACACGCCGTCTCCATCTCCGACTAAAAAGGCGCCCCTCTTCTCACTCCTCCCCATCTCGCCTACCAAATCATACATAGACAGCACCTCAACCCCGTTCTTAAACCCCTCCAAACTATTCCCCCTCACTATCTCCTTAACCCTTCTCGCCCTCCCCTCCATCTCCCCACCATCATAATTCTGCTTCACAAACCACCTACGAACCGTAATCTCTGCCAGCTGATCACCAACAACCCGCTCACCAGTCTCCACCGCCACAGCCCCTTCGCCTTCCGCCACAGCAATTCGCTCACCCCACACTTTCCTATTACCCTCTGGACTCTTTGCGTTTGTGTCACAGGCAATAAAAGTCCCCGTGCGCTCGGGGTATTTGAGCGCCGTGTTCAACACCGTGGCGCCCCCGAGACTCACGCCTATTAGCGCTGCGGCTTTCGGAACACGCAGCGTGTCGAGGATAGTGATTATATCTCCCGCGAGGACATCGAGGGATACAGGCTTCTCGCCGCTATTGCTCAAGCGGCCGCGGGTCAGGTAACGGAGAATCCGGTACTGGCGGTTTTCGGGTTTGGAGAGGAAGCATGTAACGAAGTCGTCCCAGATTGCGTAGTGAGTTAGGATGCTGTTGCTGAGGAGAATGAGCGGGGCGTCCGAGTCGCTGGAGCCTTCAAGGCGATAGGGTAGGATTACGCCGTCCGACGTTGTGACATAGGATTCTATGGCGGGGAATGGTGGAGGGCTAGAAGCGGGTGGCGGGGAGCCGGGCAGTGTTCTTGTAAGCCCGTCTGGGGATGTGAAGGGGGTGACAACCTCTGAAGAGAGAGAGCCTAGATCCCGCGGTGCAGCGCCGAAGGTGTAGTAATGTTCGTAAACGCGTCTTGAGCGGCCCTTGACTACATTTGTCATAATCTGTTCGCGCCAGTGGGTGATGTTTATGGCCTTTAACTCCGGACCACCAGGGCCGTCGTGGGATGCATACTCGTGCACAGAGAGGTACTCTTTCGTCTCGGTGGGTTCGCCGACAGAGCTCAAGAAGCGTCTTGTACGAAGCCACCCAGGCACCTTGGAGAGGAGTGGCATGTGCTCTTCGCGATACCATTTGTTGAACTCATCTTCCTTATCCGGGTGTAAGGTCTGGATAATTGCCACGAGCACTCTCTTGCCCCTCCCGTCCAGTTCAGCCTGTGTCGCTTCCAATGCATCCAGCGGTACATACCCTCCTACCTGCTTGCTCTCCACAAAATCGTATAGCCGCCTATCGATCGTAATCTTGGCCATAGTCTCCTTCTCACGCTGGCTCTTGACATCATCGCGGCGCAGGCGTAGGTACTGCTCCTGCTTCAACTCGGCAATATCTGCGACGTCGTATATTGCGAGCCATTCAGGGAGCGCTGGGGTTGAGCCAGAGGAGCCACTTGTGACATCCGTCGCACGGAAGCGGAAGCCATTCTCGATAAACGGGAGGCGGAGGCGGGTAGGACCGTGCTCATTGTTATACCAGTCGTGGAATTGGGCCGGGGAGAGGTTGTCTCCCGGCTGCATTTTTACGTAAAGCAGGCCGGGTACCATTGTGCCTGGATATTTGGTTTTATTCGAGATGATTAGAGCTGGGCTGGGGCGCTCGTGCAGTTACGGACCAAGAATGGCTGTATAATATTTTCAATTCTTCCAAGGTTTCTCGATATTTAACCCCAGGCTCTTGTATCACTAGCTCGCTAGTTACAAGTGAAGTGGAACGTAAGTGTTAATTCCTCCAAGAAATTAAAAATCGAGATTATTATCACGATTCTGCAGATATAGCAGAATTATCCATATGCTCAATCATTTTATAGATTGGTTCTAAGGCTGCAAGTAAATGAACTATCACACAAGTCTCTGATTTTGGCCCGAGAAGTTGTTGCCGAGTGCGGGAGCCGAGCTGATCAGGTGGGACTCCACCACGAAACAGCCAAAGAAACTCTCGATATTGTCATTTTACTGAGGGCACGGCTGGTAGGGGTAAGAGACACAACAATTTCTGGTTACGTAAAGGCAGTGATATATTTATTATGTGGAATTGCGTCCTTAGACTGCGTTGTTGATGTAAGCCTGTAAACCACCAACAAACATAAATAATATCCAACTACACCATGACGTCATTGCCGTGAGGGTAGTTCAACGACGTGTTACGAGATGTTTTCATAACTTTAATTCACCCATGCAACGAAATTCGAGGGAAAGGACAATTCGGAATTCTATCCCTGCGCCCTTCTAATCATACCAAATTGCATTCATCCCAAATCCTGGCTCTGGAATATCCAAATGTGCCACTCGCGCCAAAAGCTCTCCTTTCCACCGATAAATCTCCACCCACCCTTCCTGATCATCCGTCAGAGCCAGCCACTCGTCACTGAAATCGCAAGGGCTGACTGCATTCGAATGTCCACCACTCGTCGGCGTTGGATTGATGAATAGCTGCTTTTCAATGTTTCCCGCGGAGCCTAGCCGAAACGCACTGATGTATCCGGTTACGTCGAAGTGGTTGGACCGCGCTGTTGCGAAGAGGTGCGAGCCGCTATGGTTCTTGAAAACGACATCGGAGCGGTAATTTCTAGACGGGTTGACGCCTGTATTTTAGGTAGAGGTAAGTAAACTTTGTTTGCATTTCCTTCCTCCTTTCCTTTTCCTTTTTCCTTTTTTTATTTTTTATTTTTTATTTTTATTTTTTTTCTCTTTTACTTTTTTCTTTTACTTTTTTCTTTTTTGTTTCGGTGGGGATAGAATGTACCTGGTGGGATCAGTGGGTATATCTTATGCGTAAAGACCGGAGTATGCGTCTTCTGGTCAATTACGTATTCCGCCAATTGGTTCCCAGCTTCCATCAGTGCATATAGATATTTGCCGCTGGGGTGCATTTCCACCCAGCGTGGGTGGTCACCAGGGCCAGGTGCCTCGATGCTATCCACCAGAATTAGCATGCCGGTCTCCTGGTCCTTTTTATGTGTCCAGATCTTGTTTGCGCCCATATCTGCGGAATACAAATATGTCTCTGTAGGGTCAAACACCATGCCATGCACGCCGGAATGCGGGTAATATTCGTAGTTTTGTATATTTTTGCCGAGTGTCCCATCTGCAGTCACGTTGAATACGTTGCCGTAGCCTGCATAGTTGTAGAAAGGGTTTCCGTAGACGTTGTAGGGGGGTTTCTTTGCTGCGAGGATGAAGATGGCTCTGGTATTTGTATCGGCATTGGATGCTAGGGCTATTATAAGAGGAGAGAAAAGATATGAGTGTGTATCCTTTTTCTCCGGTATATATCCTATTCCCCAAGAGTGCTTCAAGGAGGGGACCTACGGTGACCAGCCAAAGGATACGAAACAGTGTGACTGATATCTGCGGGGCTTCTAACGGAGTGCGAAGACCATTTCTTTATGGAGGCGCCGTATATGTTCTTTTTCGCATGCTGTCGATGAAGCAGTGCGACGACGACAAGGGGTCAGCGACAAATCAGGCCATGTACATATGGAAGTATATACACATATATATATACGTAGCTAAGTAGCTGGAAATCTCTCACATCAAAGGTCATCCACGAAATGGGTTCATCTTCCGGGATGCTGGTCTTCTTGACCAATTTGAGCGTCAGAGCTTCATCGTCGAATTCAACGGTGTAGATATTTCCTGGTGGTGTCCAGGTGCCAATCATCAAGTGGTGCTTCATGTTGAAGATACGCAGGAATAAATTCAATCCAATTAAAACAACGAAACAACAACATCAACCTAAGCTATTAACGCTCAAGTCTAAGAAGCCCTACAGGGAGATTCCTCATCATTCCTCGACTTTGACTTTCTTGGTTGAATGCAGCCGAAACTACACCCAAAACGAGGGGGCTTGACAAAGGCGAGATCAACGACTCCCCCATCCGTTATCTAACTAGTAATCGTTAAACCACCCCGACTTTTTTTCCAAGGCCAAACGGTCCGGATGGAGCCAAACGCACAACCCGCAGCCTTTGCCGAAGATGCTCCCAAGCGTGTCCATCCTAGAATCGCAGAACTGTTGTCCATCCTCCCTCGTCCTGGTTGAGTCGGGAAGAGGGCTCGGCAATCGCGCTCGGTAGTTGTGCTGACTCAGCGCTGGCTGCTGCCGAGGGGTGAACCTGCTGCGATGCCGAACTCAACCTCATTCAACCTTCAAACCAGACAACGGCGGAGGAATACGATAGATGAAAGGCGATGAGGATGTCAGGAGATAGGATTGTGGCTGTCCCCGCTGTTCGAGGAAACAGTGAGCTAACTAACAGAGTTGCTACCCAGTTTTGTGATGGCTCATGGCCGTTTCTTGCTTTTCTTTTACCCTTGATAGATCCCCTGACAAAGGGATCCACCGCAAACTGGTTGGATCGGTCTCCCCTCTGCAAACACCCGATGGATCTGCCGGGTGAAGAGGCCAGGATTTGGTAGTGGTCGCTATCTCTACGCAACATTGAAGAGAGAGAGAGGCAAAAAAAGATCAAGCCCATCTCAGAATAAATATATTAATAGCTGCTAGCCCTGCTATTATTATTTCTCTCTCTCTCTCTCTCTCTTCCATTTCTCTAACTAACCTCTTTCTCTTCTGCTTTCTCGATTTAAAATCTTCGTCTTTCCAACAGATATCTCGTTTCTCCACAGTAATAATCCTACCCCTGCATCCCCTTCAGTACCTATCAGAATTTGACAATATGGCCACCGCTTCTAACAGCGCTGGCACAAGCGATGTCAAGACAAACGGGGCCAGTATGCACATGTATGACCCGGATTTCACACAGGCCGTGATCGACCTCATGGGTCCCAGAACAGCCCCCAGAACCAGACAAGTCCTGGGCTCTCTCATCCGCCACATTCACGACTTCGCCCGTGAAGTCGAGCTCACCAACGACGAATGGCTGATGGGCGTGAACTTCATCAACACCATTGGCCAAGTCAGCACTCCGACAAGAAATGAAGGACATCGCATTTGTGACGTCATCGGGCTGGAAACGTGAGCTTGTGGAAAACATTTTGATTACAGTAGTATCATAAATCCCCAGAAGCAATCTAACAACCATACAGCCTTGTCGACGAAATCGCGCACAAACTCGTCCTAGAATCCGGCTCCGAATCCCCAACCTCCTCTTCCATCCTCGGCCCCTTCTGGAGCCCGCACGCCCCTTTCCGCGAAATAGGCGACACCATCGTCCGCAGCCCGCACACAGGGCAAGTGTCCCTGATGCGCGGCCGCATCACTGACCTTGTCACAAAGCGTGGAATCCCCAACGCAATCTTCGACATCTGGCAAGCCTCCTCGAACGGCAAATACGACTTCCAGGATCCAGAGAACCAGGAGCCAAATAACCTCCGCGGCAAGTTCCGCACAGACAACAACGGCTTCTACCACCTCTACATCCTTCATCCAACCGCCTACTCCTTGCCTACCGATGGACCAGCAGGTGTCCTGCTGGATCTGCTGGATAGACACCCATTCCGCCCAGCGCATATACATCTTATGATTAGCCATCCGGAGTATAAGACCGTTACGACGCAGATTTTCCCGCGGGATGATCAGTATCTCAGCAGCGATACGGTGTTTGCGGTGAAGAATGACCTGGTTGTAGACTTCAAGCCGCTCAAGGGTGATCCGAAGGCTGAACTGGAGCTGGAGTACAATATCAGGCTTGCACCGAATACTATGAAGACAATTTCTCATCTGTAATACTACCTCCCTCCCCTCCCGATCCCTTGCCTATGTATTCTTGTTCCCCCTTCCCCCCTTTGTTTTTCTCGTCTCTTTTGAAACAGTGATTTATTCTAACATACATGGCATTTCCTAGCTCATAATATTTTTCTTTCAACAGCTGAGATTATTATTATATTATTATTTTATTCTGTTCGTGGGATGGGATTTCTTCTGAGTGGTTTTCTGTATTTTCTTGTGCCAGTGGCTCTTTTAAGTTCTAACCCATTTTTTGTATGATATGTAAATACCTCCTTGTCCCTCAGCTACATTTTCCCTTCATGTTCTTGTGATTTTCTCCGACCAGCGGTACTGCATGGGTTATCGAAATTATGTCCCCTATTCTGTTTAATATATCACGTCAACGCCATTCTGAAAATTTGACCATTAGGGGTTGTTCGTCTTGTTCCTCACATATCTGACTTGATCGTGAAACTCCATTAGGGTGTCATCAGAAAGCCGCTAACTAATAAAAATGAAGCACCTTTAGCCGTAAACAAATGCACCATACATAGGAGATTTACTACAAAGACATATCAATCCCGAATCCTCTTCCGTGATATTACATACATGATATAGCGCTACATTCTTCAACCACCCATATCACTTGAACTCTCCTTAAAAAACGCAACTGCAAACCAAAACCAAACCTCTCCATCCATCCCCCCCCCCCCCCCCTCCAACTCCCCCCGGTCGCGGACAGCTGGAACAGTTTCTTTAGGAACCATCCGCTCGCAAACGGTGGTTTCACAGGCACTGCTGGAACTGGCTATTTTGTCGCATTGCGGTGTTGAATGGGGAGGTGTATGAGTGGAACGCACATGGGCTTGTTGGAGGTGGGGATTTTGGAGCGGGGAGGGAAAGGAGAAGGGATATTATCAAGGGAGGAGTGTGATGTGTTGGCCTATACGGACTCATGATGAGGGATATCAGGGTTTGGGAAGCGGGTGTGGGAAGGGTTGAGTGAGTGGGAGATTGTTGAGCTGACGGCGAGGATTGCAGCGTATAATTGTATTAAATAGTTGGTTTTCGGTTGCGTTGGATGTTGGGGAGTGGGATGGGAGGGAGATGGTGGAGGAGAGGAGATGGAGAGGGATAAATAGGGAATAGGGGAAAATCAGGGGCAAATAGGGGAGGGGAGAGTGTGGATGAGATTATCCTGTATGCAAATGGCAGCTATGAGGTCTGTTTTTGACTTTTTATTCCGTATTGCTAAATGAGAGAGTGTGAACAAAAAGGTATTTGAACTGTCTACGGAGAAGTAATGAACAGAGGATATTTGTTGGTTAGACGGTTTATTTAGTTATTTGTCGAGAGATGCATAGGTGCCAGAACTGATGGTGGATTTGATGAAGACGACGTTGATTGGGATGATTATTAAAGTGCTACATGGCGTTCTGCTACAATATCGTACACCTTATCCCGATTGTCTGCACCTTCGAGTCGAGAAATCACCCTTGGTAAACCCATGCGTGCTTGGCAATTCTCTTTCGTTAAGCAATCTGCAACCCCGCTTTAAAGCATTTGCAGATGGGTCGTCTTTTGCGTGCGACCCAATCTCGGATAGGGGTTTTCCATACGCCCAAATGTCGTTAAATCGTCGTTGTTCAAAGGGAAGATCAAAGGGAGACGTCTCATCTTGGATTTCTGGTGAACGCGCATTGGCGAGTGATCCCGCCGCTGCCGCTGATATCAATGACAACTGCATTTCCCTCGCTGTCAATGACGATATTTTGAAGGTTTTATGTCCATATGAGTTTTTTTGGTTTCATGAAAGTGATTCAGAGTGGTTCCGATCTGAACGGGCCATTTCTTCCAGGAATATTCTGCAACACGGTTCTCCGAAATGACCTGCCGCAATGATCCTCTGGGATATGCCTTGAGTAGAATGCCAAGTCACAACAAGGGGGGTCCGTCACTACCACTCGAAGTCACATAAGGATTTGTAGATACGGCAACTCCCGCCGCCTGCACAATGTTGGGAACGGCTGCAAAGTACTCGAGATTTTCCAGCTCCTTTCGAAGCAAAGTGGAGTTCTCGAGGTAAATACACGTGACCAGGGCGACTTTAACCAAGCCGATGTTCCAACATGCACCCCTTGCTCGACCCGTTTCTCTATGATTCGATGCGCGTTTGTCAGATAATACGCAATACGGGGCCAGAAGAAACGCCACGGCCAACAAATCTCTCCATTACGGATAATTCTATCCAGCCCACACTGAACGCTACATCTCATCCAGATTTGGTGAAGGATGATAAACGTTCCCGCGCTGTCTTAGCCACCACAACTATCTACGGTAGTTCAGACCTTCACTGCATACATCTTCTTGTCCCATGCTAATGGGTATCTGCACAATAGATCTCTATTGGCTATGATCAACTTGAGCTGGATCCCCAGCAACTGGAGGCGGCAACTGAAAAATGCCGTGAATATTGGTATTGTCTTGCAGCAATGGCGATTTCGCGATGTCGTGAAGGGCTCCCACCGGCCTCTACCAACCCTCGGAATATGCTGAACCGGATTCCTGCAATCCGTACCGGCCTTGGAAATATCAGTTCGTCTCGTCTTGGATCATCTCCGAGCCAAATCACTTTGCGTCCAAGTATCCTCCACCTGGCGCATAACTGAGGCCGCAAACTGCGGTGTCGCCGAAAAAGTGAGGGAGGTCCAAGGGTTGCTACAGATAGGCAGTCAAGCACCAATACCCTGCATATTTGGTGGAGAAAGCTTTCGTCAGTGGATTGGGAGTTCGGACGAAGCAAGGGGCGCGCCGATTTATCTAGGTATTCTGGCCATAGGATGGTCGTATATCCTCTCTGCCCACTTGGTAGAGATGAGAGGGGAGGGCGCTGAGATGAGCTGTACAAACTCAAGGGTTACAGCGTATCTGCAAGAAGCCGAACGTGTCAATGCTCCGCTGTTCATCGTCGACCTTGGCGAGCTAGACGAGGAGGAAGCTAGGTGGTGGGCTGCCATCCTGGCCCCCAGTGAAGGTTGGAGGGCGATCGTCTCTCAGCGGAAGATGGAGAGTATTTGGCTTCCTGGTAGGTGTTCCGCAATGACGCATAGAGTATTGGGATGAAATGGTGGGCCAAAGGGATTACGTTTAGGGAATTCTCTTATTCATCACCCTCCGTCCTCCAGAAAGGCGTTCGAGTACCTTGCACGATTTTCTTCGCGGCACAACTTAGGCAGCCAATTTCTCGTGGGACTCACAACAGCCATGACTTTTCCTACACATAATTACCATGGAACGGTGGTCCAGTTACCATTACCAGCTGAGAGTACCGGTCAACAGAAGAACACCTCTCTCAAGTCAAGTACACCGGATTGGGCTACAGTGAGTGACCAGCTCTCTTACTATATAACTTTGAGTTGCAGCCTTGAAGTGGTCATATCGATCCTGTGTGGTATGTTCTGGGAGTCCGACGTTACATGCAATATGGTCAGTCCTTGGTTACATCCCATTTTGCGAGAAGTCCCAGAAGGCCAAGGGATTGCCAGAACTCCAGGTCTTTATCATGAAATCCTTGCCATCATGTGCAGCTTTCGTCGACCGCAGGTTTTCACGCTTTGGCTCGGTGCTGTTGCTAGTGGGCTGACACCAACAATTCTTTGTCAAGTTGCGAGGGGTAGGCCACCCCTTGATGCGAATGCTTTCCCGTGGACCGGTTGTCCACAGTCTTTCATGGATGTTCCAGGTTCAGGATCATATATCTGTGAGGGATCGACTGACAAAGTTCGGAGAGCAGATGTGTGGCGTCTTTTACACCTACCACCAGTCACCGAAGATGATCTACATTATGAAAGCCGCCCGTTTACACCATGGGCTCCGATTGGGGACACTACTGTCCGTAACTGTGTGTCTCGAGTTATTGTTCATTTGAATTGTTCGAGACACAACTTTGGGTACCAGCACTGGAACTGGACTTTGGAGGACGGAACAGTCATTGAAGATCAAGGCTATGAAAGTACGGCTGGCGACAGCTTTCCAGAGGAAAGTAATCTAAATATGGATATGATAGCAGATCTAGTGTTCCATCAGAAATCACTCGATCAAGAAGCATCTCGGGAGGCGTCCCTTGACATATTTCGATGGGTTACGGTCAACGGCGAAGGAACTCCACCCGAGAAAGTATACAGGGATGCTTGGGTACAATTTGAGGATGACAGTGATGAAGAGACGGATGCGTCAAACGATGACAATATTGTGTGCTATGAACGAGGAGGTGGAGTGGGAGAGTGGCTTGACCGGATTATATAGCGTCCTGGAAACTCGCCACGACCCCAAATCCCTTCAAGTGGAGATCTGGTAGCCGCTCTGTCCGGTCGAGGGTTCTGGTGATGCCCCGCAAAACTCCGGCTTGCCTCCAGGATGTGCACGACACCTCTTACAAATCCTCTAGTGTACGACCTTGCAGTTAGGGCGCACTTGACAGCGTTTCCACCGTGTTCTGCAATCCAGAGCTCTACAAGTTTCGTACGTATGTATGTTCGTTGTTCAAGTGGCCGCATTCGGATGCTTTGCACCAACCGTTTCTGCCGGAGCTGGTGCTCATTGTATGGTCTGTTCTCGGGGTTAATACCCTTCATTCGCATACGAGACAGTGAGGGAATCCTGCTTTATGTCTGCTTTGTTAATTGCTAATACAATTGGATCATGGATGGAGAAGGCTTGACTCGAGCTGTGGATTACCGAAGATCTTGTTAGTTTCAAATTGCTGTGCCCGATCACAGTCATTTGTGCTCCTTTGAATGAGGTTCCTATGCAGATGATCAGAGAAATTTTGCCAACTTATGAGTAATTTTTCGGGACGGGGTCTGGGGTTGTGGAGCTAAATTCTGTGTCGAGAGGGTTGGAGCGATGGCGTTGGCTGCTGGTGCTACGGATACTGCATTGTCCGAAAAGGGTGATAGCAACGGCATAGCAGCCGCTCGTGGGAAAGGGATATATAGGGAGATCCTTCCCCAGGCCCCTGTTTGGTAGAGTATCTTAGTATTTTGTTGAAATAGCTTACCTAGTGGGCAATAGGACAACCGTTTATTTGCGCCTAGATTGAAGTTATCACATCATCATTCTCAAAGAAGCAGTTAGAAGATAGTCAAAACCAATCTTTGTAGCTGTAAACTTCTCACGGTGCTTCACAGAAAAATTGTAGCTAGATGTGAGAACAATGATAATAAACTGTGTCATCAATATTTAGTAGACATAACTATAAAGATGATCACTATTTATAATGAACACTAGAGATATTCTTCTTCAGATTTACTGAGAGCACTCAACTGGTCTTAGATCTTTCACTTAGTAATAAAGCAGACAAAATTGTGATTGACTAAGTATTGAAAGAGCATCTTTTCATAAGTAATAATATAGAATTCTAAGAAAAGTTTCAAGATATGAGCAGATGAATCTGATTCATTCTTTGTAAAGTTTCTATTCTCTGACTCATTCTAAGACAGTCTTTATCTTTTTTTCTTATTAGATAACTATATTCATCATTAAGAAAGTTGGCATCTCTGAGACTTAACAGACATCAGACTTCAACTGCTCAGGCATATGTATTTTCAGTTGCTGGAGCTTTTTTCTTTTGGCAGTTGACATTTTCACCTCTCTCTCTCTCTCTTTCTCTCTCTCTCTCTCTCTCTGTCTCTCTGCTGTTGATATTCTGCAGTGAAGTCATAAGACTCTGTGAGTTCTGCAAGCATCTTGATTCATAGAAGTCTCTGCTGCTCTGTTAATGACATGATATTTTCACAGGACAAGATAGAAGTGCAACTTCATGAAAGATATCTGGAAAGTAATGAGATAAATTTTGAGGGCCAAGCAGAGAATGAGTATTCTCTTCTTAAATATTATTTAACTCAACCTGGGCAACTGTCACTTATCCAATTGGTGCCATGTCTCCGGATCACTCAACTCACCTACACTGGGTTAGCTCTCGCGCGACCATCACCCCCTATTCACCTACCCTCGCGCGCACTCACCAAATGTTTGAGTGACCATCAACCTTGGGGCGGCGATGCAAAATTGGCAGAAATGAGTATCTGCCAACGTTTAACGAGTGGTTTAAGTACGGCTGAGTGGACGGGAAGCCCTTTTTTCCACTCCCTGTGGTCGCATGTGCTGGAATACCAGTTTAAAGAGGGTTATCACCTCCAGATTGTGAAGTTGTTGGATTTTATTTAAACACTGCCCATGTGGCATCGCTGAGAATTACCCCATCCACCTCCAGCTCAGTTGCATCTACCTATGAGATCTGTTGTCGATCAAAAGCTCTGCCCTCTTTGAAAATTGAGGGTGATAGTTGTGATTGGGCGCAGGAAAGATTCCCCTTTTCAAAGCCAAAACTATTTCTCTGCGCATCCCTATCTCAACGGCTCCGACTGGTTTTGACGGTGATATGAGCAGGCCACTTGCAATGCACTTATTAATAAGAAGAAAATAAAATGGATTTTTTTTGTCATTTGTGTTATTAAGTAAATGATATTTGGTTAACTGAATTCTCAATCTGCAGTTTCAGCAGTTTTCACTGTGGACATCTGGCCCCCTGAGCTACAGAAAAGGAGATCAATTGAGAGTCATCCTCTCCAGTCACCAATCAAATTGTAAAAACAACGTAACATACCTACTTTTTATACACTTTATTTTCAAATAACCCATCGCAACCCCTCCGTACCCAGGCCACAAGTCTTACTTACTCGACAAAGCGCTAACACCAGGCAAATCCTTCCCCTCCAACAGCTCCAACGATGCCCCTCCACCAGTCGATACATGGCTCAACTTATCCTCAGCATGATACTTAGCCGCAACCGTCGCCGTATCCCCACCGCCAATAATGACAATCTTCCCCTTCTTCACAGCCTCGATACAGGCATTCAACATCGCCTTCGTTGAGCCTGCAAATTTGTCAAACTCAAACACCCCAGGCGGCCCATTCCACAGGATGGTCTTGGCCTCTGCAATCGCGTCCTCAAACAACTTGATACTCTTCTCCCCAAAGTCCAACCCCCACCACCCGTCCGGAATCCCTTCTTCATCCGTCTTATACTCCGAATTCGCATCCGCTGCGAACTTATCTGCAGTAACATGATCGACAGGAAAGACGATGTTGACATTATTCTTCTTGGCCTTGGTCACGATATCTAGAACGATCTTGCTGCCCGCCTCGTCGAACAGGCTGCTGCCAATCTTCACATTGTCCAGCACCTTCTTGAAGGTGTACGCCATCGCGCCGCAGATGATGAGCGTGTTGACCTTATCGAGTAAGTTGTCGATCAGCTGGATCTTATCGGATACCTTGGAGCCACCGAGGATGGCCAGGAACGGCCGTGTGGGGTTCTCGAGGGCTTTGGCAAAGTATTCTAGTTCCTTTTTAACGAGGAAACCTGCTGCCTTTTGAGGGAGGTTGATGCCGACCATGGAGCTGTGGGCTCGATGGGCCGTGCCGAAGGCGTCGTCTGCGATATTGTTAGCGAACGTATATTCTTCCCCGCCGTATATATATGTTTCTCACACTCTGTGTATGCAGATAGAAATGAAGGGAACCCTACTGATATAAATATCTCCCAATGTCGTCAACTGCTTCCGGAACTCCTCCACCTTGGCCTTATCAGCCTTCACTTTCTTCCCATTCTCATCCTTATAACTCCCTTCCTCTTCCGGATGGAACCGCAAATTCTCCAGCAGAATCACCTGGCCCCCACTGGCCTTATTCACAGTGTCCTCGACCTGCTTCCCAACACAGTCATCTGTGAAAACGACAGAGCAGCCCAGCAGCTTCTCCAGCTCTGGCACGACGGGTTTCAGGCTGAATTTGGGGTTTGGTTTGCCATCCGGCCGGCCCAGGTGGGACATCAGGACGACGGCTTTGGCGCCATGATCGATGGCGTATTTAATGGTGGGTACGGCGCCGACGATGCGTTGGTTGTTTGTGACGTTCTTGTTGTCGTCGAGGGGGACGTTGAAGTCGACCTATATCTCGATGTTGATTTATGGGAGTAGGTGATTAGCCTGGGTTGGTGTATTCATGGTTCGGTATAGTTCATAGAGAGGGGTAATGAGTGGTAACATACCCGGATCAACACCCTCTTGTCTTTGAGGTCGACGTCAGCAATGGATAGCTTGTTGGAGAGAGACATGGCGGCTGCAGAACTGCCTGTGGTATGACTGGTAAATTCAACTAGGTAAGAGTAAATTATTTAGTCAATTGGAATTAATGCTTCAGTTAAAGATATACTAGAGAGGGAGAGAACAACGAACCAGGAGTGAGGAAAGATAATTGATATGGGTAGGTGAGTATGTATCTTTAAAGAAAATAGGTTATTGTTGTATTTATATAAATAAATTGGAGGGGTTTACTGTCTTAGGGTGGGGTTTGTGGTTTCTTTCGGGTGGACTGATGTTGGGGATGAGGCAATTGAATTCTGGCCACATTTTTCAACCTGCTGGGAACAATTCGGGAGGCACGGAACCAGTTAACAGGGGTTTCTATAAGGAGGTTATCAGAATAATGAGTGAGGACTAGACAATGCTTTATAGCTGTTTTTGGGATTTGGATATTTATTTTCGTGCGCTGTATGAATCATATGTTGCTTTTAACTATGCACTAAACATCTAAAATCACTAGCTATTCCTATTTATTTACAGAGTAGATCACTCCCATAGAAACCAGTCGAAACGGATCCAACATTCCATCCGCTGCATCATTACCACCCCGCAAATAATGATCTGAAATCAACCTATCTTGACACAGAAAACATAAAGAGAGAAAGACCTAGGGAAGAAGTAGTTAAAAATACAACCCTGCTTCCGCAAACCTGCCTGGACTCCGGATGAAATGTCAACGTGAACAATCGATATCGTGTTGGAGACAGAAGAAAACCACCACCAATTTGAAATCAGGAAGAAGGTATGCAGCTGTGGCCCAAACAATTTGCACAAGTCGGTGGCGACAAATAAGCAATAAGCCAAATGACTCTATAGGTTGTGCTTCATCTAAAATCAACGCTTTTGGCAACAAATTGTCTTGTAAATTTGTTTTCCTTTTATTCCTCGTCAGCAGAGTTGGTCAGGGACAGGTATGCCGTCCAGGCTATTCCAACGGAAGATACAAATGGCTGTTAAAAGAGAAACCGGTTAGAGAGTGTGATATTCACAAGTAGAGATGGAGCAGGGGAAGAGAGCGTGGATACAAAAAGAGGAGCTTACAATCTGAAACTGGATAGGCATCACGCGGAAATTGAGAATCTGCACGGCAGGCCATAGCATGAAGTTCGCCTTCAGCGTCGGCGTGTACACATCCTGCAACTTGCGCACGATGGCTCGTCGGCCCCCCCCTTCCGCCACAGTCATGAAGGTAAAGAAGCACACAAGACCAACCGGCGCAAAAATCAACTGATCCATCGCCACCCTCTTCAACGCCGGCACAGTCGCATGCATCTTCGTAATCGGAAACGTCCGCGCCAGAAACCCAAACCACTGGAATTGGATCGGGGCCATGAAAAACCCATACGTCATGAAGCGGGTTAGCCGTTCAAAGTCAAACGGTGCTGGTGTGACGTGTCTGCCGTTGCCGTTGCCGTTGCTGTTGCCGTTGCCGCTGCTGTGGTAACTTAGCTCGCCAACGACGGGAGGCCTTTTTTTATGTAGGTCGTGTATTTCTATGGAGATTAGGTCGTTGTTTTGGGAGGTACGTTGGCGGCGTCGGGCGGCCATGCGTGTTCGTACGGCGGAGATGGATTGGGCCACTGTGTCTGCGATGCCGCCTAGTACCTGAGGAGATGGACAGGAAGGTGTTAGCGGACGGTATGGAATGAATGAAGATGGTAGATGGAGATGCTTACGGCATTGGTGACCATAGTGGTCAACACTGGATGCCCCGATATTGTCAGCTTAGACAGTTCATAAATTACAGTCCAACTGCTACCAGAATTGGGATATTACCTGGCTTCTCCGCATAGTAAGAGTTGAACTTGGCTGCCAGTCTCATGGTTATTGCCATTTCAACCAGGAAGATAATTGTGTGCAAGAGCGGCTAAATTCGATGTCGGGAGCGCAGTTGGCAAAGCAAATGGTTAGCCGTAGCTCAGGATGAAACTGTATCCGTTTTATGAAAGAAGAGAGAGAGGAGATGATCTCCTTGTGAAAACAAATTCTGTTTACCGGTTCCTTAAAAAATAAAATACTCACCACGCGACCATAAATATATCGACTATTCAAATCATCATGCACTTTCCGCCTAGCTGAGTCGAGCATGATGGAGAGGAGCTCAGTGATATTATAAAAAAAAAAAATTAAAAAAAAAAATTAAAAAAAAATTAAAAAAAGCCCCTAGTTTGTGTCGAGATATATAAAAATAGGAGAGTGGGGAAATGATGAAGCAGCGGGCAGAGACAGGAAAAAGATTTTCGTTTGATTCTACCAGGAATTGTCGAGATAATTACGACGATAGGATGGGATTGGGAAGACAGGATATGCTTTTTGTATGACGCAACGAAGCTGGGCGGGTAAGCTCTGAGTGGACCGGAGAGGTGGAAGTTGACCAGGCAGCAATAGACGGGCAATAAACGAGGTATGAGTGTGAGAAGTTGATAAGTAAGGGGTTTGATTTATGCTTGGTAGCTATGAAGGGATTTTGACGATGGCGATAGAGATTCTAGCGGTTGGATGGTGAGGTGGATGGTGAGGGTTTGGATTGAATTAAACCAGACCAAGTGTCTGACAAACAGCCCAACGTTGTGACAAACAATACTCTAAATATTTCAGTAAATAGAGCGGACAGCGCCCACAACCCTGATAGATATCTTCGATGTTTAAATACTATTGGATCAGGTATCCTTAATGGAAATGATGGTTGCTTGTATTTTCTTGAATAATCTTGTCTACAACAGATCTTTCGCGTGTTCTCCCGCGTTTAAATGTAGCTTGCAGATAGATCTAAATACAAATACGCGAAGCGATCAAAGCCACAACGCGCTCAAGCTTTTTTGGGGATATTTAACTTCTTGCAGAGGCACAACAGATTTGATAATAATACTCAGAAGTTCAACCAGGAGAACTCGAAAACTCTAATAAAACTTAATGGGTATAGATTTATCTAGGTACCGTAGCATGCATATACAGCACATGCATTACTGAACCTGTCGATCAAACGCTACAATATCTGGCAGGTCTCTTATATCCATCGTCTCATTCGTAGTCAAATCCACCAGCCTGACAGCTTCAACGTGCAACGCACCTGCAACCAGCGGAAGAAGCTTGAGCTCTGTCGAGTGGCATGTGCCAGGGAGAAGGGGGCTAGTTGTTGTCAGCTCAGTTAAGCTCATTATAAGTCAATGCCATTAAACATAAATAGGTAGCAGAGCAGGGGGGAAAAAAAGGCAAAACAGATGTTCCTCACCCAATTCTAACATCCGGACTCAAACATATCAACTCCGTTTCATACGGAATAGCACTTTTCTGCATCGCATACACAATATTCTCATCTGTCACCGCCTCCGCAATCAGCTGCTCATCCCTCCGACGACCCCCAGCACCAGATGCAGACGACGATGACGGCCTCGCAATATACCTGCGCACATCCACCCGCTTTCTCCGCGGGAGCGCAACCATGGCAAACTTTCTCTGTTTTTGTGAGCGGTTGACAATGAATACGTCCCATAGGAACGGCTTGCCGACTTCCACGCTCGTCGGGCCTGAGAATGAAATCGTCACGCCTAGCTCTGTCGTGAGGTAGGAGGAGGACGAAGGGGACCGTCGGTTCGTCATCGCCATTGCTGCTGCGGCGCTGCTGGAGTTGGTGTTAGTGGTGCGGCTGGGTGTGGGTGCTTCGCCGCTCTGGCTGGGGGTCATGGGGAGGCTGGCTGGGCGGTTACTTCGCTGGAGGGCTTGGCTGGGTGCGCCGTAGGTTGGGTTTAGGGGTATGGAGAAGTCGACGTTCGTGCGCCATTGCATGGATATTCGTGGTCGGCAGGTTTCGGAAACGAGGATTACCGCTGCCAGGGATATGTCTAGGGCGTAGAGGGATGCGGTGGTTGTTGAGGCGCCATACATGTCATGGTCTGGTGTGAGTTTATATATGAATGTTGTGTCGTCTCGTGGGCGGCAGGTTATTGGGGGCGCATAGCCACTGTCCATTGTCAGGCTTTTTACCTGGCCGTTGTAGAGGGTTAGATCTATCTTTTCTAGTATAACGTCGAAGTTTGTGAAGGGCGTGACTTCGAAGTCGAGGCTGGCGATTGTGGTTGGTTTGCTGGAGTATGTGTTCAGCCGCGAATATCGGATTCTCGCACTGGCAATGGGTATGATACGGATAGAGCGTTCTGTTACTTGTTGGACGCGATATGTTGATCTTTCTTCATGCGTAGCTGGGACCACTCGCAAAAGCCTTGAGGCGGGCATAAAGGGATGTGGATTGCTTCGCCCTTGGGAAGAAATGGCCGATAGAGACTGGAATACATTGACGGATCCCGGTACGCCGCTTGGGAGGTATTCATCTTCATGTTCTTGAGTCGATATATTGATCGGGCTCAGGATAGCAGATGCGTTAAACACAACAGATGGGTGCTGGAGACGAACTCGAGGGCGGCCTTCAGCAGCAAAAGGAAAACTATTAGTTCTAATATTCATACTATTTTCTTCATTCCTGGGCTCCATTTGGCGGCAACTGACTGAGAAACGTATCCAATTTCCAAATAACAAAGACATGGTTCTCCACATCCTCATCGCCCTCGACCTCATTGACAACCACCAGAGGATCTTCGCTCTCACTCACTGTGCCAGAGAATATAAGGTCCCTGATTTGTTGTGCGCCGCCATTGCGTTTGCTACCATCTTCAACATTAGTTCCGTTGACCGCAAAAGCCTCCAACTGGACCGTTAATCTCAGCAACTGGGCCTTCAACGCATGCTCTGAGCAGTTCACAAGGCGTAGAACGACGTATACGGGGAGGAGCTCATCTATTCAGTATATCTGAGAATAAGTAAGATTCTTGAGTCAATGTCTTTTGCCGTAGAGGGAGGGTTTGAATAGGACTGAGGAATACCAAAGAAGAGAAGGGAGCGCTGGCGGATTGTAGGTAGAAGGGATGAAGATTCGTCAATGTCTTCCTGGATTGAGGAATCCAGGGTCTCCTCCAAATTGATTTCGGAGACATAGGGTACTATTGTATCCAGCACTGCGCCACGCAGGAATTCCTCTGGGGCCATAGTTGTATTACGGTAGGTGTACGCAGAAACTATGCAGAGTTGGTGTATGAGATGGCACAGCACATACAATCATGGCAAAAACAGTTCGAGAGAACACAGCCCAAGTCAACGCCTGATCCAATTCTCCACTCACCCAATATTGAATTTTCAGGGCAGCTGTATCTGGGTGTATGAAAGCATCATTTTAACCGTGTAAGTCTTTATGCAGAATATTGAGGGGACGACTGTATTCTGAGTAACCAGTTAACTAGTTAGTTAGTTAGTTAACATGCAGAGGTAATGTTTAGTCAGCAGCAGTGACTGCAGCCAACCCGATCTCAGTCCGTTTTCTTAGCGGACTTCAACATCTGGAATTTTATATTCATGAACACAATTCATGCAGCTGAGGATAAATATTCCACAGATTAGATCGTGACTAGCAGGGCAGCGCGGGTTCAGGTCTCATCTATAGCTGCTCACCCATGTCGGCCATGAATGTCATCAATGGCATGCCAGCGCCTCCAGCGTTGTGGCAGGAAGCCAGGAATGCCGACGGTAGAGTCTATTACTATAATGTCCAGACCAAGGCTACCCAGTGGACAAAGCCACTGGAGCTGATGACTCCTGCAGAGGTGGGTTGGATATCATACTCCCGTATTAAATGGCTAATAACATCAGTTGCTGATGATGCACTCCTTGAACAGCGCGCTTTGGCAAATCAACCATGGAAAGAATATACCGCGCAGGGCGGGCGAAAGTATTGGTATAATACGGAGACCAAGCAGAGTTCATGGGAGATGCCTGATGTTTACAAAGCTGCACTTGCTCAGCAACCTCCTCAGCGACCTACACCTGCGTAAGTTCGGTTTGTTCGTTTTCGCCCGCAAGTTGCATCTCTAACTATTGCAAACTCTAGCGCCCCAACCTTCGTCGCTGGCGGTACCTCCTCATTTCCAACCTATCACCAGCATCGTGATCGTGACCGTGACCGTGATCGTGACCGTGACGACCATGATCGGAGCGCACCAGATCGACGTGGTGGGTTTGGCGCACCTGATACAAATGGTATGGTAGCCTCATCCGCCGTTAAAACCGAGCAGAACGAACCAGAATACGCCAGCTTCGAGGAGGCCGAGGCTGCATTTATGAAGCTGCTACGGCGCAGCAATGTCCAACCGGACTGGACATGGGAGCAGACAATCCGGTCGATTATCAAGGATCCTCAGTTCCGCGCCCTGAGAGACCCAAGGGACCGCAAGGCGGCTTTCGAGAAATATGCCGTTGAGGTTCGCATGCAGGAAAAGGATCGCGCCAAAGAGAGACTGGCTAAACTCCGCACAGATTTTGGTACGATGCTAAGAAGCCATCCGGAAATCAAACACTACTCACGATGGAAGACGATTCGACCCATCATCGAAGGGGAGACGATTTTTAGATCGACCAGTGATGAGAATGAGAGGAGGCAGCTTTTTGAGGAGTATGTTCTCGAGCTTAAGAAAGAGAATGCCGAAAAGGAAATTGCGGCACGGAAGGCGGCCAAGGAGGACCTTGCGGATATTCTGAAGGCCTTGGAACTGGAGCCGTATACCAGATGGGCAGAGGCGCAGGGGATTATCCAGTCGAATGAAAGGGTTAGGAATGATGATAAGTTCAAAGCCCTGACTAAATCGGATATTCTAACTGCTTTCGAAAACCATATCAAAACTCTTGAACGCAATTTCAATGATGCCCGTCAGCAGCAGAAGACTAACAAGGCGAGGAGGGAGCGCAAGAATAGAGATCAGTACATTGAGTTACTGCAGGAGTTGAGGAAGCAAGGGAACATCAAAGCTGGCAGCAAATGGATGAATATTCTTCCCTTAATACAGGATGATCCTCGATATATCACAATGCTCGGCCAACCAGGGTCTACGCCTTTGGATCTTTTCTGGGATATCGTGGAAGAGGAGGAGAGAGCTCTGAGAGGCCCGAGAAATGATGTGTTGGATGTTCTAGATGTAGGAACCCTTACTCGACGCCCATAATTTATCTTGTCTGCAGTCCAGCTCTAACATAAGACTAGGATAAACGATATGAGGTTACACCAAAGACTACATATGAAGAATTCAACGAAATCATGGCTACTGACCGACGCACCGCCGGAATCGACCGTGATACACTCCAACTCATCTTCGACCGCATCAAGGAAAAAGTCCTTCGCCGCACCGAAGACGAGAAACATGCTGCAGACCGCCACCAGCGCCGTGCCATCGACGCGCTCCGCTCCCGCATCAAACATCTCGACCCCCCAATCCGCGCCTCCGACACCTGGGACCAAGTAAAACCCCGCGTCGAGAAGTCAGAGGAATACCGCGCCCTTGACACGGACGACCTGCGCCGCACTGCCTTTGATAAAGTCATCCGCCGTCTGAAGGAGAAGGAAGAAGACGCTGAACGAGATCGTGACCGCGAAAGAGACCGTGAGCGCGACCGCGAGCGCACCAACAGCCGTCGTGATCATTATGATCGCTCTGACCGTGACCGTGAGCGCGATCACAATTATCGCAATGGTCACTTGTACCGAGGCGAGCGACGGGGGACAACAGCAAGCCGCCTCAGCCGCACGCCAGAGCCAGACGCCTACGAAGCGGACCGCCGCAAAGCGCAGGCTGATCGCGAGAGATCCTACCGGAAAGCCAGCGGGTTATCCCCCGCACCATCGCGCGAGCGTGAGCGTGATCGTGACCGGGGACGCGAGAGAGAGAGGGATCGCGACCGGGAGCGCGACCGAGATAGGCCCAGCAGCCGTCATTTGCTTAGCCATTATGAGCGTGACAGGCGTGAGAGGGAGGATGAGCGGGAGAGGCTGTATCGTTCCCGTGCGGATCCGAGGGGAAGTCGGGATGAGTTGGATTATGGTGGTGGGGGGAACGGGGAGACGGCTCGTAGTACTACGGGTACGGTTACGAGTGAGCGGAGGAAGAGGAGGGATAGTGAGACGGAGAGTGTGGGGACTCGAGGGGCGAAGAGGTATAGGAGGGATGGGGATGGGGGGAGGAGGGAGAAGGAGAGGGAGAGGTTGAGGGAGGGTGAGAAGACGCCGGAGAAGGTTGCAGACGTGGTGAGGGAGGAGAGAGCGGTTCATTCTGGCAGTGAGGAGGGGGAAATTGAGGAGGAGTGATTGTGGTGGTGTAGGTGTGGTGAGATGATGGTGATTGGCGTTCCAGGGACAGGGTAGTTTGAGTTGATGGAATATGAGGACTGATTTAGCTTTGTTTAGCTAGGTTATGGGATGTATTATTGCTTCTTCTAGGTAATATTTTATTTGTTGAAAGGGTCGAGGTACGGTGTGGGGATATTCACCTAGTCGCCGTGCGGTACCGTATTTGAACTTGTGCTTCCCGGGTTTATTTTGTCACGATCACTGCCCCATAATGAGGTAGGTTATTTTAAAACAAAACTTAGAGAACAAGCTCTACAATTCCCCACAATCCGAAAGAACAGGGGATGCCAAACATAACACGGATACCTTGTGAAAACCTTTGCATTTTTTACTTATGGCTCTACAGAGCATAAACATATCAAGTGAATGACGAAGGTTGAGATTAGATGTCCTTTTCATTGATATCTTTAACAATTTTGTTTTATATCAAGCAAAAGAATGGACATAAGCTGTTATATAACTAGTTTGAAGGCTGCCACAATGCCTTTTGAATCTTCAGTCGTCATCAGTGTCCGTGGCGGCTGAGGGAGCATTTCCCTTCCCAGAATCCACAACGCCATCCTACCGCGGAATGTTTCTGGTTTTTGGGCGGGTAAAGGGGATACCCTGATGTTTGAGCTTCAGAAACGTGGACAAAGGGATGGCTTTAAAAAGCAATGGAAGGAGAATATGGTAGGACAAGACGCCAAAGAAGTTGAAAAACAGCTTGAAATAGAAAACAAACCACGAGGGAAAATATAAATATTCGCATCGTGTTGCAAAGGGTGTAAAAAAAGACCAATGAGATAAAATTGGACCGCTTCTAGTAAACTAAGTGGGGCGGGGTATTGAGTGACAGCCAAGTTTTGTCGTCTTGTTTTATGTTGTTTGACCATTAACCTCCTGTGTAGCACATACCAGGTCCAGTCGAGTCCGTAAAAAAGGAAAACTTTTCATCAAATACGAGAAGTCGTTCATAATTTCGTTAAAGTCCATATTCCCAGTTCTACCCATTTATTTTTCCTGTACCGAAGCATGAAAATACGCCAACCCATTTTGTCAAGGGAATAAGTAAGTAACAAAATATTAAACTGAGATTGGCCTAAACAAATGCATTGGGCAATGAAAGGTAGGGGACGCGGCTTCGTAATCAGGAGGAGACGGACATGCATCGCACAGAGAATCTGGACAAAAGGCTGGAGAACGAACTGCCGTCCATGCCAACTTCCAGATCGTCCTCACCGTCGTCGTCGCCTCCAACCGATGAGTCTTCGTCAGAGAGACCCGCGGAGCTGCGTTTCCCCTTTCGGCCTCCAGCGCCTTTGCTAACGCCAGAAAATGCTAACACGTCAACGCCGTTTTTACTGAAGTGTCGTATACGATGGCGCCGGTTGTGGGGACCGTCACGGTCATGATCTCGTGGGACACCTTTTTCAACTCTCTTCTTCCAGGAAGAACTGTCGTTAGAATTGAAGTTAGTAAAATGCAAAAAAGACGTGGAAATCAAATGAAGTGCGTGAAGGTGTTGTTTGGAGTAGGAGATAGTTAAAACTTACGTAATTTCCACTCAACTTTTGTTCCTGGTCAAGCTGGCTCTGGTGCTTGTTAATTCGCGGGCGGTAGCTGTTTGGATCACGGCGGAATGTTACATCCAGATTTTTCAAGAACTTGTTGCATCCGGTCAAAAGAGACTCTGGAGTATTGGCTCGGGCATCCACGGATGGCTTGCCGTCAAAAACGATAACGCGGTCAGCAAGATAAGTTGCCATGATGAAGTCGTGTTCGACGATGAAAGCTGTCTTCTTGGTGTGCATGATGAAACGCTTGATGACTCGGGCAGCCACGATACGTTGTTCAGAATCCAGGTAGGCGCTAGGCTCATCGATCAAGTAGATATCTGCGGGAATACCGAGTGCGAGAACAATAGCGACACGCTGCAATTCACCACCAGAGAGGTTTTGGACTTCTTGGTCAATGAAGTCATCGAGCTTGAGTGGCTTGTAGACGTCAGTCTGGAATTGAGGGGACAGGAAAGCCGCCTTGATACGCTTGAAGAACAGTTGGCGCACGGTGCCTTGGAATTTGGGGGTGATTTTCTGCGGTTTCATGCTGATGTTCATTGGTGGAACAGTTGTGCGACCATCTGGCTTCTCTGCACCAGCAAGAAGTTTGCAGAATGTCGTTTTTCCAGTTCCGTTTTCACCCATCATGACAATGATTTCAGAATCGGTGAATTGACCGGGGGCGACAGAGAGATGGAAACCACCTAGAGTCTTCTCCATTTTCGGGTAGCTAAATGCTCTTCCCTTGTCGACCAAGAAATCATCTCCAGCTTCCGCGATCCGGAATGTAAGGGACTCTTCACGGAATCGCAAGTTCTCCGTGGGGATATGCCCATCCAAGAAAATGTTAATACCTTCACGAACGGAGGAAGGTAGGGTGACAACACCATATACAGCAGGGCGACCGTAGAGAACGCAAATGAAGTCAGACAGATAGTCAAGAACGGACAAATCGTGCTCAACTACAATGACATAATCATCTGGGCGTAGGAGTTCTCTGATGATACGGGCGGCGCTGAGACGCTGTTTGACATCCAGGTAGGATGACGGCTCGTCAAACATGTACCTAAACTTGAAGTGAGCTTCCTGTTGGAGATATACGAATAGAGGTGGGGCCTTACACATCAGCCTGCTGGACACAGACAAGGGCGATGGCGAATCTCTGCAACTCTCCTCCTGAAAGAAGCCCAACATCTCTATCCTTAACTTGATTGAGTTCTGTGGGATAACCTCATTAGTGGATGTGACGCGACAGATGAAAGAGATGACCACATACCAAGGACTTCCATAATATGGTCCATATTGTCCATCTGAGAGCGTGCTTTGATAAGGAGCTCCACCTCCTTAGTTGGACCCTTAACTGCCCTGGGAATCTGATCGACATACTGCGGCTTGACAACGGCCTTCAAATCGTCTTCAAGGACTTTCGTAAAGTAGTCTAGAGAAATTTCAGTTAACATTTGATTAAAAGGGAATGAAAAGGGATATTTCTTTTTTGTAGGGTCCTACTTTGTAATTCTGAGCCACGGAAGTACTTCAAGATCTCCTCCCAATCGGGGGGATTGTCATATCGGCCCAAGTTTGGTTTCAGCTTTCCACTGAGAATCTTGAGAGCAGTGCTCTTGCCAATACCGTTGGTCCCGACAAGACCCAAAACCTGTCCTGGCCGCGGCATAGGCAACCTGTGCAGTTTGAAACTATTTGCCGAGTATCGATGGGTGACCTGGGTCTCGAGGTTGGTGGGTAAATTGATGATATGGATGGCACCGAATGGGCATTTTTTTGGGCAGATACCGCATCCTATACATAGGCGTTCCGAAATGAAAGCAATCTTCGATTCAGGGGTGACTTCGATGCAGAGTTTGCCGGTGCGAACAACTGGGCATGACTTCTTGCACTCCTGACGGCATTTCTGAGGGGATATATTAGATAAGTGTTTAGAGCGGATAGACGAATGGAGGGATATGAAATACCTTGGGTTTGCACTGTATGAATCATAAAGTATATTGATTAGCAGAAGTTGTGATATTTATCCCAGATACCCTTCTCGGGTCAAAAATTGAGGGGAATGGTAGGTGCATTGCACACCTTGTCACTATTGACGATGGCAATTCTGGAGGACAATAGTCAGTAATTTTAATAAATAATGAAATAGACAGATATATTCTAACCTAGTCAATTTGTCAGACATGATGACGGTAGTGAATGTTTCGAGTGTGGTTTAGAGTCGAGGAATAAATATGGAGACGATGTTGTTCCTTCACCTGCTTCGACGTCGAGAGATATGCGCTGAAAACCGTCCAAAATAGCAGGTGAAGCCTCGCGAGGAGGACCGACCGGGGGTTGTATACGAAAAAGAAAAGGAACCAAGTTAACCGAGAGAGAAACCCAAGAGATAGAAGTGAGGGAGTTGGCGGACAGAGTGAGGAATTGTGGGATCTCAAAAAGTGCGAGTGGGACATTTTTTGGCTGCCAGGAAATATTTTACCGTACGGTACGGACTACGCGACGAACAGAGCCAACCTGGAAATTAGTCAGGCAGAAATGCAGCGGATTCTACTGGCTGGACATCCGAGTGCCACTGGGGGCATTCGAAACCATCAATCAGCCCACTTATGCATCCATTGCTGATACCCACCGATAATTGAACACTTTTACTGGAGTATCTTTTACATATAAAATAAAAAAAATAACCCTTGATTTAAAACATTTACTAGTATTATCCCACAATACACCTCTGTATTGCGTGGTACCTCTGCGTAAGTTTCAATCCTCTAACCGGAAAGGGAAGAAAGTCTCACGTGACACCAGTAAATATTAGCGGCAGTTGACCAATCATAGTGCGTTGTACTGGGCAGAGGCGATAAGCGGAGTGCCATGGCGTAGTCATCCAAGTCGCTTAAAATGGCCTCCGCTAAACCTAGACCAGCCTAGCGTCATTGGCCCGGTGCCCCTTTCGCGGCCTTTGTCCAACCTCGCCCAGCCGCTAAACCCTTTGCGAAACAAGCCTTGGCAATGGAGCGGCTGTTGATTCTTGGGAACCGCCAACCACCAACTCTTCACTCGTTCATCTTCGTTTCTTCCCTCCTCCTAAAAACTCTCTCCACCAGAACTCCCATGAAGCATCCTCCCGCTTCCGCTCCCCCCTTTTTCCACCCCCCACCCACACTCTTTTTTCTTCCATATTGCTAGCTACGTATTTCTGCCTCGGGGCCACCAAGCTATGGATCGTAAGTTTCTCTTTTCTCCCTTGTTCGCCGACTGAATCCCGTCACGCGCCGCTCGCTTGTGTACTTCTCCATCTACCATCCTTGACCCACCCTGTTACCCCTTGACACTCTTCGTTTGGATGTCGAGGGCCTTCCGCTGTTTGCTATGTTGATGAAATCGATGCTGTGATTGTTACAGTATTGATTGCTCATCTTTATGTCTCGTTATTCTGGTTTTGCTGCGCGCCATCTCTTCTTCATCCTTATTTCATCAACCCATCTATAAAACCAATACATCCCATCAAATCTACATATGCTACCCTCTCTTACCAGTTATAGAACTTCTGCAACTCGTATCTCCAGTCGCATATGTGTCTTGTAGCTCGTCCCATGCTTTAAAATGCATTTTCAGGCTTAATTGCTCCCCAATGCTGACTTTTCAATCTCATAGCTTGTAGCATGGTGATCCCGTCCGCCTCGATGCCGTCTACATTGCCCAACGGCCACCAGTCCTCCCTCACAAATGATATTAACGAGAAACATGATAATCAATCCTCAAACATCGGTAACGTGAGCGACATGTCCGCAGCCAGTGCTGACGAGGAACACTCCTCCGATGAAGATGCGGAGCATCTTGAGAGTGGGGATGCGGAGTCCGACGATCCCGCTGAGGAGTTTAATGCGGAGATAAATTCCGACTCATCGGATAATGACAATGATACCGATGGCCTAGCTTCTCCAGTTTCTGAAAGGGCCATGAGTGAGAATGATGCTGATTCCGCTGTCGAAGACGCCTCTGGCGCGCATCTCGCTTCTATCTCGGCCAACTCATCGACTCATAACCTGAAGAGGGGCACAAAGCGAAAATCCCCCATAATTGAGGACGACTTTATAAGAAATAATCCAAGTTTATATGGGTTGCGTCGCAGTAGCCGAGCGAGATCTGTGCGCCAGACAGCCCATACCACTTCCGATTCCGACTCTGACGCTGTTGCACCCGCTTCGAAGCGGAGACGACGCACCCCAAATCGTTCATCACAACGTCCCTCCCTCTCCCAATCAATAGAATCTGCGTCTGACTCCAATAGCGATGAATATCAAGGCTCGCGTAGGAGAACCTCAAAATCCAAACGTCGACGACTGGCTCAGTCTGCCGACAACCTAATACCCACCCATGCCGAAATCCGCTTTTCTACTAGACGTGCGAATAGAGTATCTAATTATAATGAAGATGACGATGACGATGAATTCGAAGATGAATCAGGGATGATGACACCAGGTGAATGGGCTACGGCAGTCGATGACACAACTCCCGGCATTGATGTCGTGCTCAACTATAGGTTGAAGGACGGCATTGACATCACACGGCACGACCTGAGTCGCCATGACTGTGAGTTCTATATTAAATGGCAAGGGAAATCCCATTATCATGCAACTTGGGAGACATTAGAATCTCTTGCCAGCTGTAGGGGCGTGCGTCGGCTAGAGAACTACATCCGCAAAACCTTGTCCCAATCCATACTGTACATGAGGGACCCTGAAGTCATTCCCGAGGAAAAGGAGAAATGGAATCTTGACCGGGAACGTGATGTGGATGCTATTGAAGATTATAAACTAGCAGAACGTGTCATCGGCTCTCGTGAGGTCGATGGTGAAACAGAGTACTACGTTAAATGGAAACGGCTTTTTTATGACTCCTGTACCTGGGAACCTGCATCCCTCGTCAGCGAGATTGCCCAGCGGGAAATCGATCGTTATCTTGACCGCTGCTCCCATCCACCTATATCAAACAAAATGGAATCAAACCCTGCAACACGAGCTCCCTTCGAGCCTATCCATGGCACCCCAAGCTATGTTAAGAACGGCGAACTCAAGGAGTTCCAAGTCAAAGGTGTGAACTTTATGGCGTATAACTGGGTTCGTGGTCGAAATGTAGTCCTTGCTGATGAGATGGGCTTGGGGAAGACTGTCCAAACGGTTGCCTTTATAAGCTGGCTGCGGCATGTTAGAAATCAGCAAGGACCGTTCATTGTCGTTGTTCCGCTGTCTACAATGCCTTCCTGGGCGGAGACCTTTGATAATTGGACGCCTGATCTGAACTACGTTGTCTACAATGGCAACGAAGTTTCTCGGAATATCATAAAGGATTATGAATTGTTAATGGATGGGAATGTTAGGCGGCCCAAGTTCCATGTCCTTTTGACCACTTATGAATACGTTCTCGTTGACGCTACCTTCCTCAGTCAAATCAAGTGGCAGTTTATGGCTGTGGATGAAGCTCATCGACTCAAGAATCGGGATTCGCAACTTTACTCTAGGCTCGTCGAATTCAAGTCACCTAGTCGACTGCTCATCACCGGAACCCCGGTTCAGAACAACCTTGGTGAACTCTCTGCTTTGATGGATTTCTTAAACCCCGGGCTCATCCAAATTGACGATGACATGGACTTGAGTTGTGAAGCGGCCGGTGTGAAGTTAGCGGAACTTACCAAATCCATTCAACCCTACATGCTTCGCCGTACTAAATCAAAGGTTGAATCGGATCTGCCCCCGAAATCAGAGAAGATTATTCGAGTCGAATTATCAGATGTCCAACTTGAATACTACAAAAACATCCTGACGAAAAACTATGCTGCTCTAAACCAAGGAAGTAAAGGCCAGAAGCAGTCCTTGCTTAATATCATGATGGAGCTAAAGAAGGCCAGCAATCATCCGTTTATGTTTCCCAACGCTGAGTCCAGGATATTAGAGGGGAAGACTGGCCGTGAAGAAATGATGCGTGCCATCATCACGAGCAGTGGCAAAATGATGTTGTTGGATCAGCTTTTGGCCAAATTAAGGAAGGATGGCCATCGTGTTTTGATTTTCAGCCAAATGGTTCGAATGCTTGACATCCTAGCCGACTACATGGATGTTCGTGGCTACGCCTATCAACGGTTAGATGGCACAATCGCTGCCGGTCCCCGACGTCTTTCTATCGAACACTTCAATGCTCCGGATAGCAATGATTTTGCTTTCCTCCTCTCCACTCGTGCGGGAGGCCTGGGAATTAACCTCATGACCGCCGATACAGTTGTCCTCTTTGATTCAGATTGGAACCCTCAAGCTGATCTGCAAGCAATGGCACGCGCTCATAGAATAGGACAGACTAAGCCCGTCAGCGTATATCGTCTTGTGTCCAAGGATACTGTTGAAGAAGAGGTCCTTGAAAGAGCGCGAAATAAGCTACTGCTTGAATTCATTACTATACAGCGAGGAGTTACTGATAAAGAAGCGATTGAACTCAAAGACAAAATGGCCCGTGCTGGTGCCCAAATCAGCGAACCCACCTCTTCTGACGACATATCTCGCATTCTCAAGCGTCGCGGTCAGCGTATGTTTGAGCAATCTGGAAACCAAAAGAAACTGGAGGAGCTGGATATCGACTCTGTGCTGGAGAACGCTGAAGAGCACAAAACAGAACAGGCTGAAGGCATGGAGGCTGATGGTGGAGAAGAATTCCTAAAAGCCTTTGAGTTTGTTGATGTGAAAGTGGATGAGCTTACTTGGGACCAGATCATTCCAAAGGAGGAACTTGAGCAGATTAAAGCAGAGGAAGAACGCCGGGCCCATGAGCAGTTCCTGGCACAAGAGATCGAGCGAAATCAGCCGCGTAAACGGAAAGAACCATTGGATGGACGGCAGGAGCGCCAGGCAAAGCGACGTGCACGAGAGCAAGTTAACATTGACGCTGACGATGTATCTGATGCTCCACCTCCTCCAGACCCCAGTCGACCACTCAGCGAAAAGGAGTATAGACATCTTATCCGTGCATATCTTCGATATGGTGACATTAATGACCGACAAGATGATTTAATTCGGGAAGCTAGGCTGATTGGCCGGGATATAGCTGTGGTGAAAGCTGCTTTGAGTGATGTGATCGAGAAAGCACATGCTCTTCTAAAGGAGGAGAATAACCGACTCAATGCCCTTGAGCGCGAAGGGAAGGGTTTCACTAAGAAAGAGAGGAAGGCGATTCTTTTCGACCATCAAGGTGTGAAACGGCTTAATGCAGAAACGATTGTGGAAAGACCTAATGAAATGCGTATCCTGAGAGATGCAACTGCTGATCTTGCTGATCCTAAAAGCTTTCGTATCCCAGAAGCTACGAAAGGCGCTGATTATACATGCCCATGGGGTGCTCGCGAAGATGGCATGCTTTGCATTGGCATCGCTCGCCACGGCTACGGTGCCTGGACTCAGATTCGCGATGACCCCGATCTTGCCCTTGCCGACAAGTTTTTTCTCGAGGAGCATCGGGTTGACCGGAAAGCGGAACGCATGAATGGTGGTGGGAAAGGTGCAACTAAGTCTCCCGGAGCTGTCCATCTGGTCCGCCGTGCAGACTATCTCTTGTCAGTCTTGAAGGACAAAATGACCAATGGTTCGAACATGCTAGCGAAGAGAGCTGTAGAGAACCATCACCGCAATATCAAGAAGAACGGGTTGCATTCCAAGGGTCATGCGAGTGGGAGTGTCTCGGCGTCCCCGGCACCCTCCCTACCCCGCAAGCCACGAGACTCGGACAAATCACGATCTCGTGCTCACCACAGATCTCGAGAGTGTGCTGATTTTACCAACAACTCCGCTGCTGACGGTTACAGGTCTGACCGTCCTCGCATGAAGGGTAGTCGGGATGAGAGAGATCGTTACCGCCATAGCAACGACCATGGTGGAAGCGGCGTTAGTAGTAATGACGGCGTGCTCAGGGTTATATTCAAGCCTATCCGGGAGCATCTCAAGCGGGTATCGCAGGTCACCAAGGAGAACATCCCAAGCAAGACTGATAGGGCAGGGGAGCTGCGCCGGTTACTGCGTCTTATTGGGGAGTTTATCCGTGACACTTTGGAAGGTAGAGAGGCACCAGCTTCGTTGGAGGAGCGGTTGTGGTATGACTTTTATCTTTCTTTCTATTTATTTATTTATTGATTTTCTGTTTTCCCTTTCTCTATCCCCGTTTTTCATGTGTGTCCAACATATGCTTTTAATTTACATACTAACGAGCTCCAATAGGGGATACGCTGCGACCTATTGGCCCAACAAGGGTACTCCGGCAACAGCTCTCCTTAACATGTTCGATCGTCTTGTCGCTGCTGAAAACGGTGAATCGGCCCAACAACGTCGATAATCCACGATCAATGCACCTCGAGTGCTTGTCAACAATTTTTGCAAAGCTTAAATGTGCGGAACAAGGCAGCCCTGTCAATGACAACTTTTGCGATTGTCTTAGGGCATCTATCTGTTAACAACTATTTGATAGGATGTCTGGTTTTTGACTCTACTCTTTGCGTTTTCTCTTCTTCCCCAGCATATATCTACTCAGCCTGGAGTTTGTGGTCTTATAGCAGCACGTGGCTCATATACCGTCCCTTTTATGTTCTCTAGAGTTTGTCGCAGTTGTGTATTGCGGATTATATTTTCTATCTTATCATCTATCATCTCCTCTTTATTTTTATTTCATCCATTTTTCTTCTTTTTGTTCCTGCATGGCGACGGCGTTCTAACTTTATCTCATTGGAACTCTATAGGAGACTTTTCAATTGTGGGATATTTGCTTGAGATTTTGCGTCACGAGCTTTTCACTACGGTGCACTTCTAATTTTTTATTTTTTTATTTTTTATTTTTTTATCATTTGAGGTTATTGTCTCCTGTCTCATACAACATGCTTTCGTTGTTATTTCTTTTTTCTTTTTTCTTTTTTCTTTTTTCTTTTGATATATGTGACTGCTGCACGTTAGAATCGCGCCGTCTAGGGACTGTTCATCCCTCGACAGCCTTACAAAAATTTTGCCCGCAACCAATGGATCCATCTTTTCGCTAGATATATCCTGATTATATCGTTTTGTCTCCAACATTTTTCTGCACTGATCGTATCTCTCGTGGGGTCATTGTCTAGCGGGCTGGCACGAGAAAGGCAGATCACCGGGCCTTGTTAGGGAGCTAGCAAATCTTTTCAACCCGACAATGGTTCGACTTGTTTTGGGAGGCAGAGACGGATAATTCAAAAATATTAGGGATGCCATTAACATCGATGTGATCCTTTTACCTTTAGTATATGGTTGAACTGTGCCAAATATGGAATTATTTCTTGTTCTTTTAAGTTGGTCTTGGTTGTTTCTCGGATCCGTATCCTTACTTTTTTGACGAAGCAGAAAGAGGAGTCGTCAGAGCTAACTAACAATCCTGATCTTGACGTCGATCAAGGAGTTTTGGTAGCTGAACATATCTCACGGTTTGGATGAGAGCAGCCGAGAGCAGAAGCAGACTGATATCAAATTCGTACACCTTTCCCTGATCATTGCCCACTTGTCCGCGTGGTTTTTTTTTTTTTCTTTTCTGAGATGATTGCGATCTCCTTCAAGGGCTTTTGCGTGTTGTCTTACCAGCGAATGGATAATATATATGCTACAGAATGTAAGGGTTCTCTTCATCACCAACTTCAAGTAACCAGATTGACATCAATAGTGGAGCACACAATAGAGTTACTTTATCAACGTTGGCTGCACGGTGGTTACCAAGCAGGTGGAGCTATCGAATTATACAGATCGATGGTGTGGTCGAGTGGTAAGATGTCACGTTGTGGCCGCGCCAGCCTAGGCTCGATTCCCAACACCGTCAAATGCTCCTTGAAGCTTGGGAGCAACTCTTGCAAGTAGCGCTTTTGTGCTTGCTTTTTGAGGGGTGTCAGGGTTGGCAAAAAGCCAGCGAGTTTGTTTGAGCAAGTTTGGGGCGAGAGTCCTGCGGCCTCCAGGGAAATGGGGCCGAGCATATCTGAGATCCCTGACATGCGTCTTGAGTGGAGATGAACCTTTTGGACCTATGATGAGCGGTAATCCTGAGAGAGCCTGTGGTGAGGAGCAACGGTGAAAAGATTAAGAGTAAGGAGGTAGGCGGTTGCCCTATCCCCCATAGTGCTGGGGTTGCAGCAGGGCTTATCCATACACATTATGCGGGGTCTTTATATAATAGAGGTCTTTATATTGATAATTTCTACTCTCTTGGTTGGAGAAGTAATGTTCCTCATCTCTTTACTTCAGGCCGTCGACAGGGACTTCAGTTATTTAAATAGAGGTGATTGATATTTCGTGTTGCTCTCTTTCACGAACTGGAGGTTCGCGAATCCATTTTACATTGCCTCCAGCCGAAACTCCGGCACACGCCCATCCTTTGTGCGGTTGGCCCGTTGAACTACCAATTTTGCCCAGCATATGGAGCTCAATCTCAATGAATGCTTGTTTGTGGAAGATATCCTTCCTTCTAAAATACCGTATTTCTGAAATGGAAGCTCTCGTTTCAACAAGCAGCCTTACCATTCTTGTCAACCTCGGTTACGGAACTGGAGTTGGGGCTGCTTCAATTACTGGAGGTTAATATCTCTGACAGATGAGATTTACGCATGGAGAAACTAATCTTTTTTGATGGGCCAGTTGACTTGTTGCACTTACTTTGAAAACCCATTCCAGATGCGCCTCTTTCACTGTCACAGGCGTTTCCCCGTAGATCCGTTGCCAAGCATCCTTACTAGATGGATCTTTGCCCTTTTTCTGAAATGTCATGGGTTGATACTTATTTGATCATGGGACAGGAATACAGTTTATCATGCTGGTTGGGTGAAGTTAACTATCGTTCTAATTATTTCAATCCAAAGCTTGTCAGGTTGGATGAAGAGTGAAGGAGATAACTGTTCGCATTGATCATGCTTAATCGGAGAACTTGAAGGATAAAAGAGCACAAAGTGGGGATGATAGCAAATTATTAGACAAGAATAATTTTACATCAAAAGAAAGCATGCCAATGTTCTTTGCAATATCAAAAAGAGAAGCTCAGGTTTCACTAAGTAACCGTGTCCCATACCCTGTTCGCCAGATAAAGCTCTCATTACAAATGAAAAGCAAAATGGAGAGAAGTTTAATAGAGTACAAAAATAATTTGCCAGTAGTGCAATAATCAAGCCTCAACGGGTCCTGTCTCTTGTGTAGTTTTGGTATCGAGCTTAATAGAGTCAGGAGGATCATTCGATCTCGACACCTCAGTCCCTTTACTCGCTATTACCGACAACGAGGCTTCGTTAAGTGGCATGGCCCCATTCCTCCCTGGAGCAATAGCCAGATCCTCTGCAGATATAGCGGACTTGAACACACGAAGTTCCGCATGTATGACGTCTTCGAAAATTAACTCTTTATCTCTCCATGACTCCTTTCTAATAGGTTCTATTATATCCCAGTCACGCTTCAGCTGGGCAGCTTCTTGCTCCGCCCAGTGGATCTGGCGACATAGAAGATGACACAACTGCTCCGGGGAAAGGGAAAGCTCGTGGTCGTCGAATCCTAATTCGGGACCGAGGTAGGGAATTGTTGACGGATCCGATTCTTTCGTGATATCGTTTTTGTCTCCGTCATGGCTACCCTCCTTTGCGGGCTGGGAGAGCTTTAGTTTGATCCGGGTTGGTTTAGCGATGCCTGTTGTCGTCGCGCTGGCACCTCCTTTTGAAGTAGCATCCGTAGGGCGAAGGACATCAGTTTCATGAACGGTTCGCATGTGTTTTGTAAGAGCGTCTGAGCGTGTGAAGCTTCGATCGCACTCTATTTTGACGAAAGATTCTTAGTGGGATGAACTTGGCATCTCTCGTATCGACATCTTATTGGCGCAAGGACGGAAGAAAGCTTACCGGGTAAAGTACAATAGAACGGTTTCTCTTTTGTATGGCTTCTCATATGCGCTCGCAATGCATACCCACTCGCATGTGTCTGGCCCTTCCTAGCACAATCACTCCACTCGCATAGATACTTTTTCTGTCTAGATCCAATGTGATCATCATGGATATGTTTGACAAGAGCATCCATATTTCCCAGATCATTCGCATTGCATCCTTCCCATTGGCAAACAGTGACTTGATCCCGTCCCTGTCCGCTGTAGTCGTCCTCTACACCACCGCCTATTAGGGCCAGGGTGAAAGGTGAATTTGGCAGCTCACCAGAGGTATCGGATGAGATCGAAGCGGTAGGAGATGCTGGTGGGATATCTTCATGAATGGATGAGATGGGTGTATGTCGATCCCATGATGCGATACCAGTGCGACGACGTTTTGAAGGTGGCATTTGGGATGCCGAAACAGTTGGTGAGTGATGGTCCTCGAACTTCATGTCCTCCGCGAACTCATCAGAAGCAAGAGAGGAGAGAGGAGAGCCGGGGGAGTCAGCCATTGCTAGGGGCAACGTCTGTGTTATCCAATCTTTGAACAGTGAGTGAGCAAAATATCTACTGTGAATTACCGCAATCTGTGCTGGCTGAACAATGAATGTTTGATGTTGAATGGTTGAGGTGCGCAGCTCATGGCAACCAAGGTCACATGATCAAATATTAACTCTGGCTATAAAGATCTTCAATTTTAACAATTTCCCACTTTATCTTGCAACAACTTCACCGTTCATTTGACCTAAAGTCATTCTCCTCTAGGCAGTTTCCAATGTGGTATTATGATGCTTAGTTAGATTGAAGGACCCTTGAACTAAAGCCTTGGTTTCTGCCTTTCCGTTCTGGATGATTTTTGCAAACAGTGTTATAATAATGCCACCTTGAGAGAACTTCTGGCGGGATTCTGGCGGATATATGGGTTCTCATTCTTGTAAGATGATCTTGCACTTTTCTTTGTTGCGTTTCTAAAAATTACAAATGATGAAATAAGAGAATTCTGCAATACTGACAATTTCCATTTATCTTGTGAAATTGACTGTTGACACAATTCCTACACTTGATCTGATTGCTCCACTTCGTACCCCTTGATTTACTCGTCGCAATTTTGAAGTATTTCAGTATAAGTTTATCTGACTTTCCCACAGTGCAGCACAGTAGGTTTGCGCGAAACTAAACATGAAAAGTAGATAACAAATTCTCGAGCAAAGTACCCGAAAATCTATCTATCTATCTATATATATACATATGCTATTAAAATTATATGGACATTTATGTGTTCATATGGAACTAGTGGGCAGGAGGATATCTTCCACCAATTATAGTGCTTGCGTTAATCATCTCGTCAATCTCTCTCATTTCTTCGGCGGAAAACAAAGGCATCGTTTGCATATTCTCCATCACCCGCTCCTTGGTGGTGGCTCCAGGTGTCGGGATGATGGTTGGCATGTTGCTGCTGTTGCTTAGCGTCCTTTCCCAGTTCAATGCAGCTTGAGCGGCTGTTATGCCCTTCCTTTGAGCAAATGATTTAACATCCTCGATGAATTTTATGTTGGTGGCCATGGCCTCATCTTGGAATCTTGGATAAATGCGTCGTATATCGCCTTCAGGAAGATCGGAGGCTTTAGTCAATCCACCCGCCAGCGCACCCCTGCCAAGCGGAGAGTAGGCTACAATGGGTATCCCAAGCTCCGCACAGGTCGAAGCAACTCCGTTTTTGAGGATATCTGGAGTCCACAAGGATAATTCAACCTCGACTGACGCAATCGGGTGGACTTTGTGTCTGTAATTGCCCGAGGTCAGTTTGTTGATATTTTGGTCTGGGTCCATCTGTATGTGACTACTTACGCGCGACGTATTGTCTCTGCATCAACCTCGCTTAGACCGATAGCCTTAAACTTTCCTTCCTTGACCATTTTTGCGAGATGGCCAATGGTTTCTTCGACTGGGTACTTAGGATCCAGCCGGGCACATTCAAAAATGTCTATCTCCTTTGTACCATCTAGGATCGATAAACAATCATCTACACTCCGCCGGAGATTTTCCTCGGAACCGTCTGGTTTGAGCTGCCCTTTTATCATGCCTCCTTTTATGCTAAGAACAACTTTCTCTGCAGCCTCTGGGTGTTTCGCGAAATAATTTCGAAGAATGTGCAGAGAATTGTGCTCCGGAGTTCCATATATTTCACCACCGTTCCAAAAATTGGCTCCGAGAGAGATAGCTGTATTCATCGCCTCTGTGTATTGGCGCTCCGAAGTTGGTACCTGACGCCATGTAAACCCTGTTTTTTGATCGCCAACGTATGAGCGAAAGTCTGTCGAAGGCCATGCTGTACAACGAGCTTGAGTACTTACCCATGAGGCCGTAGCCAGTGTGGCCAACATCTTTTCCAGCCAGAGTAGGCAGCTTCATGGTTTTGGAAATTGTGAATAGTGAATGGCGAATGGTGTTTTGTGTTTTTTCGGAGCTTGGTTGGAAGCTCTGTTATCTAGATAGTTTTGGCACAGGGTTTCTGAACAGCACCATCTGGAAGAATTTACATTCAACTTATACATTCTTCCAACCTTAGCGTCTCTTGCCTGGGTGCCTATGTTCGTCTCACGAGCACCCAAACAGCCGCCCGGGAGATAGTCGTATCGCCGTTAAACAAAATCCGTCCTTTTTATTGATCCCAGCTCAGACAGAAGCTAAGTCGATTTTGATTGTTAGAGAGTTCCCGGAGTTTAGACGCCCGCAACAAACGATGTGCAAATTATACCCGTTATCGCCGGCGGTTCGGCTGGGAATTGACTATGTTGAACTGGGTAGTTACAGTCGGTGTCTCCTTGATCTTACGCATCATAATCCATGTTCTCGGAATTGCGATTTCTGGTTCAATAGGCTTTTCTTGGGCTGGTGATTGTTCCGAGCCAGTTCGCCAGGTAATTAGCGCGTGTAATGATGACCCCCCACCGAGTGAATGGATGGCATAAATAAAATGATCATATGGACTGAATGTTGTACGACTTGATTTCTGTTCCAGCTTACGCATAAAAATCGAGGATGGAATTTGACATTGTTAACGGAAAAAATGGTTGTCACGAATACAAACTAAATCAGGTTTCGGACTATTTCGCGATCATTTGGATCCTAGACTCCACTGCTCGGTGAAGGTTGATCATTTTGGTTCCAGGATTTATGTCATCCGTAGGGCCCACCTTGAAGATGTTGCATGAAGTGGGTGCTGGGATACTTTTGCTGGGATTCAGGGATATCTTCTCACTTGGAGGTGTTTATTCTGCGGCTTCAATGGTCCCATTGTGTTTCTTCATAGGATCTCGTGCCATCTGAATCTATGGGCAAATGTAACTAATCAATCCTGCAGACATTGAACTAATTCCGTGACTCTCGTTTCGCCTTGAATGCCAAACCTGTTGCCTGATCGGTGCGTGTGATTGGGTTCTTTTATGGATAGCTTCTTGATTTGAGGATTAATCGTTGGTTCGCTTGTCTATGGCATAGTTACATACTCCGTACTTCAGCATTGAAGTAAGAATATGTGATGTAATAGGGAGGTTTCGGCATTGCAGGAAAACATGAACTCCCTTTATCACTTAGCATTGGTTATAGTCTCTAAACGTCTGATTCGTCTGTTTTGGCATTCAACTACAACCCCAGTTTTCAGCATGTTAAACTAGCTAAGCATTCATTCTTCCAGATCTGCAGCCATATCCACATGGCAAGCCCGTGTAATAATTGCACGACGCCTCTTCGATCCATATGAGCTAGAATTTGTTCTATGCGGTGTACCTCTCTTCATCCACAAGAGTGTAAACTCCTGATAAGCCCCCCAGAATCCAGGGGGAAATTTTTTTTTTGTCCGTACCCTTTCAAACCCTCTCTTCTTCCAATACGGGGCCATTTATCGTCTCTCCGTCGTTTTCATTCAGAATTTTCAGACGCTGCTGCTCCCTAACTGGTGCGCATTAGTGGTCCTCATTTCTCCTTCTCGGCCCTGGCTAGCCGCTCTAGTAAATCCTGTTCGAGCCGCGAGATACACTGGGTAGCAAGACCAGGTTTGCTTGACATGGGATCTGGCCGGACGGCCACTGAAACCAGATCCCAGTCGGATGCTGATCTGATATCGACATCAACATCTCCAGTCTTGGAGTGTAGTGTGGCAGGTGTGAAGCTCCGTTCTGCACCCATTTGTCCGGGGGGGGGGTTTATTCGTCTCGTTAATCCCACCACTTGAAATGATGATTTTCGCACCATCACCGCCTTTCAGTGACGGTGATAATGAGACAGGAACTCCTTCATGATATCTCTTCAGCATGGCACAAGCAACTATTCTCGGAGCCTGATTTTCCCGTGCTTCTTTCACGATACAGCATCTCCCTACCGGTCTGCAAAACTCTTCAACTCACCATTTCGAAAACAATCTTGTCTGCGTCTCCATACGACATCAAGCCTGCTGATAACCCGCGTCTAACCATGCGGAAGCTGCCAGAATTGCGTACACGCAAATGAGATCACGGGCTCCATTTTTCGACTTTTCGCACAGAGAGCCCCTATACCTAAAGTTTCGTTTAGATTCGTTATTGCGTTCGCAAATGCATTTGATGGATATGGAAAATTGCATAAGCGTAATCCTCACCAGCTCCAGCACCAACGATTATTTCGTGTTTAGATATGGTCCTCAGCCGTTGAAGGACCTCAAGTTGGCGTAGCTGGGCAAGGCATGCCTGTCAGGGGGATGGTCGCGACGGGCTCTAGAAAATCGTTTCTGCAAAAGAAACAAACACCAAGCAGATCAAAAGACAACCGGGACGAACAGTTTAACTATCTATCGATCTGATAACCTTCCAGAGGCCTACCGTCTGCAACATTATTTTCTTATTCATGCAGATCAGCGTAGGGAGTTGAGTCCGAGACCAACCCGAATTTGATGTTTTCATAGAGTATATAGAATGGAAAAAGGCACGAACAGGCGCAATAAAGCCCTGTGTGTGTGTGTGTGTTTTTATTTAACGCCCGGTTAGTCCACGTGCCTTAAGGGCACGTGATCTAGTAGAGTCCGCGTCGAACTATAGGGCGGGTAGAGCTACGCCCGTAGGCGACTACCTATCTAGTAGCTATCTTACAAATGAGGCAAAAATGGGTTGCGTATTGCTGCACCGGCAGAGCCCATGGGTCGGTTGCCATAGAGCAGAGGTTTTGAGAGGTTTTAGGTTTGTGGGAGGGAGGTAGGGGAGGCGGATAGGAAGGAAGGCAAGGAAGGAAAGAAAGGAGAGGAAAGAGAGGAAGGAGGAGGAGGTGGTGAGGAAGATGGGGGCAAGACAGAGGAGAGAATGGTCTGTGGGATCTGATCTGGAGGTGCGCGACGGCGCATTGGACAGATATTCTGATAGAAGGCTGTTTCTCTTAGCCAGTTATTGAATTCTAGGGCCCCACGCGAGGTTGCCAGTGTCTCGCGGAGATTGTAGATAGGCCGGCGCCGCTTTGCTGCTTTTCTTGCAAGAGTGCAATAGTAGAAATGTTCTGGAGTTTTGCTATGTCCACACCGGCAGTAGCACTCTGCATCTTCATGCTTAAGGTGGCTGTGGTAGGCTGCAAAGTCTCCATGACCTGATCGGGCGGCATAGAGCTTTCCTAATGTGAAGCATGAAAGTTTTACCTCTGTTGAGGCTCTCTTTAGTGGGATCTCCAGCTCCATATAGCGTTTGGGCCGATTTTTGGCCCAGTAGTTCTCAAAGGCCCGTGTGGTTTGTTCCATAGTGTGTCGCTTTATATAAGCTAGAGTGCCTATGCTGTCAGGTTGAGGTACCATGCTTGCACTTGCTGCCTGCGCTGCGGCTGCTTTGGCTTCAAGATCTGCCTTTTCATTACCAGCCACGCCTGCGTGGCCTGGGACCCATCTAATGACCACCCTGCTCTGGGTGGCCAATGGGAGCCTATCCCTGCTCTGCCAGGCCTTTATGGCTTTCAGAAACTGCGCGAAGACCTGCTGGCTAGAGGTGTTTGGCACGGATCCAAGGGCTCGTGCTACCTCCAAATTGTCTAGGCAAATGTAGACGTTGCTGGCAAACTTCGCCTGAGGCGAGGTGGTGGCTTCCTTTAGGCCCTGCAGGGCTGCCATTGCCTCTGCGTCAAAGACCTCTGCTTTATCCATTGGCAGGTTTCCTGTGGAGATTAGACGGTGTTTGCTACCCCAGCATATAGCCCATCCTGCACCAGTCGCACGCTGAGGGTGCTCTATCTGTGAACCATCGGTAAAGACCACCAGATCCAGGGGATTGCGTTGTTGTAGCCAGCTCTTAAAGTCTTGTGCTGCCTGTTCCTTTGTGCGGCCTGCCTCATACCCAATCTGCAGATCTTCTTTCCTGGGAAATCTCATCCAAGGGGGCGTGAGTAGAGGGTCATATGCTTCTATCCCACCAGCATGACTGGACGCTCTAGACAGACGTGTGGTATAGGGTTTGGTGGTAGCTACTTTATTAGAGCGTCTCACTAGCGGGTGCCTCTTGTCAAGCTTTTTGATTCTTACTGCAAATACAGCACGCCGGTTGTCTAGTGTCTCTTTCATTGGCATGATTCCTAGCTCACGGTGTAGAGCTGAAATGGGTGTGGTCTTGTAGACTGGCAGTGCCCCTCGCAAAGCATCTCTAAGGGCTAGATCTAGCTTTCTGACTAGGCAATCCATTCGATTGGAGATTTCCTTTCCCTTCTCCATTCGTGTGGCTCCAGGCCACCAGGCCTCTGCTCCATAGCAGAGCACAGAGAGCACACAGGCCTGAATGGATTGTCTAAGCAGTTGTACTGGGGCGCCTCTTGCTGTGTTGCTTAGTGCTCGTATGCCATTAGACACCTGTCGTGCCTTAGCCGCCATGGTCTCCACGTGTTTCTTGAAGCTCAGTTTTCTATCTAGCCAGATTCCTAGATATCTTATGGAGCTTTTCACTGCCTTTGCTGTAATAGAGTGAGTGCCAGATGTTGTTTCAAGGTCAATTGAGGGGTTTGAAAGGGTTCTGCGCCGTGTGAAGTGTGCTATCTCAGTTTTGGCAAAATCAAATGTCAGCCCTTCTTTGCTGGCCCAATCATTTAGCAACTTGAAATCCTCCTGGAGAGTAACAACATTCCCTTCAAGAGTGGTTCCAGCACTAAGCAGTCCTAGATCATCTGCGTAGCCTAAGCGTGCACATCTTCTTTGTATAGTTCCTAGAAAGAACAGAGGCTGAATAAACAGCATGAATAGAATAGGTGAGACTGGCGAGCCTTGTGGAAGCCCTGCTGGGATATCAAAGAGCTCTCCCAGGAGTCCATCCAATCTGATCCTGCCTGTGCGTCCTGTCATGAAGCTTTCCACCCATCTAATTAAATTTGGTGGCCAGCCTTGTTCTTGCAATCTCCGCAGCATCCTTCCTCTGAGTACAGCATCAAAAGCACCCTTGATGTCCAGAGTAAGAAGAGAGACTACTTTTCCATGGGCCCAGGCTTCCTCTATATCATGAACCATCGCTGCCACTAGGTCTGAGGCAGCCCGCCCAGGGAGGGCTCCAAAATGCTGGGGGTGGACAATCTTCTCTTGTATAGCTGTCCAGGCCAGCCTACGGGCTACCAGGCGTTCCAGTCCCTTCCCCAACGTTGAGAGAAGGGCTATAAGCCTGTAGGATCGCGGGAGTGTTGGATCTCTGTTGACCTTAGGCAGCACAACCAGTGTGGCATCTCGAAAGGAGGTTGGGTGCCAGCCAACCCTAAGGCAGGCTCTGAACAGCCTTTCCACTGATACCTTAATATGTGGCCATGCCTTTCGTAGCACCTCTGTTGGCACTCCATCAGTTCCTGGAGTGGTATTACCCGTGTTCAGCAGAGAACTTTGTATCTCATGTGCTGAGGCAACAGGAAAAGGTAATTTGACAGATGGTGGGTTGGACCAGCTGATTGGGATATCCTCTCTGCTTGCAGCCTTCTGTAAGAGCACCCGTTGCAGAAGGTCTCTTTTCTCTCTAGGGGTTGTTCGCGTTCGCCCAGTCTCTTCATCTACAAGAGGGGGGGAATGAAAGGAGCCAGTTGAATGGGCCCATTTGATCATCTTAAAGATATCTTTCCCCACTGAGGCCTCTGCTATCTTGCCTCGCCAGTATTCTCTCTTGGCTTTCCTGGTGGTCCTGGCTACGTTGCTTTTTGCTTCTCGTAAAAAACTAGAGCCTAGGTGCTGTGCACGATGTAGTGTTGTCACTGCTTTCTGGCAGTCCTCATTCCACCATGGCTGACCTGTGCCTTGCCCGGTGCTCTTCTTGGTGGAACTTTCCAGGGAAGCTATTAGTGCATCTGTGATACCTTTAGCCAGGGCATCCAGCTGATCTGTATTGGGGTACTCTGGGAAATCACATAGTTTGTCTAGTTTTGGCTTATAGGCCTCCAGCGTCTGGTTAAAGACCTTCTCATTCATGGTGTCGAGACGGAAAAAGTGGGTTGGCCTGTCAGGCCTTGCGCCCTGTGGAAGGCTGATTTTGGTGAGAAGAGTCTGGTGGTCAGAGGAAGTGTAAAGGGATCTGTCCACCTGTGTGTCCACTCCTTTGATAACTAATTCCGGGGTGGCCCAGGCCAGGTCTATCATGTTATGCCCACGTGTGGGAGTGTCTGGGTCCATGGTGAGAGTAAAGTTGAAATTCATGGTCCATTGCAGGAATGGTTCCGCCCACATGCTTGGAGGCACTCCTGGTTGCCACACGGGGTGCTTGATATTGAGGTCGCCAGCAAGGAGCAATGGGAGTGCTGGGACAGACCAGGAGAGAAGACAGCCCACACCTTGTCCAGGATCCTCTGCGCCTGGGGGTGCATTGTATATGTTGACTGTCTGAAGCTGTAGACCCCAGGCCTGTATGTGCAGCATGTGGATGTCCCGGTTTTCTGCCCAGGGGCCTGGGACTGCATGAGCATGGATTTGTGGGTGTTTACGCACATAGGTGAGGACCCGTGGCTTCCTGTCCCACTTTTCAATTGGGGCAAAGCAGTTGAATGCTGGATGCTTTTTGGAGATGCGTTGGCTTAAGTTCCTGTGAATCCAGGGTTCCTGTATGAGAAGGATGTCAGTCTTTCTTTCAAACGCTAGATTGAGGGCCGTCTCGTGTGCTGGGCCCCCTTTTCCTACGTTGACTTGCATAATCTGCAGGAATTGCGGAGATCTAGAGTTCTTCTTCATTGAGTAGCTGAAAGGAGGGTGTTGTTGCGTGAGATGACGTGTTGGGTGTTGCATTAGATGTTGGGTTGGGCGCCATGCCTAATGCTGTGCCTGATGCTGTGCTCAATGCTGTGCTTGGTGCTGTGTTTGATGTCGGTGTGAGGTTAGATCTATGCTCAGTAGAATCATTCAACCTCAGGTCTGTTGATGGCCCTCGACCACCGCATTTGCTGTTACTTGCCTTGGCCAAGTATGCCTTACTCTGTGCATTGCGGATATCCCTCAGCTGGTTTCTTGAGTGCCTTTGAACAGTCCCATTCTTTATCCCTGGTCTGGTGGGGCAGGATGGATCATCCGCGGCATGTGGTCCAAGACAGTTAGTGCAGCGATTGGGGCATCCACATGCTTCATTCTCCTTATGACAGGATGGATTTCCTTTCACATGATTCTTAGAACTGCATTTTTTGCAGCAAGGGACGCGGAGGCAGTATCTCTCTTGATGAAATCCCCAGCATTTGCTGCATTGTTGTATTTTGACCTTAGGTGCCTTTCTGATCACTGGTCTTTGATATCCATATAGTTCCACTTTTGATGGCAGGTTTACTGCTGTCTCTTGCGAAAAGTGTAATATAAGAGTGGCTGTTGGGTTTCCAGGGTGTATTTTTGCCCAGCGACTCTGGACAGGCTTGATTCTGGTTTGGAGTGTGAATTCTTCTGTCATGGATTCTGCTGAGAGATGCAGAGTTCCACCACCATAGTCACTAATCTCCATGGGCAGCCCAGGAATCAGGCAGGTGATCCAATGTTCTTCCTTCTCTATCTGAGTATTGGTGAGGGTGGCTGCTAAAACATTCTTTTGGGCTAGCAGGGCCTCCATGTCTTGCAAGCTTCTAGGAATGATGGCAATGCCTGTGGGGATGGCTTGAACTGCTGTGATGGCTGCTGCCAAAGGCCCTGGGAGTTCAGCCTTCAGCTTTCTAAGAGTAGCAATTGGGCTTGCTTTGCGAGCTAGATGATCTGAAGGCAGGCGCGCGAGGATTCGTGGTGTTTTTCCTTCTCTGGGGTTATTCCTAAGCAGGGGTTTCTGCAGTATGGTTGCTGGTGTTTTTGTTACATTGGTGCTGTCTGCAGCTGTCTTTGCGTAGGTAGGAGCTCTTGCATCATTTGCACCAGTGGAGCCAGCAGGCTTGATTGTGGTGGACTGCTTAGCTGTTTCTAGACTTCCATTGTACCAGTCCTTGACTAACGCCTTCACAGCGGCTCCAAGGGCCAGTGCCCTTGATAGGCCTTTTGCCTTCATGACATCTAGGTCTTCTTCAATCCGATCAAGCATATTTGCAGCCGCTAGTGCTTCTGCATGGGATTTCTGTGCCTCAGCCTCGTGGGCGGCTAGGAGATCGCTAGCCATCGGGCCACGTAGGTTGAGGTGAATTGGTGCGACATTTCTGCTCTTTGAGCTGCCTGCTGGTGTAGGGGAGCTTGGAGACTCCATGTCATTCAGTTCACATGTGCGGCGGGCGATTGGGGTGAGGAGATGGGGTCTCTTGGGTGGACGGCGTATGGGGGAGCAGATGCGCGTCAAGGCTCGGGACGCGTTCGGTGGTGTTGGGGGGCTGGGCGCGCTGGCGGCGCTGCGTCGGCACGCCATCAGGCTTGCTGCCTGAGGGGATGGGAGAGAGCTTATAGGGATGTGATCAGGATTGATTAAGATGTTTTTGTATAACGATCAGAGAGTTGTGTGTGTTGTTGAATAAAGCCCTGTCTAAGGTAGTTGACTGCGTAACCGTGCCACGCGCACTCACCACTCACCACTCACAATCACCTGATTAGTGAGTTGCGCGTGGCACGGTTACCCTCTTAATCCTGTGCTTAGGCCGGAATATTGATGGCCCGGTCACTTGGCGGGAAAAGCCGGACAGCTCAAAGTGAAGCAAGTCCCCACCCCGAAAAAAAAAAAAAAAAAAAAAAAAAAGCAACAGCTTCCAGCCTTCATTTCATCGCTGCGCTGTACGCTCTTCAAACGTTTTCTCTCCCCCGTTCATAAGTCTTTCTGCTAGATCTATTGCTTACAGCACCTGTCTGTATGTTCCCCGTGTCTGTTTGCTCCCAACTTCGGTACACTTGATGTTGATGGATTTCCAAATTAACAGCTTGCCGATTGCTGCGTAGACCACCCCGCATCAATTTTCATTCCGTTTCCCAGCCGTCATGAGTGCCCCAGCCCACAAGTTCAAAGTTGCTGACATCGTACGTTGTTTTTCCCCTGCTGCTGATACGGATAATTGATCCATTGTATTCACCTTTTACGTAGTCGCTGGCCGCCTTTGGCCGCCGGGAGATTGAGCTCGCTGAGGCTGAGATGCCAGGTCTTATGGCCATTCGTTCGAAATATGCCCAAGACCAGCCATTGGCGGGTGCCCGAATTGCCGGATGCCTTCATATGAGTACGTATATTTTTATTGCGATCTGTAGATGGGGCTTTTGTGACTGATACTCGGCCTCCAGCCATTCAAACCGCCGTCTTGATCGAGACTCTTAAAGCTCTTGGTGCCGAAGTCACTTGGTCGAGCTGCAACATTTTCTCCACTCAAGATCACGCTGCCGCTGCCATTGCTGCATCAGGAACCCCTGTGTAAGTAATCCAGTTCCAAGAAGGCTTGTTCTACATTCCGTGAACAGACCCTGACCAGCTAATTAAATACAGATTCGCGTGGAAGGGTGAGACTGAAGAAGAGTACACCTGGTGCCTTGAACAACAGTTGGTGGCATTCAAGGATGGAAAGAAGCTTAACCTCATCCTCGATGACGGCGGCGACTTGACTGCTCTTGTGCACAAGAAATATCCCGAGATGCTCAAGGACTGCTATGGAGTATCAGAGGAGACCACTACCGGCGTCCACCACCTGTATCGGATGCTGAAGAACAATGAGCTTCTTGTTCCTGCTGTCAATGTCAACGACTCTGTCACTAAATCCAAGTTCGACAACCTTTATGGGTGCAGAGAATCTCTTGTCGATGGCATCAAGCGTGCCACCGATGTCATGATTGCTGGCAAGGTTGCCGTTGTCGCTGGCTTTGGTGATGTTGGAAAGGGGTGTGCCCAGGCCCTGCACAGCATGGGTGCCCGTGTCATCGTGACCGAGATCGACCCCATCAATGCCCTTCAGGCAGCTATTTCTGGCTACCAGGTCACCACTATGGAGGAGGCTGCCCCTATCGGCCAAATCTTTGTTACCAGCACCGGTTGCCGCGATATCCTCACTGGCGAACACTTCTCCGTCATGAAGGATGACGCCATTGTTTGCAGTAAGTGTCCCTTGTCTGGATACAGTATGTATAAAAATTTTCTAACTCGAAGCTAGATATTGGCCATTTCGATATCGAGATCGATGTTGCGTGGCTCAAGGCCAACGCCAAGTCCGTCCAGAACATCAAACCTCAGGTCGACCGCTTCCTGATGTCCAACGGACGTCACATCATTCTCCTTGCTGAGGGTCGCCTGGTCAACCTTGGCTGTGCCACTGGCCATTCTTCTTTTGTCATGTCCTGCTCCTTCTCGAACCAAGTCCTTGCCCAAATCTTGCTCTACAAGTCTCAGGATGCGGCTTTCGGCAACAAGTACGTCGAGTTCGGTATTACTAGTGGCAAGCGGGATGTTGGTGTCTACGTTCTCCCCAAGGTCCTCGATGAACAAGTTGCTCTCTTGCATCTCGACCACGTCAATGCCAAATTGTCCAAACTCACCCCTAAGCAGGCTGAGTACCTGGGCCTCGAGATTAATGGCCCTTATAAGGCTGAGATGTAAGCTGCCCAAATTTTATCTTTCTATTCTTTTGCCACCAAAACGCTTTCTAACGAGTTTCCCTCGCAGTTACCGGTATTAAACCTTTCCTCTTCTATTTTTCAGTGCATATACAACTGCACAAATGCTGGAGTACGGATGCATGACACATAGACTTTTCAACATGAGGCTACGATGTTATGACTTAAAACGGAGGAACAATTTTTAATTCATCTTTAGATCTGGGGCCCGGAACAACCAAAAGCATTTTGTCCTTCAACGGCAGAAATATTACATAGATGTCAATTCGGGTTTTTCATTACTGATTTTAACTGGCACCAATTTTTCTTCTGTTTGGGTAAATATTTAAGTTCTTTCTGCATCTCTTTTTGTTTTGCCTGTTTCTTTTGCGGCGATTGGTATTTTTCAACAATACCATTTATAACTGTCCATAAATAAGATCACTTTTTGTTGCTGAAGGCATTCTCTGCCGTGGGTGGCATTGAAATATATCTGGAGGTGAATGGATGAGATACCCCTCAAAAAATTAAAAATGATTTTTCAACACGTTATATTCTCACTTTTGCGTCCATCTTATGTACCGGTGACAAGCTTAAACCTTGAAGCTTATGAACCATTAACTCATCGGGCAGATACACCTGCATTTTATGATGCTCTTTCATGATTACACGTTACAAGGTTGCAGCAACAGCTTCATTATCAACAACAAGGTTCAGACAGCAACAATGCCAAACAACGTATGCTCACATATCTGTATAAAAGATGGAGACCCGCATGATTGCGACCTATCCAACGGTCACAGGGGGTTGGACACCCTTTTGCAGTGGAATACTATGAGGCCTCCAAAGCCATGGGCATATTGCTGGTGAGAATAGCGCCATCATATCCCGTAATCTGCTTGGGCACATCAGGCCAAAGCGATCTAAAAAGGTCCCTTCGCAGTCGTAAGTTGCTCAACCAAGGTACCTTTCGAACTTCATTTGCTTTCGACCTATAAAGACGCCTCACAGGAAACTCTGCCATTAAACACACGAGTGAAAGGTCTCCAAACATGATGTAATCCTCATCCTCATCGCATTGAAACCTTAAGGCAAGGGAGGTATCTCGCTTCTGGAGATCACGTGCCGCATCGACCTGGAGCTGTTTCGGTTTCGGTGTTCAAGTTGGTTGCTTTGGTATTGTCCGTGAGAAATGACCATCAAGGAGAATTCAGGACGGTGCGTGGACGTTAGTTACAGCTTGATGTCATGCCTTCGGTCTGAATTCCTTCATGTAGTGAATATCTTTCGACACGCAACTTACAAATGGGGTTCTACTGGGTGGTATCAAACCTCTTCCCTAAATTGCAGATGTTTTCGTCCTCGCGTGGCATAAAAATCGCTTGTTCACCCATTAGTTACCAGCTCAGGACAAACTGCTGTCCAAAAACCAATCGAGAGTCAACTCTACAAACTTTCAAGCACCCCATCATACAAGGAGCCGAAGAAGAATAAACGTTCCAAGTGAAGACTGCTGCTCAATGAGAGGCTCGTGCAAGAATGACGTGCATGAATGACCATGTCAAGCAAGAACTGAAATGGTCTGGCACTTCGCCAAACGGAGATGATAAAATCGGTTGATGATTGGCAAAAATGAACAACGCCGGGGATCCCGGTAACTAGCTATCCTTTGTTATCCTTTTGGCAGGATTTCTGGGATTTAACGCTGTGGAACAATACGACGCATGGTGATGAGTTCCCGGAAAAGTCCTGACAATTTTGTAATTTCTAAAACCTGCAGCTTGCTCGGGCCGCCTGAGCTTTGTTCTCTGATCTTCCAACCACGGCATCAACATAGGCAAGGTTGCCGTTAATACCGTCATACCAAGTCTCTACATTAGTCGGAATGCCATATCAAATTGGAATTAGAATGTTATAAGATAGTCTTAACGATTGAAAATTCGTTTTCACTTTCTACTCAACATTTTTTCCTTTCAGAGAAAGAAGATAACCAATATCTTCGTTATCTGAGAAATCTGCAGTTCAGCTGTCATATCACTTGATCCTGGCTTTTTCAACTTCGCAATTTGAGGACAAGATGTAATTATCTCTGGTCTCAGAGTCTGCATCAATGTCCAAAAATTGAGCACTCACACAATGATCCAATCTCTGTCAGCTTACTGTCCGACAGCGCGATTTTTGCCTTTGCTATTGGCCGATACATTTGCTAGCTCCAGGCCAGTTTAAAATTCCAGTCCACACCTGGAGTTAAAATCATATCGGGACCGTCGAACAAAGGACGACTTCGACGAACGCGAACCATGGTAAATTTTTCGTACTTTTGCGCGCAACCCCGCTCTGGATCTAAAATAACGAGGGCATGGCAGGTTCGATGTGCATAAAAATACGTATTTTGACTGCATTGAGAGGCGAAGAGGCTAACTCGATTTAATTACTAGTCTGCTGATAAAAGTGGGAGGCGACCTCACACGGGATATTTTCGTTTTACACAAGATCATCACTATCCAGTTATTGTCTTGGTCGACGCTCCAATAATAATGAGCCATCCACACGGCGAGAGCAGCCACGCCAGCTGAAGCTCAGGTCTGAGATATGTAGCCAACCGCGATGCAGCTACGCGGAAGAGAGCAAGAGGCGAGCGGGGTGTGAACGGTCCCTTTTTCTGAACACAAATCTTCCATGAACCACCACTAATGCCTCTCCGTCAAAAATCCTCTGTCCGTGCTTATCCTGAGCAACGAGAGGTTGAAATTACCTCAATTTCTCAAACTTACTCTTGTCAATAAGCTAAAGTCTTATGCTACCGTTGGTGTGAAAGTATCTTCTTCATTTCCCGCGTATCCAAAGCTGGATCTCCTCGAAACCCATTGGAAATTCTAAAGGAGACATGGCTTGTGGGAGTAAATTGCCCTGGGGCCTTTCTTTTAGATCTTCAGAGGGGTTTATTCTACTTGTTGTCTCGGCAGCTTTGTTCACGGTAGGTAATCCAAAATTCTGACCGATTTTATTGGATTTGAACTCAACCAAGAAACCGTCTGGCTAACGAAATTGAATAGGACACTCTCGTATATGGAGTGGTTAGTAGTCGAGGATTTCCCCTTCCTTCAACGAACTCCCTTGACTTTGATACTCCAGATTGTCCCAATTGTTCCTGTGGCACTTAAAGACAGGGCAGGTGTGCCGCAGAAAGAAGGTTGGTGGATATATATCCTCTATTGCAATACTCTGATACGAACAAAGCCAAGATAGCTTTGCTAACAGAGAATAACTTGCAGTTCAGAAATGGGTTTCGATTCTTCTAGCTACATACGGTGCCGCATTTCTCATTGGATCTCGTATGTGAAAATGGCTTGGATGTGATTGACGATTCCTCCATGAGATAACTTCCAAGCTTACAAATATGCTAACACGTCGATGTTTTCCATCCTGATCAGCACTTTTCGGTTACTTCGCTGATCGCAGCAAAAGTCGACGACTACCGTTCGTTATTGGATTGGCCGCCATGATCTTAGCCACCTCATTCTTTCTCATCGGTCGTTCCCCGGGCTTGTTCATCTTTGCGAGAGCCATGCAGGGGCTTTCCGGTGGTGCGGTCGGTGTAGTCGGTATGGCCTTGGCCGTCGACACAGTTCCTAACGAGAGACTCGGACAAGCAATGGGATACATCTCTCTGGCGTTGACATGGGGAGTGCTGTTCGGCCCGATCATTGGAGGAGTTATGTATGTGTTTTGCCCTTGTTTTATCATTGGCAATCATCTCTGTTGCTGCGAACATACGTTCCGCCGATGCGAACTATACGTTAATTGAAATACCGAGATAGGTTTACCAAGGCTGGCTACTACGCAGCATTCGCGGTGCCGTTAGCATTATTGTGCGTTGACATCATTCTACGGTTTCTCATGATCGAAAAAAAAGGTTTGCTGAATCTGCTCTGTATAAGTCAAGCATAGCTAACCGAACCTAGTTGCGAGAAGGCTGCTGCGGGAAAGATTGAGAGCTGAGAACTCTGCGCAGTCATACCACAACGCAACCCCGACGGATTCGAGTCGGACGCAGTCTCTTGTCTCTGATTCTGGGGATACTATTAGCGAAGAATCACCACTCATCCAAAGATCTACCAACCTCAATCAAACTTCAACCCAAACACTGATAATATACCACCTGCTCAAGGATTCCAGAATTCAGGTTAATTTGTTTGCAACTATCATTCAATCGATTGTCTGGACGGCATTCGAAACAGTATGTTCTTGAATTTCCTTTCCTCTTTTGTCCGCACTGTAACATTATTGATTCTGTTTTTGACTAATATACCATCTCCGCCTCCAGACGCTTCCTCTATTCGTGATGGATAAATTTGCCTGGACTCCAAGCGGAGCTGGTATCCTATTTTTATTCTTCTCGCTTCCATGCTTATTCGGTGTCTTTATAGGCAAGGGCGTAGATCGTTGGGGGTCGCGCATCTTCGGCACACTTGGTTTCACTCTTGCAGGTTGTCCACTTATCCTTCTTCGACTAGTACATGAGAATACAACAAGACAACATATACTTTTGGGTGGTTTACTTGTTCTTGTTGGCCTCGCAATTACAGTCGTCCAGGTAATAACGATGACGGAAATATCCCGCGCCGTCGACCAGTTGGAGGAGAAAGACCCGGCCTTGTATTCGGGCCCTAGTGCGATGGGTCAAGGCTACGCCCTCTACAATATGGCATTTGCTTCGGGACAACTCCTTGGACCGATCATTGGAGGTTTTGTCATTACCACAGTTGGGTGGGCAGGTATGAATTTAGCCCTTGGCTTGATCTGCTTCGCCTCAGCAATACCTATGTTATTTTTCTGCGGCGGACCCCTCATTTCTCGGAAAGGAAAAATGAAGATTCGCGATTTGTCTGGAGGGGCAGTGACATATGAATAATGAGACGAGAGATCGACGAGAATGGCAAAAGTTGGTGGCTGCGTTGTACACTACTTTGGCTGGCAACTTCCTGCAGCATCCGGATATTATCAAGAAGGTTTGATTAGAAACCTACTAAAAAAGAGCAACGATAATTATTTTCACAGAGTATTTCTGACGTGAGGTATTTTTCAAAAAAAGGGTGAGTAGAAAAACTGTTTGTGATAGTTTCTGTTGGTTTGTTGTACCCGGTATCTCGTCTCACCAGGTTTTCATATCCTTATTTGTTTTAATTAATATTTTGCATATTTATAAGCATTAGGTTAATATATGCATACATATATCGAGCTTTCAGATTCATCACGTCGAGGAGGGAATAACCCGTTCTGTGTACCTTCAGAGAAGAATGTTTTCCAAAACTAACTCAAGTTGAATTTGAGAAGACTCGGCCGTAACACTAATGTAGTAACGGTACATGACCTTGTGTTCGTCTTGTTTGTCTTAGAGGCAAGCCTCTCATACTAATAAATTAGTTGTGATGGTACAAAGTGGCTGAGTTTGTAGGGACAAGTTCGTCGCTCATCAACAAGGGGACGTCAGCAACGGTCTGTTAAAGGTAAGTATCAGCTGGACGATGTCTAGGCCCTATATGATTGTAAACGGAATCACAATTGTATGATAACTAACTATTGTCACTAATTAGTTATCAAAATGAAGAATACAGCTGATTTATAAGAGTAACGACGTACCCCTGTCATGCTATATGCCTAATCCATGGATACGATCCATGGATCTGACAGTAAGCAACCTCTATATACTAGTTACGCTGCGTATAACATAGTCACGCGGACCCCTCCATGACTGCCTCAAACAAGTGGAGAATGTCAGGTCAAAGCGGTAAGCACCGAGCTTGCTTGCTTGCCGCCTTTCGATTTACATCCAGGAAGACTTGTTGAGCGATCGTTGAAGTTAGAGATGTGCTCACCGGTCTGGAATCAGATACCTAAACCCACCGCTTCTGGACAGGAGGAGCATCTTCACGATATCCGGGACACATGAGGATGCTTTTTCTTGGAGACCCCCGCTTATACTTCAGCAATGGAAGTCTGATTATTAATGTACTGGACGGTAGGGAGTAGGATCCTGTTTCTCTGCCGTGCCGCTCAGCCCCAGAAAGGCTCCGTCTTTTGTGGGCCTCATTTGGAGGGCCAGGAGGTGGTGAGGGTGAGGGGTGATTTTGGCGATCAAAGTGCATATAAGATCAACCACTTCGGGAGCCTAAGAGATTAACATTCTGCCTCAGTAAACTTTTCTTCGTCTTCTGGCTCCAGAGTTGATTATTTCAAAGGTTCTTTTTATAAACAAAAGAGGATTAAAATACCAATGTAAGTATGGATGCTTTCGACAAAATTGCGGAGTCCTTGACTGCAGAAGGCCCGAATCGTGCCCTCCCTGGGGTTGCGATGGTTGCGGCTGATAGCAAAGGTAAGGTTCTTCCATATGCTCTCTACATGTAGCTTCGAAATACTGATAACTATGACGGGTGCACAGGTGACGTCGTATACTCTAAAGGCTTTGGTTTTAACAGTGCAGGGCCGATTACTGTCGATACCCCATTGTGGATTGCATCATGCTCCAAGTTAATCACTTCAATTGCCCTGCTGCAGTGCGTTGAGAAGGGCCTCATCGGTTTAGATGAACATGTCGGACGTATACTTCCGGAGCTATCAGACCTAGACATTGTGCATGGCTTTGACGAAGCTACAGGAGAACCGCTGTTAAAGAAAGCAAAGAACAAGATAACTTACCGTCATTTGCTTACCCATACCTCTGGGCTTGGATATGACATGTGGACTCCGAGCTTGATTCGGTGGAGAAAATTCACGAAAACGAGTCCAGTCTCCGGGTTGGTCGAGGTTGTGAGTTCAATCCTAGCACCCTTTTCGGCCTACGCTATCCATTCAATATGGACTTGGCAAACTAACCTACGTAGGATAAATTATTGTTCCCTTTACTATTTGAACCCGGAGAGGGTTGGATTTATGGTGTAGGGCTTGACTGGGCTGGTAAAGCCGTCGAGCGTCTAAACGAAGGTATTAAACTAGAAGAATACTTGAAAACACATATCTGCGAACCCCTTGGAATGCAACACACTACATTCAGACCTTCGCAGAACAACTATATTCTAGAGAACCGGGCCAAAGCAACCACCCGCACAACCACAGGAGAACTTATCACTACACCAGTAGACATATGGGCAACCCTCCATCCGGCCGATGACTTTGGGGGTCACGGCATCTGGTCCACGGCGGCAGAATTCATCAAACCTCTGGTCTCTATTTTGAAAGATGATGGCAAACTCCTATCGCCAAAGATGCGTTCGAATATTTTCGAACCCCAACTCTCCACCAGCTCGCATCTCCTCAAGTTCTTACACTCGTCCGGGAAAGAGGCAGCCATTACAAATGGGCTATCCGGGAACCTAACATGGAACCATTCGCTTGTCGGCGTTTTGGCGATGGAAGAAACACCAAACAGGCGCTCCAGGGGATCGACGTCTTGGTATGGACTTCCCAATCTCGCCTGGGTAAGTTTTATGAATCCAATGAAGGTTTCCAAAAGAGAAAGGGATAAAAGAAGAATTAAGAATTTATCCATTAAATCGCGATTGAGAATGCTAATATTCAAACTTTTTGTCTTTTCTTAGTGGATTGACCCCGAACGAGGAACATGTGGAGTCTATGCAACTCAACTCTATGACTCTTGCGATGCCCAGTCGCTTTCGCTTTCGGGTCAATTCGAAGCCACAATCTTCCAGCAGTTTGGTACACCCTCCGTTAAGCAAATTGGCTCAATTAATTAATTCCGTGGCAGCGGTTTGGTATTCGGGTTCTGGGTCGCTTTTTAGTGCTCTTGTTATCCTCCCGCCCCTCTCTGTTTACTTTTTACTTTATATTTATATTTATTTTATTTGGAATCTCCTCTGCATTGAAGTACAAGTAATAGACATGGGCCGGCACGAGGCTCTCCTGCTAGCAAAAATATTTACCGTGTTTGTTCAGCCTTAAATAGCCAGCATGGAATGAACTGGCAATGCGCGATTTCTCTTGAAGCGGGCATCCACAAGGCCTTTTTTATATACCTAACGAATTTCTCATAACATGACCATGTGAGGATAGAGCATGATTAACCAGACGCAGCCGAATATCCTCTTCAACCAAACCGCTGTAAGAGATACGTAATGCTCGGGTGTGAATAGTAGGAACCCAACATATCCCCATAACTAATCCGCCAAGATACATACAATTATTAATTGGCATAATATAGTTATGTAGTTATTCATTGGACTGTGTATACAACTAAGTTAAAAATAGTAGAACTCAATCTGCAGCAAATCCGTCCGTAAAAGCTGCGTACACTATTAGTTATTTCTGATGCTCCACTTGCAAGCTTACTACAGCATATTCGGCTGGAGAAAGACAAGGCTGAGGCGAAAAAGCTAACTATGTCATGGCCTATCAACACTAAATTCCATCAGGGACACCGGCAGCGTTCGTCGTTCCTTGGTAACATGATCGATCCTTGGGTTCTCAATTGCTCCATCTGGGGATTCAAGTGTCTAAATTAATAGCCTTCCAAACTTGGTCAATATCAACATTCAAATTGGTCTTTTAAATTGTGTGCACACCTACACGGGGCATGATTGTTTGAGCATCGAATGGACTTATCTCCTTGCCAGAAAGATTTATAATCCACAGGGCAACCGGGTAGTTGCTTTTGGGCGTCATCAGCCAAATGCACAAGGTCGGAGGAGGGATCCACCTCAGGATCCTTGCAGCCGTATCGCTCTCAGACGCCCAATATCGATTTCGGACTCGATGTCGGACATTTAAAAATAAACACTGAACCTACTAGAAAACAGGAAGCACATAAGAGGTACTTTTTGAACCCGCACTCCGTCAGCTGTCCTTGACTCACAAATATTAGTCAGATAAAGCAAAGAAATGACCGGTATCTTTCTCGATTCAAGAAAAGAAACGAAAAGAAGACCTCTGCTCACCATCAGCTCCTGACACACATGTATATGTGCATATACCTTGAAGATAACTCAACTTTCTGTTAGATAAAAATGTACGGTAAATGTGCTTACATAGATTGTGTAATACATGCATCAAACAATTCAAAACGGAAAACCCAAGGAATTATGGAATCTTAGGAACGTCTGATAAAGCCACCAGAACAGAAATGTATATTGACTGCATGTTAAAAAATAACTACATGGATAAGTGGGTAATGCACGTAGGTAAGGCTTTCAAAAGTTTAGTAGATTGTAGCTTTCGTGTGTGCATCGTCAGGAGCCTTAAGGATACCGAGAGTTCGCCTTTCTGTTTCTAATATCTGTTATACAAAACGGGCTTTGAGAACAGATCAGAAATGCTAAAAGTTCAGCTGACCTTTGGTTCATCGATCGTGACATTCTCTCTGGGTATAGAAAGTGGGTATGCTTTTGACTTAAATGTTATTTTTATTCTTTTTGAACTCCATGCATACTACTTATCCCAGACCTTTAAGAGATGATTCCGAACTGCTGCACAGCCATAAGATTTGATTCAATTATCGATTATGAAAATAGTCATGAAAGGAACTTCGGGAGATCCTCTACCCAATCCATTGCCAGTGATTGTAACAACGGCCTGATATATAATTCCCCAAAATTAATTGATCCGGGATCAGGGGTGGCTTGAAACAGCTCAGTTCAGCATATCTCCGTTGTTGACAGCACTGCCTCTGGCACCTAGATATAGGGGCTGTACATGACTGACTGAATTGGAAGATCAAAAACCAATTAAAGAGTTAATGATCGGAGAACTAGAACATAAACATAGCCGTCGGTTTGCGCCATAGAGAGCCACGGATACCATAGAGTTGTCGAGAGAAACGTATAAAGCAAAACATCCGTCCTGCTTGACAATTAGAAAAATACCCTATATCACAATCGCAAAATCGAAAAAAAATATCAAAATCTCCTACATTTCCACCTCAATTTCGATACAAAGTTTACTTATATCCACTCAGAAAAAAAAATTTTTTGCACCCACCTCAGATCTTCAAAATGCATATCTCATTTGTCATTATCCTCAGCATCCTTACCACGTTCATATCCGCGCTCCCCGCTGGATCTGGTCGCAGTGGTGACCATGTTACGGTTCAGCTGATAAACGACAGAACCGGTGCCTGGGGTTCCGTTCGAATCAGACTTGATAACAAACCGAAAAATGTTATCGACCTCTTCCAAAAAAAACCCGTCTTCTATGACGGCACCGTTAGGGCCACAAGTATGCAAATGACCAGAATTATCGCGGGCGCTCATTGCAGAATCGAAGACGGAAAAACGAAGAAAACAATCATGGAAATCGATGACAGGAAAACATTCGATAATGTCGATGGTCCTGGAGACAAAGTCCCAGTTATCAATTTGAAAGGCTCCACCATTCGCTGCTGGGTGAACAAGCGATATTCTGTTTAAAATCTGCTGGGGGTGATTGTTAGGAGATAACCTTGGACATTCTCGATATGTTGCATTGCATTTGTATTTTCGCATAACCTTTGGAAATTGAGGCATCGTCGAGAAGAGGCATCGTCACCCAATCTCCACTGCTCCCTTTTCCATTTGTATTTGTTGCCTGTTTCACAAATGCATAGCCAAACCGGCACCTGCTACGGACAGGACTTCATAATTTATTTGTCTTTGTTCACCCCCATCTTGTTACATATTTAGAACGTTTGATTAGAGAAAATTTTAACCACGTTGCGATGTATGTTCCCATCCTCCTCGCCATGGCTAGCTCTCGAGCTGGTTCAGTAAAAGAGTTTCTTAACCTGGCTCAGGTGTCAATTGTCAGTGGTAGACATTGGTTCTCAGATGGAATAACTGTGAAATAAGGGCTTAGCATGCGCATCACATGATCCTGATGCTTCCCCTTTCTAGATGACGTCATGTATCTCGATGTTGTTGAGTTCCAAGGCGGAACTCGATCCAATCTGAAAAATAAATGGAGGAAAAGCACCCTTTTGCAAAACCAAGCTGCCCTGTTCTCCGAAAGGGAAATCGGCGATCGTGTGCACAATAAAGCAGTTATCATCGTTGCATACCTACCCTGTTTAATTTGGAACATATTGGTTGGTTGAAAAAAGGTGGAGGAACCGATTGCGGGACATCAATTACAGCTCTTTTCATACGGCTAATTGATTTTTTTTTTTTCCGGTTGATATGTTAGGCTCCTAGGAGCATACCAACGACGGACCGGATGCATAGGAACTAGTGAGAGATGCGCTCTCCTTCGTCGGAATTTGTTTACCTAGGGATGCATGGAGAGATTAGATTCAAGAGAGAGAGCTTGGAGGCCCTGAACATTGGTTGAAGAGCTGTTCCAGACATAGCTACGGAGAGTAATGGTATTTGACCAATTAGCTCTGGTCCTAGCTAGCTAACTTTGCTATTGTTGGGGCAATGATAGTGACAGTATAGGGAGATAGGGAAAACACACGTCATTATGCTTCCGACTCCATCGACCCTCAAAGTTCACGCTCGACATTTTCACAAACGTGTAGTAAAACAAAGTTGAGACGTATCACAATCCATCATCCCCACCTATCCCACATCCACAGGACAGAAATTACCATTCTTCATATCTTTCATACTTAAAAAGCTACTATAAGGGCAGATCGTTGACCGGAAATCGCAGACGAGGCGTGAACGCGATGACGAAGCATTCTTTTAAGCATATTCTTGGAGTCACCTTTTCTCGCAGCCGTTACAAGTCCTCTCTGACCAATAAATCCACAAGCCAACCCTGTTAATGAATTTCTTTTCATCCCAGAACATCTTAAACGTCCATTAGTGTCTCGGGAAAGCGATGCGAGGCTTCGGACAACGTTTGAGTAACTGCCAAAGAAAGCATGTGCACGGACATCGCTTCCAGACAGGACACCATGGCCAAGGGAGACGCAGACATGGTTCCCAACCATGATTGCATGGGCATCTGAATTTGGACTAGGGTCAAGAAGCACAGAATAGACTGTTCCTGTGAAAGGGGTATTGTGATTCGACACGTTTGATGGAAAGACCCAACCCCTTTCTACTTGAATTGGATGCCAGGGTGTAATGAGCAAAGAGCCGATTTTGCAAAGGGTCATGTTCTTGACAGTTGTGGCTACAACAGTCTTAACACGGCGAGGACCAACTGGAGTCCAGACTTTAGTTCCTGGACGAAGATTCCGAATAGGTAGACTACTATTCGCCTCAGGAAGGCGGATCCGGCAATGCCCGGCAAAACACGGATTATTCCTGGTATTATACCGCGACATCGAATAAACCGGATAAGCTTTGACTGTGCCATCGGCTCTCCTCCTGACGATTGACGGCTTTGGTGCAGGAAGATTATCAAAAAATTCATCTAGCTCCTGGCGGCAACGACAGAAAAATGGAGAGTCCTTTCCGTATTCGAGAGGCCCCGGATCTTTGAAACTGTTGCATATTTGACGAGTATGGGCATTGAGAAGGGACAGCACTGTGGTAAACGTACAACTTAATAACGTGTAATAGTTGCTGGTAGAAAACAAAATAAACACTCACAATAATGCTTGCCCCATTTCTCATAGTGGCTTCTCTCGGAGATGGCAAGGCTAATCTGACCTTCCGGATCCTCCCCTGCAAGATCTCTTACAAGACTTGCGTTCGCTATGTCAGTATATCCAAGTTTTTTAGTCTCCTTGATAACAATGTCCAACTCTGCTCTCGCCTTTTCAAGGCCGTTCGCATCAAGATACATATACTCGTAATCTTGTCGGAGAGGGTAGATGCTCCTTAAAAATGTGCAGATACGAGCACGAGACAAATGGTAACTGGAAACATGGGCGGGAAGAGACTTGTATTGAGAGAGCAGCTGCTCGTTGGATATGACCGATTTGACGGAGCCTTGGAAGTTATACGTCAACGTGGCCTGTGCCGCAGATGCATTCCCTGTTACGTTCTTGATCCGAAGAACTAGATCACGCGACTGGCCATATTGTAAATTTCCAACAGTTACTATTATATCACCGTCCTTTGCCGACATCTCGTCTAGCAGAAGGCCCGTTTTGCTACCTTCATCCTGCACCAGTTCTGCTGAACCTGAAGTGCGCAGCAGAACCCTTGCTTGGGTAGCAAAAGTCGTGTACAGATTCGCAATAGCATGAACAAAGACAGTACCTAATCCCTGATTAGATGATGCACCAAAAAAAAAAAAAAAAGATATGTGCTGGAACCGTACCGATCATTCCCGCGTCAGGAATGAATGAGTAAGTTCCACCTCCGACTTCCGCAATTGACTGCAACAAGCCTGATCGAATGTCGTAGCCAAATCCGAATGTATGTATCAATGGCAAGCGATCCTTTTGCCGCTCCAGAATGGGACGTAATTTCGGCACATACCCTTGTCTCGGGCACATGTGGTTCGGTTGTCCTTAACATTCTCCTATTAGCATGAGGCATACTAAGGAAAACAGGCTTTGTATGTATGTACCATCAGTTAGAACATAAAGCGCTTGGACATTCTGGGGTCGAAGATCCACTTTTCCAAGCACACTGAGGCCCAATTTCAGCCCATGCCACAGGTTAGTCGAAGCCAATGGCTGTAATGCTTCCACTGCTTCCAGAGCTGCTTTCTTGTTAGTATCATCCATATGTGATATCTTATACGCGACCTACAGCAAATCATTAGCAGCCTTTATGAAATATCAATCCAAAAACTAGTGATCCCATGGAAAGTACCTCAGCATCATTTGAAAAAGTCACAACGCCTAGGCGGTCATTTTCGTTCAGGGTTTCAATTATAGTCCTGGCAGCATGCTTGGTCAAGTCCAAAACGCTCAACCCGGTTTCTTCACGTTTACCAGATTCATCAGTTGTAGGGAGAGGAGCGCTCAGTTGCATGCTCCCGGATACGTCAATGCAAAGGACAATGTCACATGGAACATGACGGATATCTTTCTCAGGGTGGAGCGGAGGATGGATAGAAAGTATCAAGGAGTTCTTATCCGAGAGAGGATGCAACTGGACTCCAACTTCATCTGGGTTTTGTGCTTCCGCGATAGTAGTGCTGGTACTAAGACGTGGACGTATTGGGATTTGGCTATCAATGATCTCGAAATCATCGTCAGCGGAGAGAACTGGCTGAGCAGGATTCATGATCCTACAACGGTTGTACAGCTTTCTGATGTTGACAAGGGTGTTCCGAATGAAAAGCAGGCAAGTAGTTTATTCTTCTTCGGGGCAGCCAAAGCGTGGATAAATATTTTTTGGGGGGTTCCAGGATCAAGCAGAATGGTTGGTGAGAGGAGATATCAGCAGAAGATAAATAGCCTCAAAAACTATCAGACAGCAGCCTGATCTTGTCAGGTAACCTGAATCAACACGCTGATATGTCGGGTATGAGAAGGCTCACAAATAAGCCCCGCCTTTTAACTCCCCACATCGAGACCTGATTCAGCCTAGGGGCTGTGTGAGCCACAGGAGGTAGAGAGTAAGAACATCGTCTCCACAACGGCATTATTAACTACCAGCAACAAGGAGAAAGAGGATTAGCTTAACAATAGCTCCCGTTTCTGAGAGAACAAGCTCCTCGATGCAATCATGTCCCGATCTAGGCATCCGCATTCCGATGCTGCCTCCTCCGCCAAAAATGGGGAAACGTTTAAGGTGCCAGAGCCAGCGGTGACATGTATATCCAATGTCCATCCATATTTCAGGCTTTGCAATGCGGGCAGGCTGGAGTTCAGTTTTACGGTGGTAGTTATACGGAGTTGCTGCCCTCTTCAGGTCACCTCAAGCATCTCGTTTTGGCGCCGTTTGGGTGACACAGCCCCCAAGGCATAACCGGCCACCCGGTTGTAATCAGCTAAACGAAACCAATTAAACCGACCACAAACTTTCCTTCATTTGGGCTTAATTGAGCCCTCAATCTAAACCAACTGGGTCCTCTTCCACTGTTTGGCCGACGTCTGACTGGATTTTCTAACTTTCTGCCACCAGCCTGGATCAGAGTCCTGATCAAACTTCTTATTATTACCCTTTATGAAAGAGTTTGCTCGTTATGCCATTAGCGATGACATGACTTTGTTAGCTGTTTTCAGCCTCACGTTGCCGAGAATGACTTTCCTCCAACTGTGGGGACAAGTTGCCTTTGAACAAGATCCTAATTGGTTGCAAGGTGTGGGTGGGGACCGTCAGATCTGTCAGAGCTGTCAGATCTGATAGTTATTATTCGGAATTTGCAAAAGGACTGAACTCCTATTAACTCGTCACCACAGCTTGGTTGGCCTCGAGCATCTCACCTCCACTTCACTCAGATATTTCCATGGGACGAATACGCCAATTTTCTTGCCCTCCTTACATGAGTATTTGTCTCCTAACAAATTACATGGAGACCACTGGCAATGTCACAGCTTCAACTTATAATGATTCTCTCACACGGGTAGCACTTCTGACCCTCCTCTACAAATCGATAAGCAGGACCGAAGACAAACGATGGAGATCATGAATTATTAAATTTTACTACCTACTTGATCTTCGCAATTGGGATGCATGGAGAGGAATTCGATTTAGACATATTATTACTGAATCCCCACTCCTAAGAACACCAGCTTTGTCAATGCGCCTACTTATGTCACCATTGAACACTGAGAGCCTTCTAGAACTTTGGAAATATGCCTCGCAGATTCGGACTCCATTTCGAGTTTCAAAGCCGCTTGACTAATATGCAAGTCAAGATTGCTATCTCAACAAGATAGGCACCCTGGACGGGAATGTTCGGAGGTTATTCTGTCATATACTCCGGCCATGCTTAGGGAAACCAGGACGATTGGGCTGCAAATTAAGAAAGGTAAAAGGTCCATGTCTATATTGTCCATGATTTTAGAGCCTGCTCGACTATCTACCCATATCTTCGCCCGAACAGCAAATCTTATACTTCGATAAAAGAATACTAACAAGTCGCAATGGAATAGATAGTTTAGTTATATGAAAATTCAGGACACCCTGTCGAACCGCCCACCTACTGCTCATTCACCCAACCAACAATATCCCACACCTCTGCTCCATCAGCAATGGTCAATTTCAAAGCCGTGAATTCAATCTTTTCGTACATTTGTCGTGCTGCTGCAATGGCCTGTTTGTGCCAGGGGCCTGATCCGCCCCGCCTCGCGTCCTCTTTGTTTCTCCATATGCCTGGTACGTATTAATGAGTTATCTTCAAGTCAGGTGAACGGAAGAGAGAATTAAATGGAATTAAATGGAATTAAATAGAATTATCTCCTTAGCACCATCATATAAAACCCCAAATGAAAGCTATGCTCCCACTTACAAGTCGCCAGATTTCTCAATTTCTCATCCCTTGTCCCAAACCAATACTTAAGCAAACCGCCACTAGTAGTGGCTTCCAGATGAGAGTGCACATCGAGCTCATGGAGCCTATCGAGATCTGCCGTTGCAAGGAGAGTAGATCGGAACGTCACGACGTAATATGACCGTTCCTTCCATTCATAGCTTTCGGCCGCAGCCAAGTCCTTTAGGATATCTATCACGAATTGCCAGTTGAACGATTCCAAATACCCTGCCGTTGCGTAGTCAGATCGATTTGGTTTGAAAGTCGTCAGTGCCTTTGCGAGAAGTTGATCAGATGGGTCCAGAGTGCGAAGGTCGAGGTGGTGGCCCTCCTGGTTATAGGGGGATGTGATGAGATGTGCACTTAAAGATGCGGCTTCTTGATACCTGAACACCCGTTGTAGTTGGAGTGATGAAGCGGCTCTGAATTTGAGAGCGTCGAAGTCATCCGTTATTAGGTTGTGATGTAAGACAGGGGTTTTCAGTGGGTAGCTTGCTTTTGAGCCATTGTATATTTGGCCCATAGCTGCCTTTTAAACTTGGGGCATGAGTTGAACAGTGGAAAGAAATAGCTCATTTTAGAGTCAGTTAATATTCAACAGCCACCCTGAGGCAAATAAAATTTGCCGGAAATGAAGAAAATATAAAAAGCAGAAACAAAAAAAGATGAAAAGAAAGAAAAGTAAAAATCAAAAATTAAAAAGAGGGAATTGAAAAAGGGAGAAATGTAGATTGATTTCTGGGCATTCTCAACAGCCCGGAGACTACTTTAGTTGAAAATAAAACTAAGGAAAAACGCTGCATTTCCTTGCGAGAAAAAGTCGAGTGACGAAGAACCACTATTCCGTAACAAGAACAGATTCGGATGTTAGGCGCAAAA
>NW_015440952.1:716488-844357 GCF_000150705.2 Paracoccidioides lutzii | reverse complement strand
GTAACAAGAACAGATTCGGATGTTAGGCGCAAAAAAAAAGAAAAAGAAAGAAAAAGAAAGAAAAGAAAAGGGGTCTCATTATCTGGCAAGATAGCATGCGTATCTCGCTACAAAGCTGGCGTCTCAGCTCAAAGAAATCCGCGCTTGCAAGCAGCCCATATCGTAATTCAGTAGGAGAATGGCATATTGCAACTGACCAGGATCCACTTAGACCCTCGAAAAGCTGAAGGGCGAGGTGAGAAATATGTGCAATGTTTGTCACTCACTTGACCGCTATGGCTGGGCGGATCACGCAAGCGCCTGGTATTGATGTCAACATTTGACCCTGGAAAACAATACCTATACGGAATAAGAGCGGGAGGATAGCGGAATATGGTCAGGTGAATATGGCAGCATAGCCTTTGGGAACCACCGCAATTCCTATTATATGGAGTTCCACTCCGTGGTAGTTAATGGTCCAGGAGAGGGATAAACTTACTTTGTCACAGTATTAATTGATTAATGAATCCACCATCTAATACAATCAAATTTCAGAAAAGCTATACAGGAAATAGGAAAAAGAAAAAAGAAAAAAGAAGAACGCCTAATTGTTTTATAAACTGTTCTCTATGCTGAAGGCATGTGCAAGAAGAAGCATGTTCAGGAGTGTCACATATACTACTACACTGAGGTGCTGCATACATTTTTAGGATCATAGATCAGATTGCTCAATTTCTTCACTTTTTCTCTTCATTGAATCTTTATGATTCATCTCTTCTTGAACAGTTAAACCTCTTATAAATGTATGGTATATTTAATACTTTCTCTTTTATTTTTTCTTTGTCAGAAAAGTAATTCTATAATCTGACATCTTGTGACTATCTGATTTAGAACTAAATTGATTACACAGAGTAAACTCTGCATATAATATTTGAAATATTTTTTGATTTTCTTATTGTAACTTCAGTTGTTGTTATACATTATAAGATATAATGAATAACTTAGGAGACTTATATGAAAAATTATAAAAAGATAAAGATATTTATGTATGTAATGGGCGTGCTAACTGAATGCAACCCTAGCACTTCATTATGAGACCAAAAAACGAATTCGTTAAAGAAAGGAAAGGAGAAAGGAACCTAAGGAGGTGTTATACAGGTCAGGGCGGAAGAAGGATAATCCGGATGTAAATGAAAGTAATTCAACTGGGCGTTAGCCCTAAATGTTATTAAAATAAGAAAGATTTACTTTAACATATATAAAGTTAATCTTCAAAATTACTTTAAACATTACTTTAATCTAAAGCCTCTATGAGTTAAGAATAAATAATTAATAAATTTTATTTTCTTTCAATTTCTTTTTTGGTTTTAAAAGAGGTAAATAATATTAATAAGTAAAAAAATTGAAAATAAAATATAATCTATAAAATAATAATTTTAATATATTTTTTAAATTTTTATACAATATAAGAGAGCTGAGATTTTAACTCAAATAATAGTTAAATAAATCAATTAATTTAGGTTTATTTTAACAAAAAATAAGACAATAAAATTGTGTCAAAATTGCATGTAATTGTGTCAGGTTTTGCGTGTAATGCGTATAAGGATTGCGTCAGGATTTATTTAATTAGTCAGCACAACATTCTCTTTCTGTTAAAAATCACCTACTTTCCTAGCAGTAATAGTTCGAAGATAGATGCAGAGAATATACAGCTCAACTTGATGCAACATTAGCTCTTGAGATATCCCGACAAATTGGTATAATTAATTAATAAAAAATGATTATCAGTTTCTTAAGAGAACAATACTCATTTGAAAAGATTTATCTTATTCATTCAGAAATAAACCTTAATGAGTAAGATCTGATTTAGTGAAGATTAGTTTTAATTTCTAGACTGAGAATCTCTTCATGTTGTCAATCTATTAAAATTAAGTGAGTAACATCATAAACGTGTGCAGAAGCTTAAACACTTGAAGTTTGATCTTTTTCTAAAGCTTCAAGCTAATAGAAATTCTACCTTCCTGATGGAAGGCTTGACTGCCTATTGTCGTTGACATATTGACATGCAGGGTGATGAACGTGTTGCAGGGTGGAGAAGTGGACAGGAAGTGGAAGCGAAGGGGAACGGCGTAAGTCTTCAAGAACACCAGCTCTTAAAAGCCTCATTTAGCCATGGGGGTGTTTTCGCGCATCACCGTTGAGGAGATATAGTAATGGAGGTGCCTTAATCATTTTCTATCATTCATGTATCAGTTCACGTCTTTCCCCATGCATAACACCAATCTTTTCGAATTGATAGGCCTAATGACGCCATCCATGAATTTACGAAGCGAATTGTTCATAGTTAACAGAAAGTCGGTGGCTTCAACCTCTCTAACACGAAAGCTAGGCTTTTAAAATCAGGCAAGAGATTCAAAGGTCATATAACTGGAGCCAACATCATATTGCGGCGTAATCATAAATTTTTAAGCCACGTGTTCCGTGAAAAGTGTACGGATTCTTTCTTTACTAACACTCATTTTAGCTTTAAGCACCCGGTATCACACTGTTCATCCCATAGTAGTACCAATTCGCCATTCGCCATCCACACCCATCAATCCCCAGCAACCGTGGATAAAAGAAAAATCATAATGAAACAGAAAACTCCAGAGTCACAATGTGCTAACATCATTTCCTTCATGGAGCCGGGGGAGGTGCCATATTGCTTCCGCCAGCATCGACCCGCTTTTTTTTAGATGGCAGCTCTGGAACTTTAAATTCACCATTGGAACCGCCCGTAGTGCTGCTTCCAACCTGTGTAAATGTTCCGCTTTTGAACCACCTATCCTCCTCGGCTTTTCGCTTCCTGTTAAGCTCGGCTTGGGCTTTCGGATCGACGAGCTCTAAGCCTTGCACAGGGGTAAAGGCGATTGAACTAGCTGTTCCAGCACCAGCACCAAGCGAAGGTCCAACCCCAGCAGTCCGGAGCCCCTGTGCCCGCAATACGCTTGCATTACCTGCACCATGACCAAAGCCTCGCAGTGAGGACGCAGTTCCTCCGATTGGGGTGGCAGCTCCCCATCCCTTGTTAGGTTTGCTGAGTTTAGCCTTGGTTCTCTGGTCGATTTGGTTTGCACGAATCCTGCCATTATCTTGTTGACCAAGCATGCCCAAGCCTTTCGTACTCTCTCCAGTTCCGTAACCAACTTCCTTTTCTTCCTTTCCAAAAGCCAAACGATTCTGTGCTTTCCGGATCTCTGTCATTGCTGTTGCCTCTTTCACCTTTCGTGCTCTTCGTCCACCCCGCTTTCTTGATGGTTTATCATCAGGCGCCGGTAGAGCTCGAGGCCCTTTATTTGGAGCAGGCTCAGTTAGCTTCTCAAGCCGGTCCAAACAAGCTTGCTTCAGCTCTTCTCCCGTAGATCCATCCGGACTACTGTGCACCCGATCAACCCTGGCTGCCAAAACTACTTTGGCGGATACGATGCGCATCGCTTGTCGCTTAAGGTCGTTTGGGATTCCCTGAATGATAGGCGAGTGGTAAAGAAATCCTTGATGTCTGACACCTACATTAGTTGCGAAACCCGTCCCTGTTTGTTTCTTTGAACCCAATGGTGGAATATTGCAGGAAGGGGTCTTCGCTAATCCTGTAAGGCCTCCAGCGTAATTGAGCAGCTGCGCTGCAGTAAGCGACCCAATAAGAACAGTTAAATTTGGTGCAAAGATATTCATTCGAGATTGCACATAGTTGGTTAATATAGCCTTGGCACGGTCGAGGGATAACATCATTTTGCATGCGTCTAGAACAGTCTTGAGTTCAGATTGAGACAGCTCTCGTCCTCGCGTTGTTGTTCCCTCGACTGCGATGATCATCAATGAAGGCCCGTCAAGAACAGATCTCAAAGTAGCCCCAACCAAGTTATCTGAAGAGGTTGACAAAGATTTGATATCGTCGAGGGGTCCATTTTGTAAAATCGCAACAGTCTTCGCGTAGTCTAACGGGTTTGTCACCAAAGTCTCCAATTCCGGAAATCTAGTTGAGTAGTGATCCCGGATGAATTTATGGACAAGAATGATCTCATTATCGATCGAGGTTGAAAGAGAGTTTGCTTCCGTAAGCAGATGATATTCAGGATTATCCTCAATCGAGCCGACTGAAGTCGTTCTTTTTTCGGGTGGTATCGATTGGTAATGGGATACTTTCTACCGTGCGAAAAGGGAGAAGTCAGGTCTATTTATCCATAGCATCCAATGTAAACACAAAACATCGCAAAGAGATGGAAGATACGGAGTTCAAAGGGGAGAGAATCTTTACATCTAAAATCGGTTGTAGAGTCTTCATTAAGTTTGCCACGCTTCGTACATCGCTCACGGTCCCAAAGCGCATTTTATCAACCTTTGCCTTGGTCGCCTCAGCTTCTCCCATCTCCTGGGTCAGTTTCCCATTTGGATCTATAACAGCATCCCCATCAGCTTCTTCGTCATCCACCTCCTCTTCATCCCCGTCCAGTTCCATCTCTTCACCCCGAGTTTCAATACCGCCATCAAGACCAGCTTGTGTGACGCCATCCTGGAACAAATCGTTGGCTAGTTTGTGTTCATCCTCAGAACCAGAATCCTCAAAATCATTCAAGAGCTCGTCTGCTAAAGTCGCCATGATGGTCTTCAGCTATGTCGAATATAAAATCCCTTGGATCGTACGCAGACGTGTTCCTGTGCATATGAAGATAGAAGTCGTGAAGAATGAAGCTTGCTTGGGTCGGAGCTCAAAATCTTGCGCCACCGAGGTGGTCAGGTGACCGGTTCACGCCAAAAGCGGCTATCAATATTTCTTTCATACAACAAACTCCTCTCTTGTCTATGTATCATCATCTTTACGACAACACTAAATCCTCTAACTGTGCAAATAAACTCTGTTTTATACTGGAGAGGTGGGGTTGGGCGATTTTTCCGTGCTACCAGGACTGTAGATAGTGTGACTTATTCGCATAAGTTTCAACAATCTTGAGATTTTTCCCCGGCCCTTCAACCATCATCCAGCATGGAAGCTTCACGAGGCCCTCCGCGGGTCAAAAACAAGGCCCCAGCGCCCCAGCAGATATCCGCTGAACAGCTTCTCCGCGAAGCTGTGGACCGTCAAGAACCCGCCCTTCAAGCTCCTACACAGCGGTTCGCCGATCTCGAAGAGTTACATGAATACCAAGGCCGGAAACGCAAGGAGTTCGAGGATTATGTGCGACGCAACAGGATTAGCATGAACAATTGGATGAGATATGCACAGTGGGAGTTAGAACAGAAGGAATTTCGACGTGCGAGGTCAGTGTTCGAGCGGGCCTTGGACGTCGACCCAACTGCTGTGGTATTATGGATACGTTATATCGAGGCGGAGATGAAGACGAGGAACATCAACCATGCCCGGAATTTACTTGATCGCGCGGTGACAATTCTCCCACGGGTAGACAAGCTTTGGTATAAATATGTCTATATGGAGGAGATGTTGGGTAACATTCCGGGAACGCGCCAGGTGTTTGAGCGATGGATGTCATGGGAACCCGATGAAGGTGCCTGGAGTGCCTATATTAAGCTTGAAAAGCGATACAACGAATTTGATCGAGTTCGGGCGATTTTCGAGCGTTTCACTGTTGTCCATCCAGAGCCGAAGAATTGGATTAAATGGGCACGGTTTGAAGAGGAGTATGGAACCAATGATATGGTGAGAGAGGTCTACGGCCTAGCCATTGAGACTTTGGGCGAGGATTTCATGGATGAGAAGCTTTTTATTGCCTACGCACGCTATGAAGCTAAGTTGAAAGAATTTGAGCGTGCCAGAGCTATCTATAAATATGCGCTTGACCGACTACCACGTGCGAAATCTGTTGCTTTGCACAAAGCCTACACCACCTTCGAAAAACAATTCGGTGATCGGGAGGGCGTTGAAGACGTCATCCTTTCTAAACGAAGGGTTCAGTATGAGGAACAAATCAAAGAGAGCCCGAAGAACTACGATATCTGGTTTGACTTCGTCAGGCTAGAGGAGTCTTCCGGAGATGTGGAGCGTGTGCGGGATGTCTACGAACGTGCCATTGCTCAGATGCCCCCCTCGCAAGAAAAGCGGCATTGGCGTCGATATATTTACCTTTGGATATTTTACGCTCTCTGGGAGGAGCTTGAAGCTAAGGACATGGAACGTGCGCGTCAAATTTACCAGGAATGTTTAAAGTTGATTCCCCACAAGAAATTCACCTTTGCGAAGATCTGGTTGATGAAGGCACAATTCGAAATTCGTCAAATGGACCTTCAGGCTGCTAGAAAGACACTTGGCCATGCAATTGGTGCCTGTCCAAAGGATAAGCTATTCAAAGGCTATATTGACCTAGAGCGGCAGTTATTTGAGTTTGTTCGATGCAGGAAGCTCTTTGAGAAACAAATTGAATGGAGCCCTTCAAATTGCCAAGCATGGATCAAGTTTGCGGAGCTCGAACGAGGGCTTGATGACATTGATCGAGCACGCGCCATATACGAGCTGGGTATCTCTCAGCCTGTTCTCGACATGCCCGAGTTGCTGTGGAAGTCATATATTGATTTTGAAGAATATGAGGGAGAGTATGATAGAACAAGGGCACTCTATGAACGCCTCCTCGAGAAGACGAATCACGTCAAAGTCTGGATCAATTTCGCACGATTCGAAATTAATGTACCCGAAGGGGAAGAAGAGGAAGAGGATGAGGAAGAGAAGCCAGTTAGTGAAGAGGCGAAGCGCCGGGCCCGAATGGTCTTTGAGCGGGCGCATAAAATATTTAAGGAGAAGGAGATGAAAGAAGAAGTATGTTTTCGTATTTTTGTTCACCTCCCCTCCCCCACTAACCCCCCCCCCTTCTTTTTCCCCACACACTTGTCTTCTCGTTCAACGTGCCAATTATGCGAGCTAACACGTTTTTCTCAGCGAGTCGCTCTTCTCAATGCATGGAAATCATTCGAACAGACGCACGGATCACCAGATGACATCGCCAAGATCGAACGACAGATGCCTAGCAAGGTCAAGAAAAGACGCAAGCTGGATGATGATCGCTATGAAGAATACTTGGATTACATGTTCCCTGCGGATGACGAGTCGTCAGCTAAACTGTCACAGATTCTTCAGATGGCGCACAAATGGAAGAAGGAGCAGGCGAGTAAGGCCAGTAAGGAGACGTGAAAGGGTGTCTAATGGTGCTTGTTGGGTTGATGTTTTTCTGGGGTTTTTTTGCTTTTTCCTTTTGGCGTGTTTTCTATGAAATTGCTTCAGGGGTCTGTTAACTGGAAATGTATATTAAAGCGTTACATGTACTGCTAGCTTTGTCATGTCAGAAAGTCCTTAAACATCGTCTAACGGGTCTTTCATTTCGCTACTAATTTTATGGCGAATCATCATCATTTACATAACCACCCTTCAGCATCTCGTGCCTTCGCAGCGAGGTGTGGCATATTAAACACCCGACCAACCACACACCAGGCCACAACGAATGGATAATACATGCCCATCTTAATTCATTATTTAAGCCCCCTTCTTCGGCAAGCATTTGTCAAACAAGGATGCCTCTCCAGCTCGTAAACTGCTGTGAGTAATAGCGGCAAGCACCCACCCACGACGCCAACCTATTCGACGCCTACTGAGTCATTGTTGCGAAGCTCCGGCGAACCACCGAACAAGCCAATCGACAGCACGAAACGGACAACAGCCTAACAAGATTTTCAGGCACAGCTACCCCATTGCGACAAAGTGTACTTGTACCGTGTGGGATGCACAATGACGAATACGTAGGAACCATCGAGCGGCTTTTCGCATCTCGCTCATCCAACTTGTTAAAAGTATACCGCCGTTGCCCAGACTCTGCAAAGAGCCAATTTGACACTCTTTCACATCGTATTCTGCAAAATAAGCATAGGTTCATGTAGTCATATATCGAAATGGATCTTTGATCCTTATCTCAAGTGGGCATTAGTCAAATATTCCGTCCGGAGCCGGGGCATACCTATCAAACCCTACCCTCCCAGCTCCATTTCCCTCTCATATAACTAGCATAATCATTGCCCAACCATTCATTCTGTCCGTCGACAAACTATATATGACCAGCCTTGTTGGATGGTGCTGTTAAAATCTCCTGCATTCAGGCGCAGAGGAGCTGAAGGCAAATTTAACTGAACTGCGACAACTCTAAGCATCCATTAGGCCGTTATTAACCGCTGGTGGCGATAGATTCTTCAAAGCTTTTCATTGCGAAAGCAATCGAACAACACAAAACATTTCCTCTGGTTGGTCGGGCAGATATTTACCTCATATTGAGTTCAGAGCCTTTTTTTTTTTTTTTTTTCTTTCATTTTTTTCCCCCCACCTGTCAGCTGCCATCGGGTACGACCTGTATCCATTCCGCTGCCATCAGCAGAGACTGGAGCTAAAAACCTCTGCAGCCAGCTGGGATGAATGATGTTTACCAGAACTTCAGAACTTGTAAGTTTTCTTGCTCTTTTTGTGGGTTTTGTTCAGCGTAGTCTTTTGTGCAACGAGCGTGGGTTCTCGTTGGTAGATCCTCCAGCCTCGATGGAGAATCTCGCTAGCTGGTACTGATGAGACGAAAAGAAGCTGGGAAATGCGCATCTTCCAATTATTTTGTCTCATTTTATCTCTCATCCCACCCCGCTTTCTGTACAACCCTCCCTTTTTTTTTTAGTTATGCGTGACATGGGAACAAGAGACAAAACTATTCAAACCTCCCCCACTCCCGGCGGCAGAAACACAAAATCTCGAAAAAAAGGGGGAAAAGAAAGAAAAGAAAAAGAAAAAGAAAAAGAAAAAGAAACTCAAGAACGAAAAACAGGGCATTTTGTTTCCTTTCCATTTTCTTGCTTTCTTACCAATTTTTCAAGCGATCGATGGAGGGCACTTGCGGCACGGTGTTATGGCCCGTCCATATTCGCGGCAGACCCAGTCGGACCGGTTATGTCCTGTGTTCAACAAGAGCGAGAAGAGAAAAAAAAAAAAAAAAAAAAAAAAAAAAAAAAAAAAACCCTCTCTGTCTCCCAGGTCCCTCAGGACTCAGTCTGTCAACAGCCCACAGTGCTCAAATTGTGATTTCGAATGTGGGACCTTGGTTACACCGCATTCTATTTTGATCCATTTTTTTTTCTGTCCCAGATTTCCACCGCGCAGGGGGGGGGGGGGGTGTTTCGTGATGGTGTTACCCGTTTGCAGAAACCTTGGAAGCGATTAACACCCATGGATCGATACTATAACACGGAAGGACTTGGTTTGTCAGGATGGGATTTCATTCTCCCCTGTTTACAATACTCTCTGAAGATGAGGTCCCCCCCGCCTTTGCTGTCTTGTTGGATTTTCCTTCGGATATTTGAATAGAATCTAGATATATATTCTTGGCCCATGAGTGGGTAGATAAGTGCTCCACAATAGCGGGTTAACTATTTAATAGCAGGTATGGATCCTGTCAACGCTGCGCTCCCGCCCCTTGTTTGCGCATTGTCGGGGATCCAAGAGGCGTCCCGAACTTGATCAGGCAGGCAAATCACCTACCTACATCCACACATTCTTGCATGCTTCGAGTGAAGATCACGATCATGCCAGTGTCCCTCAATGGTTTAACTACTGCGTCGGCTGATATAAGCAACTAAAATACACCTCTAGTTAAGTCCAGCACTTGGCGGTAATAACAATCTATCATCAACCGAGTCAGGGGGTGAAAGTATTAAATACCTTGGTGTCGGCTTGAATCACCCCAGGTTTACTTGCATCTCGCACTGTTTATCTGGTACTGTTCCTGAGCACAACCTTATCTGGGACGCGGCTGTATTGGCGGGTACCAAATCGTAATGTTACGGATCCCATGTAACCTTGGCCCATATTTCCAGCAAGGACGCGGGAACTTTCCCAACATCGACTCTCTGCTTATTTCCAGTGCGAACACTCCGTATTTGCCTATTATAAGAAACGGGGATTAACTGGTTCGAAAATGGCAAAGGAAGCAATAAGAGTTTGGTGTATTGAGCTTATTTCCATGAAAATCTTGCCCTGCTACCATGGAACGGAGTACGGAGCAGGCTGAGCTACCAGAGAATGAGAATAGAGATCGTGTCCTGGCTGATCGTACCAGCAATACCAGAAGCACCCAAAAATACCAGCCCGTTGTTTCATGTCCCAGCCCGCCCGTCTCCTTTTGGGCTCCTCGCGCCAGGTGCGGCACTTCCTTTGCCTCCCTCTGCCCACTTCTTCTTCTTCTTCTTCTTCTTCCACTTCTTCGCCCTCTTCTTCTTCTTCTTCTTCTTCTCCTCCTCCCTTTTGTCTCCTGATCCCTCCCCAATCTCACCTCATCACATCCGCTCCGTACCTCTGTGTCCGGCTGGTGTCCTTTCACCCTCCTTGACGGCCCTTCCATTCCTTTGACCACTCTCCCTTTTCCCTTCGTTGCCCTCTTCTATACCTCTCTCTATATCTGTCTCTGCTTGTTTTTCCATCCCTGTTCTCTCCTGGTTTTGAGATACAATCAGTCTGGATACTCTTGCTCTGAAGATTTGCTGTCCTCTCCCTGTTCTGTTTGGTTTTTGACGGCTCCCATCGCACGCCTCCATGTCCCCTACCTGAGGCTCTATTCACAATTGATATTTTCTCCTTTATTTACAAGCTGGATTTTCCTCTTTTTGAAATTGGATTTCGGACAATAGGAGAAGACCATTGATCGACGGTGGTGTTGGTTGGCTAAAGGAATAAAACTCTTCTTGACGTGTCGAGTTAGCTTGTATCACTGTTATTTTGGTTGTTGGGATGAAGGGCCGCTGTTGCTAGGACACTAATTATTCAGTCCCCAATACGTGCCAAGACCCGTTGGTTTGGCCCGTTTCCTTTTCATCGGGTCATTGGTATCATCAGTCTGGTGCATGACAAGGCGTTTTTTGTCTGGTTCTTGAACGCACGCTTGGAATCATCGTTGCGCAAAATTCTCCAAAACGAATTGCGGCATTTGTGTGTGTGGTGTGTCTGAAAGTCGATCTACTACACCATGAGATAATTCCATCTTCTGAGCGGCGTCACAATCTTCTAGGCCACGTTAACAACGCCTATCCTTCGCCGGTTCAAAGGAGAGCTTCTGGACAACCACCCCCCCCCCCCCCCCCCAAACCCAGGTCCCGTTTTATCTTTCAAAGACTGGGTGACCTTCATCCCCTTGCACTGCAAGATGTCTTTCCCTAAACCACCAGTCGAACTGAAGGGTCATTGTTCCGTCGTCCACGAGAACATTTTCTATACTCACACTGGCGATGCTTTTCTATCGCTACCATTGAAGCTGGGCGGAAAATGGACTGAACTCCGTATGGGCGAGCGTGTATCAGAGGCGTCCTGTACTCTGGGAGGAGTGGATGGCAATCCGAATGATCCTGGTATCTATGTTATTGGCGGAAAGTCCAATTCAGCTGACTTCAGTGGCGTTCAGCTCTATTCGCTGGGAGACAAGAAATGGAGAACATTGACGCTGAGCGCCAACAACACGGATATCAAGAATCGCGTTCATCATGATGTGATATACCTTACTTCAATCTCCTCACTCTTGGTCTTTGCCGGGAACCAGGATGGCAGTACAAACCCATCTAGCCAGACTTTCTTGATATCCGCTGCTCCTCCATATACAGTGGAGGCTTTCAACTCAGCGGTCACTCCATCCGTTGATCCATTACTGCTCCCTTGGCGCGATGATGCTGCCTTTATGGTTGGAGGTGGTCCCGCTAACACCCGGACATTCACCTTCAGCAAAATCGAAGGATGGCGAGACACCGGAGTCAGCCTGGCAAGGCCTTTGGAAGAGAAGTCAAAAACTCAATGTTCAATGTTGATTGGCGCAGATGGTTCCAGGGTACTCCTAGTTTTTGATGTTAGTAAGTCGCCTAACTCAGTGTCACGATATGTGATACTACGTGCAGGCGGTCTTCCGGCGGCACCTGGCGAGGAAATCGGTGGCAGAGCCACCAGGCCATCGAAAAGACAAAGACGCGATGTTACTCTCACAAACTTTCCCAAATACAATAATAAGAACGCCCCGAACATCACCCGAGATGATTTTTCACTTGCTCAGGATAGGAATGGACTGGTTGTTATTTCTGGCGGCAATGATGAAGAACCATTGAGTATTTTTGATCAGGCTGAAAATAGCTGGGTTGATACAACTGAGTTGCTTCTGGGAGTTAACAGGACATTGAGCAGCGTTCCCACGACCACTTCGACGTTTCCATCTTCGTCTGCATCGATTGAGCCAACGTCGACTTCTTCCTCTATTGGCTCCTCTGAGCTAATACGCAATACTTCCAACAAGAGGACGTTGGCCATAGTTGGCGCAACTCTTGGAGCAATTTTGGGTTTGGCAGCAGTTCTGATATTCGTTCTTCTCTTCATCGGTTGGAGAAAGCGACGGAATCGGTTCATGAAGAGGGGCAAGAATGGATATCAGGAGGATAAGGACCGATTAAGCTTCCAAGATCAAGGAATGGAGCCATTGACACGCTCCATACAGCCGATCGCGAGAGGACCCGTCCCGTCAGCCGATTCATGGGTGATTATGTCTGGTCAACTTGTTGACAAACCGTTCCAAGCTGCTGCTCCTGCACGGCCCAGTCCAACGCTGGGGCTAGCGGAAAAGGAAACGGGCAGAGGGCCTCTTCGACAAATACAGACAACTAACCTTCCTGGTGAGAATTCGACCCCACTTTCTGGGGACAAGGATGCTACTCGAGGCGATCGACGCACCGATGAAGGATGGAGTAAATATTTCCAGGGCGACAATGATACGCAGATATGTGGAAGTATATCTCCCAGGTCGTCCGCTTCTACCCTAATGTCCAAGTCAGACTACAGGAGCAGCGGATGGCCTGAGCTCTCGACGGACGTCACGCCTTTAAATGTTCAAACTCAAAATGTCGGTCGCGTTCCCTCGGGCAGCCCCAGCACTGAGCACCCACCAAAATTCGGCGAAACGCTTGTCATCCAGCAGGGATTGAAGGCAAAAATCTCTAGCGGAGATTCCATCAGCGTCGTTTCTGATTACTATGAAGACGACAAGTACTCCTCCGGCGTCCCGGCAAGCATACACGAAAACTCAGGCTGGCCTTCCACGGGAGACCATTTCCGCGACGACCGAGTTCCAAGCAGCAATTATTCTAGCAGCTTGTACCAGACGCCTGGTCTATCGACTCAGCCAAGGCGGGAACGTCCATTGACCCAGTGGCCAAGTAATGATCAAGAGGTTTCGAGGTCGCAATCGCGAGACCACTCACAGCCTCAGAAGGCCGCGAACTCAGATATAAGCTGGCTTAACCTTGGCGCCGCCGCACGATAGGTCGTCGAACATCATTTTGCCCATATGGCCAGTAAATTTCTGGTCCTATCTTCCTCCTTTAACGGTTAATCTTGAAATTTTCCGATATTCCCTCCCCTGTCAATCTGCCATCAATAAATCCCCATCCATCCAACCAAATCCAAATACTTTCCCTTGCACCGTGATCCATACGCAACCACAATTTTATGGATCGGTAGACCTCTCTAGTCTTCGATACCAACGCCCACTCTGATGAAGGTTTTCACTTTTGTACTATCATTCTAATTGGTGTTACTGCTTCTACTAGGTTTCCCCCACATGACCAGCTGCGTCTCTCTCCTTTTCAGTTCTTTAATTACTTCAATTCTTTGTATCAGTAATACCTTCTATTTTCTTGACTTTTTACCTACTTTTTTTCTTTATTTTTGTGTTTGTTTTTTTCTTTTTTCTTTTCTTCTCTTCTCTTACCACTATTTGATTTTTTTTTTTTTTTTTTTTTTTTGGGTCAGACCGGCAGTCAGTTTCATGCAGTATATATACAATATCACTCAAACATCCACCATTAGTCAAAACCACTGGCATTATCTCTCTACCCCAATCTCTCTTCCTCTCTCTTTGGCCGTCTCACTCGAATTCGTTAGACGGGTTTCCGTTAATGTATCCAATCTTCTTCAATGTCTCTTTTTCGTTGCATATCCTGGAATGCAGCTATTTTTTTATCGTCTTTCGTATTCGCATTCCCTCTCTGTGTTTTGGCCGCCCGTCACTTTCCGTCCATATCCAATTCCCTCCCCCATTTATTACAATTTTGTATCTTTCTTCTTGATTCCCTTACACTATACTGTAAGCTGAAGGGTCAAAGATGTTTTCTATCCGTCTACCTATGTGTCTTCTAGATTCATACCTAAAATGAGTTTGAATGAACCTCCTTATTTCGTTATTCCCTTTTTTCCTTGTCGTCTTTTCTCTCAGCCATGTGTGTGTGTGTGTGTGTGTGTGTGTCATTCGCTTTGACATGTTTGTAAGAATGAAATGGAACATGGGTCAGGAGCAGGAGGAAAAAGATCCTTAAAAGAAATATTTGGTATTTCCTTTTAGTGTTTGCCGCTTTTTTGACTTTGGTTTGTTTAACTGAACTTCTCAATGGGGATTCACTTCGATACAAATTCATATCAAATAAGTAGAGACAAGGAATTCCATACGCTTCTTATTTGAATGACTACTTAGATGTCTGTTGCTTTTGATTTTAATCGTTGCTGCCTAGCTTGACTTTTCACTGATGATGCCGTGGCTAATATTTTATGAACCGATTTTCGTCTTCGGCTTGCAGATGGCAAGAAACAAGGAGAAAGAAGGAAACGAGGGGAACAGTATTGGAAATAGTAATGTTTGGAGCCCGTGAGAAAGTATGATATGGGTATGATAATCTTCTCCTGTTGTCGCTGACCCATATGAATAGTAGAAGTAACAATCGAACCTAATCCACAAGGCGGGGATGTCTTTATGCTGCCCTTTTCTGAAAATAGTTATATGGAATCAAGAATCGAAAGAGTAATATCCAAATTTTCTTATTCTTTTCTTTTTCTTTTCCCTTTTTCATTCTTCACCCGTTTATTTTCTTTTCTATTTTGTTTAGCCCAACTGCTACATTACACAATAGGAGATAGAACATGGAGGACGTGCCGGTAGAATGGTAGACGAAAATGAAAGGCAAAAGGGATAACGGCATGACTTGCGGAAACACAGGCATCGTGGCTGAACCCTCAATGCTTTCAGATCACTAGCTGAACTTTCGTTGAATGCTCGAGTTGGACTTGGATCTCCAACCGTCCCTCAGACCGCCCATCCAATCCCTGAAGCTCAATTTCTTGTGACCAAACGAAGAAGCAAGGACTCTCTAGGATAGTGTGTCTAGTTTTGCGTGGTCCTCCTTTACTGCTTGCTACAAAGCGCAGCCCATTGGTGAATTCCGGGAGCTGCTTGATGTCTATCGTTCTGCACAAAAGCGCATGCAGCTAGATGCAAAATTGGTGCCGTCTAAGGAGTCATTATAATCATCAACTGAATGAGCCCCGGGTAGCCAGAAGCTGAGATGGGATTCTCATGCTCTCACATGATTTGATGGCGCTCTTTGGTGAGAGTGCGCTGGGCGGGACAAGATAGGGTTAGCAAGAGGCCTGAGCCTTCTCATCCAGTTCTCCCTGAGTCTCCAAAGGGTTATGAATGATGGTGATGATGATGTGGAAAGTGTGGTTGCCGCGTCGACAAACGGAAAGAAGAACAATATTCAGTGATAATTTTGCGAGCTCCCAAGTCTAGTTGATTGTCATCAATCAACACCCAAACTCTGGCAAGTTGAGGCTAATAAATCACAAGAACAACCCCAGAGGTAATTACAGACCTCATATTTTTGGAGGTTCGGCTCGCTCAACAATGCGGGGTGCCAAGAGAGAAAGGATATTTTCACATCTTGAAGGGGGTTCTCATCTCAGGGAAGACTGCGTCTAACACCTGCAATGTAGGCGGAAGAATGCATGAGAAACAACCAGTGAGAATAAATGACTGAAATAAATTATTAACACAATTGGCCAGACGAAATAAGCAGCCACAAAGAAAGAAAAGCAGAACCTCAACAGTCAGCAAGTATTATAATATAACCATAACAGAAAAATTAATCAGAATATTGAAAGGTTGCCAATATATTTTCTTTTTTCTCTCAAAATACCCCGGGTCAGTATGCAACAGACATCGTGCCTATTGAATCGGACGGCACAATTGCAGAGCATGGCCCTGTTTGTCCATCTAACCATCAGGATGGGGCAGATTAATTGAGAAAGTATGAAATTAAGAAAGAGGGGAATAATAAGTGGGACTAGAGGCCTTTTTCTTTTCATACATCCATGACCTCCGATTCGTTAGAAGTTATGCCATTATTTGCCTCTGTCGAGGTGGGGTAAAGATCCTAGTAAATAATATCAAATCTTGAGTTTTGCTATGAGCAAGGTCCCTTTTAACGAAAGATCATTCGTTAAGAAAATAAGAATATGAAGGGAATGAGGGTCAAGTTTTTGAAAGTACCGAAGACAAATCCCGATATTAGTCTTACTCGGACCATGAGGATGGAAGCGGAGTTCCATACTCCCTACAATTCTTCCTACTGAATCTGAATCTTCTAGGTGAAACCACATAGAAACGAAAACCGGAGAGCCAAGAGAGGCGCTGCTTGCTGTCAAGATACGCCATTTTCTTGTCTTTGCCTGAATGGCTGTCGCATTTGATTGGAAAATTTCAGACGGCGAGAGGAGATGATGCAAAGTTTCAGCAAGACAGTTGATGGATTGACCAAGAGACATCTGGAGCTAGCAATGCAACGTTGGTGCTCGTTCCGCCACTCCACCGTCTCAAGAGATAATGCTAAACATCATTTGCAGGCGATAGAAAGGGAGTAAGCCGAAGAAAAGTTATGCGGGAAAGGTTCCGCACTTTAGAAAGCTTCAAGCTCAGTACCCTTAAACGGTGTAAAATAAATAAATAAATAAAAATAAAAAAAAAATTTTTTTACCCAAAAATCCAAGATTAGTTTGCTCCTTCGATTTACGACTAAAATCCAAGGGCCCAGCAATGAGCCAATTGTTGAGACTGGATCTAGATATTTTGCCCTCCAGGCCCCTCTTCTCGTATCCTGATTCTTTTGCTTTCTAAAGGCGTTCTTGGTAGCTGCCATTTGAAGCTAGACACTGGCGATGATCGTCCACCTTATACGCCCTATCATGTATGTGGTATTTCTTGCGAATAATATTTCTCCATAATCCACGTTGACTGTGGGGGGGGGGGGGGGGGCTGAAGGGTGTTTTTCCTCAGGAAGACAGCGGGATATTGCAAGCAGTTCGCTTATCTCCGCTTCAAGAGTAGCTATTGCTGGGGATCCATGCCCCGATAATCTGTGGGTTGAGCTTAAGCAACCTGGGACCCTGGACATGAAATTTCTGGATGCGTTTCAGCCATCCCCTCCAAGGTTTGTTTGCCAGTGGATTTCTCCGTGTGGAGAAGAGTGGCGCGGATGCTGTTGGTTTCCCCATTGAGGCAAGGTGAGAGGATTCAGATAGATGGACCCACTCGATTCTCTTACCCTGCACCATGATGTACGTGGATGCAGGAAATGACATAGACTTTCGGCATAATTGGTTAAGGCTCAAGCGATCCTCGCCTATTCAAGCGCAGCCAGAATTCGACGGCTTAAGGAACGGAAAATACGTGATGTAAGAAATTAGTTGGACTAGTCCAGGGTCTGGCAAAGTCTATGTTGTCAAAGAAACGACATGCTCGACTGGGGATTTCAAACGCAACTAGCTGGGGCTGAGGGTAAGAGAAGCACGATTGAAGACGTGACCCATCTGCATAAAAGCAGGTAAAACGCGGGGAAAGGGGTAGACATTTGTAAAAAATTAATAAATAAATAAAATAAAATAAAAATAAGAGACAGAAACGCTGTGGGGATTATCCTTTTTTTGGGCTTCAGATGTTGGCAGCCCCTGCAGCACTGCCTGGTAATACCATGGCTTTTCTGTTGTGTCACTCAAAAGCTGCATGCATGGGTTGATTTCTTTGAACTTCATGCCCAAATTCCCTTTACTTCTTGGTTCTTTGAACATTATTGGGAATGTCCGAATCCAATTTCTACAATGGCACTTCTTTTATCACACGCCCTTTTGGATGATTGATAAAAACCAGTAGGTGAGATGCCAAGCTGTGTAATAAAACGTGGGTTAAACCTCTGTAATGAAATAAACCATGTACTTTCCATCTGAGATCTCTCTTTTGAGAATGCTTGTTGCAGCATATCTTTAATAATGACGGCTTTCATGTGCATATCAGGTCTGAAAACTGAAAATAAGAGACCTAATTCATGATCGATGTTGGCTCAGAAGCCAGAAATAGTTGTTGTAAGTTGATCAAAGTGGAAATCATGAATTAGTGTGGAAGCATAACCTATTTACTCCTATTCGCACCCAGCAAGAAAGTGGAGGGATCACCCTTCCCTCGCGGTGGACCCAAGCATCATCTACCGGAGCTAGTCAGTTGTGTCCTAGTTCCAAAGGAGAAGGTGACATTGAAACCCGGACTGCCGAATGCGCCTTTGGCGCTGTTGGCAGACAGCCAAAGAAGGACGCGGAATGCCTCGCTCACAAAAATATCACTCACCCAGAAGCGCGGCTATCCTTCAGGGTGTATGATTGCATCTTTTTGGTATTGTTTGAGAGAATAAGGGACATCTATTATCACTGAACCAGATGAATGCATAATGTTCTTCAAAGCAAATCGAACTGTGAGAATCGTTTATGTTTGCCTCGAATACCACATCGAATATTTTGCACATATCGACAGGGGCCTTGTGGACTAAGCCACTGATGAAACTGCCATTATGCGCAACAGTAAGCCCAGCTCTTTGATACGAGGGGGATCGGAGTGACTTTGGATGAAACAATATATGGCGATAAGTTGGTGGGATGACATCCATTCTTTCAGATTTGATTCTGAATCATGGGGGGAATAAAGACCCTAATTGTCCACATATATACTGCTATTAAATAATTATTGAATAGTGTTAGCACGTATTTGACTCAAGTGTTGATTTATGTCAAGCCATGCGTTTTAACTGTGGATTATTCCAATATGTGCAGTAAAATAGTACTTAGCCTTACGGAGAACTAAGTGGGAATGAGATCAGACGACGTCACTGGGATAATTTTCCATCCTACAGCACCTTCTCCGATATTTGACATAATAATGCACAAGACCGTGGAGCAGTCAGCGGGGTACATGCTTTCCCAGGGAAATAAGCTGGATTGTATTGGAATGGAGAAGCTATTCGTCTTGGTTCCCCGGCCCACTCGGATTGCTTAGGAATCTTCGCCTGATCAAGGTGCGCTTCTTTGTATGGAACGTGGCTTTGAATGGCTTTTTGCACTGAGATGCTCCTTAAGCTCTCTCTTCATGATTTTTCGAGTGGTTTTGGGAAATCATATAGTATGGTAGCTACGCAGACCCTATTTATTTTCTTTGGCGTTTCATGGCAGAGGTCTAGAAGGTGGGCGGAGAATCTAAATAGCCTTCGTCTAATTAGACTTCTTCTAGGCTTCTTCTAGAAGTAATGGAAGGATGGAAAGTTAAGGGCTAGTGTGTTATTGGTTTAGCGGCCACGTTTTAAGGTGAGTAAAGTGGACACGCCCCACTTTTCAGGGTTTCTCCCACTGGCAATGCCGCATTCTTATTGGGTAACCTGACTTCAGCCCCCTCGGGATTTCAAGATTGGCCTTGTTTGATCAAGCAATCCATATTTCTGCGCCGAAATTGTATAAAACGTGGAGCGAAGGTAAGATCTGTCTTCGAATATGTAACCCGTTGCATGAGCCAAGAGCCCTGAGGAAACCAACTTTTCTGCATTAATTGGGGTGGGTTTCGTGATGACACAGAATCTGCGTCCCTGCAACCCCTGTACTTAGTGCTTTATTGTTTGTGCTGCACCAGACGACAGGCTGATTGAGGCTTCCCGCCTATCAAGCGCCGATTGCTAGCAAAGGAAAAAGCTCGAGTCAGCCAGTTTGTGCTGTAAGGGGTATGTGTATACACATACATTACATCTTGGGATGCCAAGTTCCTGAGTTAACTGCTCACAAATGCGCTCTCCAAATTCTTTCCATATCATCAATCTCATCTTTAACGGTGTCTCTTATAATTGCCTAAACCTAGTAGTGACGCCAATCAATAACAAATATAGCGTCACGGATACCGGCAAAGGCTGGTTCTGGCCACGTAGCTTTTAATGGTGCAAGTACCATCCCGGCCGAAAAGGCAAATAAAGAATACCAGGATGGTGATGGGGGTTTCTCGAGGCCATGTGATACACGTTGAGGGACCTTTTCATGAAGAAATTTACACAAAATCGGTACTTTGTCAGTCAGGGAACATGCTTCTGGGAAAGTTAGAGGACTATTTCCTTGACCATTTGGAGTTACAAGTTCTCATTTACCGCCGGACTGCAAGAATAATTACATTACCCTGCGCTCCCTCCAATGCACTGGAATTCACGGCTCTTTGCTTTTGATTAAATCCCCTTTGTCTTTCCGTTTGTAGTGGCTTGCAATATGATTTACACACGGAGGGTTAGTTCTCCGAACAACCAAGCAGCTACTGGGAGAAAGGCAGCCCTGGATTACTAACTATATTTACTGAATAATGGAAGCAGTGGCTTCCTCGTCTTGGTTTGAAGGATTCTGTTGTTATCATATCCAAATAGCTATCTGTAGATCAGAATTGTGGCTTGTTTCAGACGGCCAGTGGACACGATATAGAAAATCAACGAGGGAACAGGCAATGACGGTGATTAGCGGAAAGAACGATTCTAGATGTCTTCTAGCACCATTGGAGAATGAAGGCATTTATCATGTAACTTACTTACTAGCCAAAATCCTTCAAATATCTGTGGGCTAGATCTCCAACGTTTTTTTTCTTAAGCACAACAGCTTTTAATTTGATCTCGCGCGTCTTAGATGAAGCCCTCAATATAACGCTCGTTTCAAGATGTCTATGGATATGACACGACCACATTTCTATGGGTGTATTGAATAGACACTGAGAATGTAAACTGTTCCATCTTACGAAGCTATGCTCACATCGCAAAGGGATGTAACGGATCAAATGATTACGTCAGAAACTCCAGGGAGGTGACGGGTGCCTAAGTGCCCAATCGAGGGTTCATGAATGATGGAAAATCAGCGCTAAATCACTCACCGTTTGCTGCCCAGTAAATGGCACACAAACTCAGCTCATACTCTGACAGCATACAAAAGCATTGTGGAAAAAAAAAAAAGCCTCGGTTGAATAATTTTCTCTTTTCCACTAAGCTACACAACCCCCTCAGATTGATTTCATTTTCACGTCTGTATGGACGATACACAACCATTTTAAGCCTGCAGATATAGACACAATTAATAAATATTCTTAGACAGTTTGAAGAAAACTGCCATAGTTCAAACATGGAAATGAATGTGGTCCACTTTAATAGAAAGAGGAGAAGGAGAAACCAGGCAAACTGACAACAACTCATTTATCGAAAATGTTTATTAATGTGCTGGGTGCCATCAGAACTATCAGGTTTCAGGGTGAAACTTATGCCTGAGCATCTGGGAGAAAAAGCAGCATTCCCGGTCCTTGAAGAGTCTCTGTTTTCTGCTGCGTCTCATGTTTTAACTGCTTTTTCCCTGTCCTTTTACCAACAGAGATCTGTAAGTTCTTAGTCAATATTTCAATCTTCTTGGAAATCTTTCAGAAAATTGATGGATATCCCCTAATACTCCAGATGGGTTTTTTTTTTTTTTTTTGCCTTAGAAAGGACTAATACCGTGGATGGTTTTATATGTGTTCCACACGATATCCTGAGTTCGGGGAATATGCGTGGAATGAGGTCCCACGATGGTCAACCTTGGAAAGGTAGAGAATTGTTACAAATACACCACCGTAGCCCTTCGTAGGAAGACCCGTTAGCAATCCCTGAATGCCAACTAATTACCGCAACATTTACTTTTTGAAGTAAGCGGTCAAGTGATAAGATCCATGACATGGGAAGGAGGAGACCCTGATTGCGACCCTGAACTTTATTTAGTTCAATGATTGTCATGCAATTTTTCCCTTTCTTGAACACTATCCAAAATCCGTGTCAGCTTATGGACTGGGACCCGACGCCGACAATGAGTGGGAGCAAACAAATGACCCGAATACGAAATGCATGTGAGGTGGGAAAATTTCTGAAATTGTTCGGTGTTTCAATTTCCCCAGGTGCTAATAGTTGACGATAGAGCGGCTGAGGTTACCAGTCAGTCCTCAGACCATGTCAGAAACTCTCCTGCGAGTAGATGCTGGGGGTTCCTTTTATCTCCTGTTAACATTACGCAGCATTGCCATATATAATATTACATGAAGTGTCATGGGAATGTAAAGGGTTTTGATACTGATTTGCGGCTTAGTGAAGAAACCCTTGAGCAGTGCCGGGTAGCAGGCAGCAGAGCCCCATGCAACCTGGACGTAAAATTGTGAGCCTCCTACTCCACCAAACACAACACCGTTTCATCGCCCATGGCTATATTGGTGCTCCGTGAACAAAGAGGTTACGTTGGGATGTTGGGTTGCTAACATGCCATTTTGAAGGATTGACACAACGTCTGGATCCCGGTCCGCCCTCTTGTCTTGTTTGGGTTGGCCATTGTAATTTTCGATGACCTTGTCATTAACCGTGTTTTTGGGTTGGTACTGGAACGGAAATCTTTTTGCCGTTGATTTGTGTCCTTTATAAAAACCCCACCTTTCTTTTTGTTTTTCATTTTTATTGCTCTTCTTTGACGCAAAGAGAGGATTCGCGGTCACTGTGAGGTGTCCTTCGATGTATCCGACAGATTCATTTTTACCTCTTGCATTGCGAAACTGCCAGGCAAAGTATTAATGAAACCCGCAATAACAGTTGCAGCTCGTTTGATACTTGGTTGTGTGGGTCTGGTGTCTCGTAGAAGAATGCGCAGGCTAGAGGGCTTTAATTATCAGCATCAAAGCAGACAAGCGATTGCTTTGCGGGTAGCTGGGTTAACCACACCCATCATCATGGCATTCCTCTGTTTGGAAATGAATTGTAAAAATCCCATAAAAGCCTTCTCCCCAATTGGCATTTATTGGAACTGGCTAATCTGGCGTAGTGGATGAATAGTTAGGCCAGATCGGCATTCGGTTTCGACTAGCGGAGTATAGTTAAACTCTCGCAATCAGTTATCACTTACTGTCAGGGTGGAAGAAGGGCCTTGTTATGGACGGAGCACTGTCCATACATGGAAATCTTCCCTCCCAATACCGATTTGCCGATGGGCTGAAAGCGGCGGGCAATAGTGAAAGGAAAGGCGCAGGACAAACCGCTACCCATCGAGGAAGTATGTATAATCACATTCGCTGGTAGCAGAAGCCAACTATCAATCTAGCTTCCGATGATTTGCCTGAGTGCCTCGTGGACTTCACACGAGTTCTTGGATGCAATCACCACCAAAAGCGCAACCCCTAGAAAAAAGAAAGAAAAGGAAAACAGGGACTTGTTTTTGTTTTGGCGCCGAATGACGAGAAGTCCATACCCCACTCCCGAGGCTCCTGCAGATCGGAAGCTCTTTAGACTCATCACGTCTGAAAATGGCATGGCAGCGGAACCAGAAATGCAGAACACGGTTTGATGCCAGATGAAGTCGGCTATTCAATGTCGATTACGGAAGTTGATAAAGGGATGAATCATTGGCCAAAATTCCGAAATCTAAGAAATGGATCACACGATCTAAGTATTTCTTTTCGCAGCCAGGGGCCAAAATGCAGGATCTTTCCATTCCATGGGAAGTGTGAGCTCGAATACGCATGGCTCCCACGCTCCGAGTTAAAAAAGGGAGGTCGAGTCGAAAATTCATGTCCATGGCACGACAATTGATATTGTGGATGTCTTTGTCCTGCACATATCTCACATGCTCACAGTTTTCCGATATGCAGCTTCTCTCGGGGCGTGTCATGCCATGAAAGTGGGCGAGGGGGCTTAAGCAGATACGATGGTCAAGTTGGCAAGGAGAAGAGTTGTACAACCCACCAGATCACGGTTTCATCTGGATTCATGTGCGATAGTTGCATTATCTACTGTACGTATACCTAGGCACACACATATACACAGGACCTACAAAAGCACAGGAAACACACACCCCGGCTGAACCATCTTTGACCTCTGTATTGCTGGCACGGAAAACTCCGCTTTCTCGACTGGTAAGGCTGAAACGGAGATAGGAACGAACAGCTCCATCAGTGGGATTCTGCGGGGCAAATTTGTGATTCTCACATTGTCCGACGGCGAAGATGGCGATGAGGAATAGAGGCTCACAGCACTACAGAGAGTATTTACTTGCTTGCTGCTGGGAAATGCGATTAAAACATGTTAGTGCCCTCCGTCCTCCGTACCTTTGTATGCCTTGGATGGATAGGAATTTTGTCACCTTTCAAAATCACATTTGGCACACGCGACATGGACCCTTGTATTCTAATTCTGCTGTCCATGACGAGATCGCCCTGATTTGGGGGAGCAGATGAACTTGAAGTGAACAGGGGGTGGGTCACCCGAATCCCAAGGATTATAAGGGTCGGGGGGCTGAATGACAGCAGGTTTTCATAGCCTGTTGAACTAAGTTATACGTACATGCATGCACAGCAACAGGTGAGTTACCATTGCATTGCCAAGTAAAACATATGTGTAGGAAGAACAACAAATAACAGGAGCCCATCCGGGGGAATGAAAATACTCCTGGGAGTCTGGAGATAAATATGTAAGCTCAAGCATCAATTTTGGGGACCAGACCTATGTTAACTGCATCCTTTGCGAGCGTTGCAAGAGAGCACTGGAGGTTATTCCGTCCGCCTGAACGGAGCAACAAGGTAATGAATTTATGCTTCAGCATTCAGGGACCACCAAGAACATTCGGATCCCTTAATCATATTAGTGATAATCGCTCCGGACGACCGCTAAAATGGGCACTTTCTCCCCTACCCGCCCCGCCAAACCAGCCCTAACCCACTAGGTGCTCGAAAACCACGTTATTGACTGGAATTTGATCCGGAACTAATCTCACCTAGAGGGCGTTTGCTAATTAATTAGACCCTACGCGACTGTTACCCAGTCGTCGGATCTTCCCCCCCCCAAATCCCGATGGTTCAAGGGATGAAGCCAACTGTGGATTGTCGTCATGCCTGGCGACAAGAGAGGGCTTGATGGATGCTTCAATTCCACCCAACCCCCCCCACCCCCCAAGTGGCTTGCGGTGCCCGCAAAACAAATTCTAGCTCATCGTGTTGATTCCAATAATCATCCCTTGCTTGTCAACGCGATGGGCAAAACCTTGAAAGAGATTGGTCTGCAGCCATGAACCATGAATTACCATGTGTCTTCTAACGCCACACACATCTGTGGATCACATTTCCCCTAACAGCTTCAGCTTTCAGTTCTTGGTTCCCAACATCTTAACGACCGCTGCAGTTGCTTGACACACCAGCAAGGATGCTATTTTCTTTTTCCTTTTCCTTTTGTTTTCGCACTTGATCGGGAGTGTGACCAATGGGTTGATCGCTTCTTCAACCTCGTTCATTTAAGAGAAAGAAAAATCATGGATGAGGCTGTTCAGCAGTTCCCAGAATGAGCAGCAGCAGCAGCAGCAGGGTGCAAAACTCTTTACCATTTGGAAATGTGCGGAATCCTGTGATAATCCAGTATTTGTTCTGTCTAGAGCCAGAGGTGGAATCAGATTCATAACACAGTGAGGCTGGAGTTCCTTTGCTCTGAGTCTATGGTAATCGCCTTGCTTTCCCCCCCCCCCCCCACGCGTGTCTTCTTCCTGTTGTTATTTGCTTTTGCTTCGCATTTTCCTGGTCAATAGCAGCAGGGCAAGATGGGATAGCCCCTGGCGCAAATCTGACTCCCTAGAACGTCGCTGAGGGTTCTTTCGTTTCTAGTTCAACTATCATTATTACACTCTGCTCCAGCACTAACGATATATCTACATGGTTCTTCTCCATGGATCCGGCAGTAGAAGACGCCTCTAGATCGTCTTCCACCATCTTGTTTCATCTTGAATCCCTCCTCCAAAACAGACTATGTGCCCCCCTCCCCCCTCCACGTCTCCGATAATTTCTGGGTCATATTTGAGCTGTTAGCCTTCCCTCCTTGCACCAGCGTTCTACGTGGATCTTTCCTTGAAAAAGTCAAGAAAAGAAAGATAATAATTAATTAAATTATTACTACTACACTACTACACTACTACACTACCGCTACTACTATTATTATTATAAATTTTGGTTGGTGGTATTTAGCATTGATTATTGCGCTTGCATACATAGACCTTCTTCCCCAACCCGTCCTTTTTATCCGCTCTACTTATTTTCCTTTCGATGACTCCTATTGATCTATATCATTCTGCTCCATGATTTGTGTTTAACCTGAGTGTGCACGAACCTTCTCTGTCATTTGTGCTGCAACCTGCTTTGGACTGGTTTCCAATTTCTGTCCAAGATTGTGCTCCCGCGGCCTTCCAATCCTTTTCCCTTGATAGCCTCGACCCTGATTATTATTGTTCTTGATTGTCAATGGTGATATATTGTTCGGAAAACGACCCTACTTCAACTACGACCCCAATTTCTAAACTTCCCATATTCCGGATCTATCGTTTTGGGGATATCTTTCCTCCTGTAATTCTTTCCGCCGCAAGACCCCTTTTCTCGCGGGAGATTTCGTCAGTTATCGGAGACCGCAGAACTCCACGCGACCCAATCTCAAGCTCGAATTTTGCTTCATACAGTTCAGTGAGCGGACAACGAGCTCTGTACATCGTCCCCACGGGGGCAGTTACACAAATCAAAGACATATACCGACTTTAAAAAGCTGGTACGTGGATCTGTTTTAACTTTATTTCATGCGGTCTTCTAACGTGTCGATCTAGATACCTAGTCCAATTTTTTGTCTGTGAATAGGGCATATCAGTTTTATAATTGAGGGATTCCCACAGCAGAAGAGTGGAATAGACCAAGATATGGACCAGCGCAAACCTAAAATGATATCTATTTTAAACAACGACGATAACCCATCTTTTGCGGTTCGACCCATCAATCCAGTGAAATATCGGCCGCAAGCAGTGGCATTCACCAACCAGCAGGTTCGCCAATTGCCCCCGCAAGGTGGATATCAAAATATGCGTGGAGACCAACATGTTTTTTCCCCCGGATCCCCTCCGGCTAATCATCTAGATTCAAGACTGCACCATGGAGACATCGAGCATTCAATCTATTCGTACGGCCACGAAGCCCATTTAAACCACTTCGATAATCCCTATTCTTCTGCCAGCCGTCGTGGCTCAACCTACCCTCATCCGATAGAGAAGCTTTCCATTCAAAAAATTACTCATAACGAGATCCCTCATGTGGAGCCCGCCTCTCCGCAAACCTCGCTTAACGGAATCGGAGAAATTAGAACGACCAACGTCAGCAGGAAGAACAAATACCCATGTCCATATGCCGCATCCCATGCTTGCACCGCAACGTTCACAACCTCCGGGCACGCCGCACGGCACGGCAAGAAGCACACGGGCGAAAAGGGTATCCACTGTCCAATTTGCAATAAGGCGTTTACTCGAAAGGATAATATGAAGCAACATCGACGGACCCATCGTCTATCCGTATCAGAAGAGGCGTTGTTAAAAAAGGAAGAAGAAGATGCCGCTCTAGCGAACTGGAACCGGAGAAGGCAGTACGATCGCGATAAATATCTCGGCGTCGAGTCCCATGGTTCTTCCCCTGCTATCGATGACAGATCGGATGAACCCAAAAGTCGATCCACCAGCCGCAGTCACGGCGGACGGCCCTATTCTTCATTAAACCAGGTGGCATCGCAAACGACTACGGTACGAAGACCGGCCCCTTCCCGCTCTGATAGCATTACGGGAGGATTGGATGCACTGGCGATTGCTGCGGCGAAGTCGAATATGGGCTATTACCGACGATGATGTGGGGCTTAGAGACACAGCCTACACCTGGCGCTCGTTGTAGCCTACTCTTCTTCATTTTCAGTCATCGCATCTCATGCTATTTTGATATGCCAATAGAAGGATTACTCCGCATAGGCATTTGACAAATCAGACCAGAAGAAGGCAAATGCGAAGACTAGCTGCGATGATTTGGTTCTTGTTCATTTGTTTTCTCTTTCTTTTCTTTTGCTTTCTCCTTTTTCCTTGTGTATTTTTCACTGCTGTTTTGTCCACCTTCCGCATTTCGCTTCACCATATTGCCCATACATCCGGAAAACCTGGACGAAGACGACCAAAAAAAATAGAAATTAAAATAAGAATAAAAAACCTCTGAAAATATGAAAAGAGCCGGCTCAACCCGAAACACGACGCACAGGTGGAAAAATACTTTCGACTACTGAATTTTTGAACGAGATAGAGGAAAGAATTTGTCAACTCCGCTGGTCCTGCTTCTTACTGGAACTCCGTGGCTTGACAAAAGTGAGTAACTTATCGATTGTGCAAGAGGTGTGGACACCAGATCATCAGCTGGTAAAGAGGGAGGGAACGTCGAGTCTCACTTCCTTTCTTCCTCAACCTCTTGAGTGCGTCATGCTTGCTTCAGATTCTAACATGAGATGGATCCTTCAATGCAAGCTACTATGCCATGAACCTCCGACTTTTACGACCTCTGAAGATTTGGAATATTCCGCGTTTCATCTGGGTGGATCTGGTTGTAACCCCGTCATTCTCCTCTCAAAACCCTGGCCTATTATTTGTGGTTTATTTTATTTATTTTAATTATTTTTATTAATTTTTTTTTTCTTTTTTCTATTTGCTAGTATTTCTCTCCCTTGCCGCATCTTGGAAGACACTGCATCCTTTTGTTTCTTATTACTTCGATACCCTCTTTGTTTGTCACTCGTTTCTCTCCTCCTTTTTCTTTCGTGTCATCTTCTGCTCTAGCATGGCTGTATCTGTATGGAAACAAGCATATCACTCGAGCGGACATCACATCCCTGGATGGATTTTTACGTGCATTCCTTGAATTTCCTCTCTCCCTATCTTTCCTCTCTCTCTTCTCTCTTTCTTTTTTGATTCCGGGGATAAAACATAGCGGTGGTAACAATTGCATTAACCTGGCTAGGTTTAATGGATGTGGAGTACTTAGGTAAGACGACATTATGTGAACTAAGGCCTTCGTTCTTCTGGGTTTTTGGGGCTAAGTTTTTGATGAGAATTGAAACCCTATACACGCGCGGTATTAAGTGCCTCTTGGTTTTGGTGTACCTAACTTTGATATTTCTTTTTCCTTTGTGGATCTTGTTGTGGTGTTTCCTTGCTGTGATGTTCTGCAGATTGGTCTGTTATCTGTTAGAATAGGGCTTTTAGGGTGTGGGTATTGGATTTACGTATAAACACGGGTGTGCATGAGCAATAGACGGAGCCTGGAAAACTTGGGAGTTTTGTCTCGTTTCCTTTTATTTTTCCATATAATTGAAATAATTGAAATTGCTTCTTTGAGTTCAGCTGGCTGCTTGATTTTAAATATTTCATGTCATCTAGATTGGAAATAGGATCTATTTCGTAGCTTGTTTCTCTTCTAGGTAACACATCTGCCGCATCTATCATTAGCATTTAGTTACCAACACGTTCGTCGGTCATCAACACCCGCCAATACCCTGCCTGCTGTCATCCATCCTTCGTTCTCATGGCTAAGGTCCAAGCTTGTATGCGGCCATTGAAACACTACTACCTTCAGCGGAACCATTCAATTCATGGGAATCTGGCCAAAAATCCATTCTGCTGTCGTTGGAAACATAATGGCAAAAGTGTTTGTACAGATGATATATATACGATACTATGAGCTCTCATCCCTTTTGCATGCTCAGCGGCTGCATGATCTCTCACCAGTAAGTACAATTTTCCTACCACAATACAGGCTCATTCTGACTCTGAGTAGTGGGTATTGAGAAGGCAGCCGCTTGACTTTGCCAGGAGGAACGCGGATGCAATCATGAAAGCATCGCCAATACCCCTACATTAAAGATGCAAGGTTGAGGGTGCCCTCTTCAAAACCGAAGATTCAACTGGTCTTACTTGTGGAGTTGATACTGTATTCTCTGTGGATCATGAGGAGCCACCGGAAGCTTGCGGACTTGCTGGACGGCCATGAGTTATCTTCTTATTCTACCGACCAAAACACCATCGATCCGAGCTGATATCCACTGAATCGCTGAAAATGTTGCCATGTTTCACAATTGGTCTGCAATAATCGGACTGAAGACTACCTCAGGTTTCGCAGGAGGGTTTGTATCTCGGTTGAGGCTCAGAACAATCGCCCATACAAACATACATGCAGCATCGAGCGAAGTAATCCGTATCCACGCCATCTAATTTGATGGTGTCTGAACGCTCATCTAACGCTATCTGGTTCCTTGAACGATTGCGGAAAGGACTCCAACATCTCCTCAGTGTGCACAAAGATGGTCTCGTGTTCTGGCCCCATCCTGAACGAGATGATTTTTGATCGGAAAACAGTGAGCTCTTTCAGCAGACACTTTAGATTTAATGAAGAATGAGGAGGAGGAGGAGGAGGAGTAGGAGGGTGTGGCTTACCTAGGGCGAGTAGTCATCGCAATGCGCACGACACATCTATCAATGACCTCCCCCCACGCCGATCCCTCCCCCTTGGAATTACCCAATAATTGGTTTAAAGGTCGATTTATCCGAACCTCATATAACTACACGATCATCGTGTTAGGGCTAGGACGGACCCTGTTTTGGCTTATGACGTCATACGGGCATAACACCTATAACAATATGCTGCGGTATGATAAATTTTGATTCTGATTGTGTTACAAGGAGGAATTCTTCTGGATAAATAAGTTTATTTCATGTAGTTATAAATAGATAGATTGTCGATATGTCTTCATCTTCCTCTCATCATTGATTGTCTACGTTTTGTTTGGAGGAGCTGTTTGAAATCCACACCCGTTGGGCTAATTCGCGTCAGCCTCGCCCTGCATCTGACCGGGCAAGCTGATGATTTAGATCAAATCACCACCCGCACCCGGTCGCCCTCTTTCAACTCATCCTGATAATTAGTCCCGCGGATAAAACCATTCCATTCTTTCTCTGCTCTTTTCCTGAGGTCATCCGACATCATTGCGACCTTATCGTGGAGTACTTTCTGCCCGAGATCCTAAATGACGAATACTCTTGATATTGTGGTCCTCGCTCCTTATTCTTTGCCAGTCTTGATATAATTAATCGCCCAACATCCCGCTGCAGCCTTGCAGTCCATGTGTTGTCACAGCCCACGGCTTCGTACAGGAGCAGGCGAACAAAAAGGGGGCGCCTTGCAACACCCCACATTACTAGCTTGCAGGCTAGGCCAGCAAGAGCAACACCGGACTATATCTATCTGTTCGTCGTCCACAATCAGCCTTGAACTCGGGTGGATTTTCAACCTTCATCAACATCTTTCATAAAAAGAAAAAAAAGAAAAAAAAATTAAGGGCTAAAAACATTCATAGATTTATTCCAACAGAGACTGGAAAATCTGGATTTGGATTGCGGATCATCTCAAGGCTCTTCTGCTTTTTGAGTCTAAGTTCCAACGTGTTTAAAACAAAAGCAATAAAAGAAATAAAACGAAGACGTTCCGAGTTCACCGGGTCCCTTCGAAGCGAAAACAGTAATACTTTAACGCCATGGCGTCCTACTACGAAAACCATCCGTACAACACTCAGCGCAGAAGGGCTCAAACCGCCGACTTCTACGAATCGTCCCACGCAAGCCCCCGTCCAACTCACAACCGTTGGGGCCCCAATACTGACTTGGTCCGCCCTGATGATACCGAGGATTCCCAGGTTGAAGAGATCCAACGAGACTTCCCGCCTGGATTCTCCACTGCTGGTTACCGTCCCGACAATAGCCATGGTGCCATATATGATCGGAGAACCGTGCATGAGCCGAGTGTGAGACGTACCAATTCCCTAGGTGGGCGTGGCCGGGATCGCCGGGGGAACTGCTATACGGAAGATGAATACCATCGGCGCTCACACCGTCAGGGAGAAGGAACTCGACGTAAGTTTTGCAGCATCAGTGAATCATATATTTCTATTTTCTTATTTATTTATTATTTTATTTTATTTTATTTTATTTTTTTTTTTTAAAAAAAGAAAACTCACCCAACGCGATACCACTGGTGATAGCATATTTCACTACAATGGACCGTCGGAAAGCTGACAAAAATATATAGGTGCCCGAGATCGTGATCACCATTCCCGACGATCATATTCAGGTGATTCCTCCCGAACCCCATCCCCGCGACCCAGACGCCGCAAGTCTTTCAGCGAGCAGGCTCTCGCTGCCATCGGCTTGGGAAGTGTCACCGGATCGCATGCATCAAGGCGTCATGACGGCGACCGTGGATTTTATCGTGACCATTACGATCGCGATTATGATCGTTCTCGAAGCCACCATCGTCGCCGGCCATACTCTTATTCCCGCTCCCACAGCCTTGACCGGAATGATAACCAGAAGGATATCACCCAGGCCCTTAAAGCTGCATTGACTGCCGGTGCCGCAGAAGCGATTCGCGCCCGCAAGGAGCCTGGAGGCTGGAGTGGTGAGAAAGGAAAACGAATATTGACCGCGGCTATTGGTGCAGGTGGTGTCAATAAGCTCCTTGATGGGCAGTCTGATAGGCACAGCAAACGTCATCTCATCGAGTCCACCTTGGCCGGACTAGCCACCAACCGTTTGGTCAATGGCCCTCGTTCCCGGTCTCGTGGACGAGCCCGGTCTGAAAGTCGCGGAGCTAAAGATATAGCTTCCGCAGGACTCCTGGCTGCCGCTGGCAAATCTGCCTATGACCATTTTCGCTTAAAGCCGCGAGGCCGTGAGGCAAGGTCTGGCTATTCATCTGATTCTGAAGGGAGCCCGGGCCTATCACGTCGTTCCCGCGGGAGTAAGAAGAGAAGCCAGAGTGTCTCAGCGTACTTGGCCAAGGGACTAGCTGCGTTGGGACTAGGAGACGAGCCATCTTCCAGCCATGGTAACAGACACCGTGAAAGGCGCCGGTATGACGGTGGTACCGACTCAGATGATGGGTATTTGGATGCGCATCGGTCGCGGCACCGGCGTAATCATTCCCGCGATAACTACTCAAGAGATGTAGGTCGCCTGCGTCCCACTTTCTCCTCTCCATCCTTCCGCGAAACAGGCGCCATGATGCCCATCGCTGGCGGCACTGGCACATTTTCTGCTCTTCCCAAGCACCACCCCCATCCCAGGTCCTCTTCACAGGCCTTCCATCACCGTAATTCCACCAGTTACGGTGGAGATAACACTGATTCTAACCTTTCCTCCCTTAGCACCGATACAGAAGAGCGTACTCGTAAAAAGCTCCTAAGGCGCGAGGTCCTCACCACCGGCCTTGCGACCATCGCCACCGTCCATGCCGGCCACGGCGTCGTCAAGAGCCTCAAGAAACGCAAGGAACGCATTGCCAAGCTTCGTGACGGTGAGATCAGCGCTGACGAGGCACGGAGACAACGTGCCAAAAATAATATGAAAGACGCGGCGAGTATTGCTCTGGCAGCGATTGGAATCAAGGGAGTAGTTGATGAGTGGAAGGATGCAGCCAATCACCATGCAGAGAAGAATTCGTTTAAGGCAAACTTAAAGCATAGGAGGGAGATGAGGGAGAGAGGGATGGCAAGGCAGCTTAGAGCAAGGAGTTGGAGTCCGGATGATCGTTATGAATGACGACCCTGAATGTCATCGATAATGGCCAGGGGAATGCGTTGCCGGAAGAGTTTATCCTTTCTTGTGCGATATAATATATTATCGCGTTGAAATGATGATGATTTAATGATATGATTTTCGGTTTGCCTCTTGTTATGACTAGGATCTGTTAATCTGGGCCGTTTTCTATCTTCTTTTCCCCCTTTGCCCTGTCTCCATTACATGTTTCTTTCGCCCCTATATCTAGTTCATGTGAACCGCCTGTCTTCTCACCTACTCTCTTCGTGATGTGATGCTACACAGCGGACTGGACAATGACTTACGATATTGAATGATGTTATGACTTTCCTATTCTCAATTTCGTTTCTGCTTCTGAATATTCTTCCCTTCACCAATGTGCCCTGATCCTAGGATGCATCACGATTAGGAGATTTTCTTCATTTATCTCCTTTTTCCCCAGCATAAACGTGTATGATCAGCAATGGATAGGTCTTTGCTACTCTGGGCGTGTTTGTGGGATTCATCCACTGTAGATTCAGACCTTCGACATTCGAATAATCAAGCATGCAATGCTCGGAACGGCGGCCTGTTCATCTGGGGAGTTTGCGAGGGGTTTCTACCTCCCCCTTCCGACGGCATTTGGCACCGGCATCAGCGGACTGATTTCTTCCTCCCACACCACGCGTATGGAACTGATGCACCCGATCATTTTGGCAGACATCTGTATATGTGATGAGGAAGTTTTTATGTGGGGACTTTCTGAAGATTGTTCAATCTTACAAGATTACAATTTGCAGGCCACGCCACCCAGGATTGTTGTATTGAGCAAACGCTATGACATATGCAGCAGTGTCAAGAATATCAGCTCTGGAGCTGAGCCACTGTTGCAGGAGTTGGCGGGATGAGATATCGAGAGAAGGTTTCTGACGTAGTCCAACAGGAATAGGGAGTGTCCGTGGGAAGGGTCCATTGCTGGAAGAAATATTCCCGAGGAATTGATGACGGCTGGATGAGGCTATTAGTTAATCCGTCGTTTCCAAGGACATGGTGTAGAAAAGAAGCAAATTCCATTCCTTACGCCCACCGCTCTTTAAGAACGGACCAAGTTACCTGTTGCCAAACGCAAATATTTAACAGGCGACATAGTGATTGTGGATGAGGTGCCAAGGTGGTGGGAGGATCTTGCGCATGGTTATGGGGGAACGAGTGAAGAGATGCGGCGAGAGGACGCGGTTTTCAAAATAGTGTGTCATCTTGTGGCTTAGGAAGACGTTTCCCACCACCTTAAGAGGGATTTGTTAATTCATATCAAGAAATACTGAGATGATCCAGCCTGAAATCCACGACTCTTGTTTTATGTATCAGAGGACAATCCAATAAATAAGTGAATAACCACTGTTTTCCTTCCAACTCTGCTCAGCTCGCTAATATCTGAGAATTTCACCCAGCTTTTATAGCCATGGATCGTTCGCTCCACCCCCATGCGAAATTACATACAAAACTCCATGTTCTAACATGAGTGTGGCTAACGATTTCTGAACTTGAAGAAATTAAGCCAAAAGAAATAAACATCAACTGGTTCGTGGCGTTTTTGGTGGATAATTCGGGGGTTGTGCAGTCAGTAACTAGCTGTATCGAACGAGCCTCTGATCAGATGGATTTTCAAACGACGGAGGGGAGAAACCTTGACGTCATCATCTGCCCGACCGCAAACCCACAATTGGACAAGGCCCAATCCCTCCTCAACAAAAGGGATTGTGGTGCTACATTCCTCTCTTATTCCAGGTATCCCGGGGCTAGTTGCGCAGCTTGGGCTATACTTGCGTTACCATTTGACTTTTATCTGTTACTACTTTTTTGACTCTGGCAAACCGGCTATCCAACTGGAACTTTTATACGGAGGAAGTAGACGAAATTGCGAACAAAAAAAAAAAAAAAAAAAAAGAAAAAAAACCCTCACCAGCCACCGGCAATTGTACCTGTTTCACGAGGAATGGCTGTCTGCAGGCCAAGCATCTTAACTCGCCTGTCACACCCGACACGGCGGGTGGCCTCGCTAAGTTTTCGGGCCTCTCCAAGACATCTATCTTTGGCCAGTAGTCGTCCAAAGGTCGACAGAAACTCTGTACGAACGGGTTCTATGGTAACAGCTACAGTGACACTGTATCCGCGCTATCTGGGAAGAAACAATTCGACCACACCACAAACAAAACGGCCAAAAGCTGATGATTATATTCAAGAAATTGAAGATTTGTGAGCCTCTTCTTCGTCTTGTCTTGCTCAATCCACCTCCCTATCTACGTGCGATAGTTATCGGAAACATACGAACTCGAACTTGCGTAGCTGACTAAATTTAATACTGTTTTTCGTCTCGATGTAATTAGGTACGAAATTGCAAAAGACGAGGTACGCAAACATCAAACATAAAAGATGCAACAACCTGCCCTTCCCCTGAAAAAAAAAAAAAAAAAAAAAAAAAAAAAAAAAGAGAGAGGAAAATTCTAAGTTCACACCAAGCTCGAAATTGCCGCTGAATCCGCAGCTGCCTGTACAATCTACACCGTCTCGGACCGATTATCTCTCCGCGAAGCTTTCGATGATCTAGACTGTGTCTATGCCGCGTATACAGGCTCAAAACCGCATCCCTCAGATCTGGAGCAGTGGTCCATATCCCCACCACAAACCCGAGACCCGGATGCCCCCACCAATGACGGGTCAACGGGAGATAAGGGTCAGCGGGAGGAGGAAGCGGGAACGGAGGCGAAGAAAAGGGGCACGAAATTTAATCCTGACGAGGTTCCGGAGGAGATTCGGGAAGAGATTAAGAGGAGGGTTGGGCAGAGGATGGGGGAGTTGAGGAATGCGGTGCAACTGCTTGAGGAGAGTGTTCGGGAGTGCTGATGTAGGAGGACCCAGAAATTAGTGCGTTAGAGGCGAGGGTTTTGAGAAGGACGTTGTTCTTCAGATCCCTTGGTATCCGTTTTGAAGATATGGGTGAAGGGATAGATCGGATCTGCTGTTTGCAATTGTGTTTTGTTTTTCTTTTTATATATATATATATATATCTACGGTTCCTCGGATCGATCCAGATCGGTTTTGTCCCCTGAGTATGTAGCTTCCATGGTTAGTTGTGCATTTAGGAAGACGCATGAAGCCGTCATATTCTCCGAAAATCTGGTAGAGTTAGTTAAAGTTTTCGAGAACCACAAAACTGCCGTCTATGCAGGAATAAAATATATAGAATCTCATTACCGCGAATAATAAAATTTCACATGTTAACATTTCTTGCGGCTTTGTCTTTCTTTTATGTCTCTCAATTACAGCTGTAAATGGGTATACGATTTTGTGCACAGGTTGTAGTGTATATATACATGATCGCCTCTTCCTTTCTTAGATGGTAGTGTAGTCAAGCTCCTCGAGAGATGAATCTACTGCATTCTCCAAATTTCTCCAAATGCTCAAAAGAAGGCGCAGAAATCAACTGCAGTGGCAAACTGCTAACCCTACCAGGGGCAGGAACGGGGTGTGGGTCCCGAAAACAATCCCAGAAAACCAAACAATGGCTGGAGCCAAGCGGAAACTCGTTGAAAAACATATGTATCTTGACATATGGGTGGGGATTTGGGTAAAGTATACAAAAAGTTATGGCCGTTACCTCGTTTTCCTTCTTTTTTAAATTTCGCTCAAGAAACCTAACCAAAAAAGCCATCCGATTTAATTACTAAGGGTAAAAGAAAATGACTGAAAAGTATGACGTTCTAGAAACGGAGACTGTAATCAGAACAATGCCGTATTTCGTTTAGTAGTGGACTTTTATTTGCTTGTTAATGGTATAGCGGCCCCTAGATAAGGAACGGGTATGGACGAGTGCCCCGACGCGGGCTGAAACTGAGGGAGAGGGAATTGATTGACTACGGGCGAGGGAAGCGGGACTAAATGGTTAAGATCTTCTTTGTGGGTTGTTTTTATATGCCGTTTTAGCTGATCTGCAATGTGAGATTCCAAATTAGACTCCGTTCAAATTTGCTTCTAATGAGAATCGTGTGTGCGAACATACCTGGCCGAGTAAAACTTTTCGAACACCCAAGAAAATGGCATTTGTGTTTTCGGACTCCGTGAGCTGAATTAAAAAAGAAAAAAAAATAATGTTAGTTTAGAAGATACATCATGGAAATCCTCTCCGCAGAGAGATTGGGCAACTCACTGAGTTTATGACTGGACATATTTGATGACTGGATTCGAGAATATTAGCATACACACTAGGACTGAATGGCGGACCTATAAAGGGTAGCTTACATCTCCAGTTTCAAAGGTACAACCGGGATGGTTGCATTTAAAAGGTTTTTCACCAGTGTGAACTCTCATGTGTGTTTCTAGTCTTGATTAGCATAAAGATTACAGCAATAAGGCGAAATTGCAACACTCACTAAGTTCACTGCTGTCGGTAAATGCCTTCTGGCAGAGCTTGCAAGCATACGGCTTCTCTCCGCGATGGCTTCTTTCGTGGCGCTCTAGAGTTGCTTGTCTGGCAAACGGCTTCCCGCAGACGGAACACTGGAAACCCTTGTCTAAATTGAAGAACACGGTTAGACGATACTTGTGAATTTTATGAAGAGCAATTGAAATTACGTAGATATCGCGGTGAGGAAGGTAGGCTTACAATTGCTATGTGTTAGAAAGTGCCCTTGAAGTTTTGATTTTTGCGAGAAGGGTTCATCGGCGCGATGACAGCCTTCCCAGCAGCAGTAGAATCCATACCCCTGGGACCCGCTAATCATGCCAACATGTGTTTGAACTAAATGCTCTTGGAGCTTGCCAGCATCGGGAAACAACTCTCCACAGATGGTATTTTGTGATTTATCTGTTTTGATAATGCATCTGCAAACGTGAGACTCGTTCGTCGTCTCAACTTCCGGACTTGTGAACGGGCGTGTAATATCGTTGTCTTTCGGAGGTGGACTTAAAGGTGAGCTAGACTTTAAGTTCACGGAGTCCAAACTCGACGACACAGGGCGATTAGAATTATGAGTTAGGTGTGATACATTTTTGTGAACGTGCTGAGGTTGCATTTCGCAGGGCAATTTCAAGCCACCGTTAAACCGTGGATATAACTGTGGATATAAAGAATGGAACTGAGTCTGAAATTCCATTGGTATAAACCCGAGAAATTCATCTGGATTGCAATCCGAAAAAACGGGCCCGAAGTGGGATTGATGGTTGCAGTTGTCTAGGTTTGGACAAATGTCGATAATTTGTTTCAAAATAGGCCCAGACGGAGTCGATGGCTCCGTTACTGTAGATTGCCGTAGGGGAGAATCCTGGTTTTGGTGAAATTGGAAGGCATAGTTTTTGGTTGTTAACGAAGGTTCTGATGGAGTGAAATGGTTCATGGACTGTAAATCATGGCAGAGGCTGGTCGCAGGCTGGTGAAACGACTGATTGAAATGTGCTGTATTTGCAGACGGAAGGAGGTTTGCTGAATTCCAAGTAAAGGAGCTGTCTTGATTGAGAATGTTGCATATTCCGTCATCGATGCCAGTGCGGCCATCCCCTACACAGCTTTGGTCGAAACAAACTGGGGCCAGGTTCTGACAGTCCTGATCATCGCAATGAGCATCTGAGCAAACGGTGGAGGAATCACAGGCAACAAAGCCATCACAAACAGATGAACATTCGACAGAACAGTTGTCGTCATCACAGCATGGGTCCGCCATTTGGCACGAAGGATATGAGGAACAATGTTCGGTGGGAGAAACACTCCAGCACGCAGTTGGGTCGACGCAGTTGCGGAGAACTTGGGAGTTCTTTTCGGCCATTTGGAAAGATTCCTGGCATTCAAGGCAGAACCTACGTCCTTCCTTTTGCTGCCGCGGCATCAACAGGAAGCGTTGGTCAACAATGGCCGACTTTTAGGGAATAAGGAAGGGCGCGGATATTGGAACCTCTCAGCTCTTCGGAGGGTCCAAATGAGGCCCAAGCCAGCTAACGGATCAGACAACGAACGACAAATGGGCGTGTCACAGACCCAGGGGCTTCCTCTTCCCAAGCTGCACAGACCATAGGCCCTGCGGTTGCTTTTGTAAATGCAGTTGTGGAGGTAGAGAAGATCGTATAGGTGGTCGTGGTCGAAAAATAGCGGGAGGAGGTCGAAAACGGCAGAAGCAACGTTTGAGGACCTTGTGAGTCCCGGATCGTTGAAAAATTGAAACGCAGCAACGCTGCTCTGCTTGTTGATCGATAAACCATACAACCGTCAACACGAGGATTATTGCAGAAGATTTCTACATCCACGCGGATCCGTCCTGTAGAATGCTCGAGTCCGGGATTCCTGGCACTCAGTGGCAGATGCTGCCCTCTGGGGGGAGACCTCTCGCATCCCTGAAAGCTTGTGCTCGGGAGGCAATACAGTCACGTGGTGAGGCTGGGCACGGAGCCCCAAACCCTAACTGGCATCTTCTTCGGGGAAGGGTCAAGCCCTAATTTGCTCCTCCTTGCGCGCGCGACTCCGCTTTGCGAAGGATCCGCTTTGCAGAGAGAGATACGAATGCAGGATCTCAGATCCGTATCCAATATCCATATATAGCATAATTCTCTACAGTTTTGTTTCCCATCATATCTATCTCTAAAACCTCTTGCCCAATCTCCCAACCCCAAATCCTCTCGCCACCCCGGTACTTTTATCCTGTAACTACCTAGCTTCCTCGATCTCTCGGGTCCCCGCTCCTTTTGACTTGCATTCTGCGTCTTCGACAAAGTAAACGAGGAGAAAGGACAAACCGGCTTCCCTCAGTTAAACAACCAGTCCTCACACCCCATTGGAAACCTGTGTCGCCTGCCATGGGAAGCCTCTGCTCCAAAGGCTCCAACCCAACCGAACCATTTGCGCATCCCGGCCGCGTCCTCGGAACAAACCCCAACCCGTCCCAGGCGCCCCGCGCCCCACTGCCGCACCAGGTCGACTCACAGGCCAACGCTGGGAGAACACTAGGCGGCAGCCAGGGGTCAAGTCGAGGGAACGATGATCCGCGGAATGCGGCTGCGCGGGCTGCGGAGGTTAGTAGTACTCATCATTCACCGTTACATTATATAATGTTTTCCCGTCCCCACCTCCCCAGGCTTGAACACTTTGTTTTTTTTATTTCGCCTTTCTTTTACCCTTTAGGATAAAAGTGTATTAATTTGTTCGCATCCCCTGCGTTTTCCCCCGCTTTAGGAACGAGCTGCCAAACAAGCTTCCGCAGCTAAAAAGGGAAAATTAAACTCTCGGCTTGCAGCGCAGAAGGCCCAGACTCGGAACGAAACACTGGATGAAACCAGTCGTCATAACCGCGCTACGAGGGAAGCGGACGCGGCCGAAGCTGTGAGAAGGTGGGATTGAACATATCTTTGAATATCTACGGTTATACTTTCCCGGCTTTGGTAGGACGATGCCTGCTCTTCTTTTTCTTTTTTCTTTCCCCCCCCCCCCAAAAACCTTCGAAAGCTTCTGCATTCCGCTTGTCACGTCAGGTGTTTTATGTTGTTCTTCTTCATCAATAGATTAAATGCGGCTGATTAGGTTCAACGTCATCCCTCATGTCCGTTGTTTTGCTTTATTTCCTTTGTGTGTTCCGGCTCTTCAGTGTATATATGACGATTTCATTCCCCTTCTTTTTTGATGTTGATACTCTGGCCCAACCCTTCCATGGCGTCTTGTGTTTTGGGACTTCTGTTCCTGAATTTCCTTTCTCTACGTCCCTATTTGACCTGTAACGTTTGGTTAGATGCTGCCTGATACCTTTTTAGTTCTAATTGATAAAACTATGAGCGTATTTTACGTACTTGAATTATTTTCAGAGCTTTATGATATGTCTTCGGGAGTAAACGTATAATGCATCTATGGATAGTCACCCTGTCATTGAAGGGCCACGCCACAAGCCGCAATTCGCATAGTTTGATAATGAAGCGCTGTTTGGAATGTTTGACTAAGAACAGGAAATAAATTTTTTGGTCATGAAATTTGGCCTAGAATCTATTATCTCGCTTACACATAATCTATCGTGAAAGTGAAGCTGGATAATTTTTTATATCACAGTCGGTAATGATGTCATTGACCAAAATTAGACGAGAAGTGTGCCATCTCTTTTTACAAGTCCTTGTTTCAATAAAGAAAAAGGAACCAGAGCCGCCGAATAGAGTCCAAATGCTAACACCAACAGCCTGAAAAGGCAACGGAACATTAAAAGTAAAGCGTTGAAAAAAAAAAAAAAAATTCAATAAGTTTTCTACACAACATTATACCTGCCACTGGCCGGAGCTCTAGCTTCACTGTCTGCAGCAGCAATAGTTCCTTCTTTTAAAAGACGCATGAGTTCCCGCATTGCATTGGTAACAACCAATTCTGTATCTCCTTCAACAAGAATGTATAGCTTGGGGTTCTCGCCCGGCTGAGGCTCTTTGCCTGCTGGGTAAAAGCTGCCTTTAGTTGTGATTGAGGTCCCTGTGGCCTCGAGGATTTTCGCAACATTCGTTCGGTTGGTGACAGCCCATCTTGCTTTCTCTGTAGTGACAGTATTGTTAGTTAAGCATATTTGAAGGGTGGATAGCAGAAAACTGAAAAACTAAAAATACTAAAGCAAATAGATAGGTACTTACGCGGAAAGTCGTTGATTTCTAGGGTGGCGTGGAACGCTCCAGCATCAGGACCCTTATTGTCGATGGGTACACCGGACCGCATGACGCCAGCCTTGTTCAACCGAGCATGGATATCGGCCACCGCGGAGCCAACTTTGTCGAGAGGATTATTTGAAGCGCACGTAGTAGGCTTTTCGGTTTTGTGAACCGTGATCTTGCCATCCAGATCAATCCCCTTGGGAACGCCTGGTGTTGGTGCCGGAATGGATGCAGCTTGGACGGCAGAGGCCGCCTTGGAAAATATATCTTCTTTCTTATCCTTCTTTCCCTCTTTTTCTTCTTCTTCACCTTCTTCACCAGTTTTGTACGTTTTCCGTTCACGGTTTCTAGCTGCATCACGTTCCTGGTCGAGACGCTCTAGTCCCTTCCCACCAAACCCAGAGCCACTTGCCTTCTCTTTTCCTGCTTTGACCTTTTCGATAAACGAATTGACCATTTTTTGTACGGCTTCAGGAACTTGTTGGCCGCTCTGTTTCAATGCTTTGGATATATCTACCGAATATCGTTCCTGGACTTCAGTCAAAAACGTCACTGCAGTTCCAGTGTTGCCCGCCCTCCCAGTTCGGCCAGCCCGGTGAACGTAGTCCTCGAGATGGTTGGGAGCGTCGTAGTTAATGACAAGTTTCAATTGTTTTACATCGAGGCCGCGAGCCGCAACTGAGGTCGCAATAAGTATAGGAAATACACCGGCCTTGAAGTCAGCTATTGTGGAGTCCCGATCAACTTGATCTTTACCTCCATGGATAGACATGCACGGGTAACCCTTGTGCATAAGGTCGCGGAGCAGACCATCCGCCGCTTCCTGCCGATCGACGAAGATCAAAGTGCGAGCGTCCTCGTTATTGTCATCTGCGTAAAGGTCACCGAGTAGAGCTAAGAGTCGCACAAATTTAGTATCTTCATTGCGGACTTCTACAATCTGTGTGATTTCTGGCGCAACAACGCTTCTTCCGCCAACGACAATTTCCACTGGTTTCGTTAACGTCTTTCGAGCAAGGGCTTCCATGTTGCGCGGGAAGGTGGCTGAGAACAAAACCGTTTGTCTCTGTGGCCGGACATTTCCCAGGATCTTCATCACCTGCGGCTCAAAGCCCATGTCAAACATTCGATCCGCCTCATCCAACACCACATATGTCACCCTCCGCAAATTCGTTACACGCCCAGCATTTGCAGCGAGAAGATCAATCATTCTTCCAGGCGTGCAGACGATAATTTCCGCCCCTCGTTTTAATTCAGCGATTTGATCCTTGATCGGGGCTCCTCCATATGCACAAACCGCTCGAAGATTCAACGCCTTTAGGAAAGGTTTGCATTCCTTATGAATTTGAGTTGCCAATTCCCGTGTTGGGGTCATTACCAGCCCTATCGGACCTTCCATGTTCTCTAGGGGCCGTTGATCTTTGATATGTCGGAACATGGGGAGCAGAAATGCGATAGTCTTGCCCGACCCGGTTTTGGCCACTCCTATTACATCCCTTCCTGACATGATTGCTGGAATTGCTTGAGATTGAATTGACGTTGGGTTTTCATAGTTAAGTTTCCGAATGACATCTAGTGTCTGGACTCCCAATCCACATTGGGACCATTTCTGCACGGGTTTCGGGACATCAACTCCACGTACTTTTATCCCATCAAGCTCCAGTCTCAAAGCTGCGACTTCCTCTTCCGTAAGCCCCGCTAAATCAACCGGCTCAGCATAAAATGCTTTACGGAACGGTTCGTAATTCATCTTTTCATGGTTCACCGGCGGTAAATCTTTCTTTTTTCTTGCTTTGCTAGTAATTGCTAGGAAATCATCTGCTTCCGGATCAATCGCGTTCATATCTACATCATCTTCGTCTCCAAATATTGCTTCAGGCTGTTGTTTTGATTTGGAGAATTTCGCCCCACTGCGACCATTTTGAGTCGGGTCAGATTTGGTAAGACCAGACATGAATGCATCTAGTGGGTCAGCTTCTTCTTCTTCTTCTTCTTCTTCTTCCTCCACGTCCATCGCGACAGGAGGAGCAGTGTCTCCAGCAGCATCTGGCATGGCAACATCGCCATTGGGACCGTTAGAGGCCGCGCCTTCAGGTAGAACATCGAGCTGAACCTGCCGGACAAGGCCTTGGCTTTGTAGTCGTTCCTCTCGCTTTTCTGCGGCTGCTCTTGCGGCAGCAGCATTCTCTTCCTCCGTTCCACCATCGTGGATATCAACATCGTCATCATCTTCATCAGCGCCATCGACTGCCCCGTTGGCATTTTGTTCGTTTACATCTTCCAATGGAGGATCGGGAAGCTTTGCTAGTTTCCGCTGTGTTGATTCCTCTTCACCAAAATCCAAAGCTCTCTTGGAAGAAGTTTTGTCTGTTTCTGAGACCGGTTTAACACCTAGGCCAAAGCCACTTATGGTTCCTCCGGCTTTCAGTGATGTTGCTGCTATTAAAAGAACTTAGCAAGTGAACTTGTAAAAAGCGGACAAGATGGAATAAAATGAAGGGAATGGAGGCTTACAAGAGATAGCACTTGCAGAAACAGAAGATTTGTTGGCCTTGCTCCCGGCAATCGAATGAGTGAATGGTGCAGAGGACGTAGAGATACTAGGGATGGCTATGTCATTGCCCAACAACGACGGTTCTGTAGATGATGCAGCAGCCTTTTTTGCAGTTGCCTTAGGTTCAAATTTTCCAGCATATGGGGTAGGTGCAGCTTCAGCCGTGGGAGAGATTGTTGCAGCATCGGGAGATGCGACCCCTTGAGGCAATGGGATCTTTTTATCAATCTCATCAAGAATACTCCTCGCCCCACCTGAAGCTGCAAGTTCCTTCTCTTTCCTCTCTCGCTCTGCTGCGACTTTTTCTTTCCAAGCTTGAAACTTCGCTCTCCTTTCAGCTTTTTTTTCCTCGTCGGTTTGTGCAGGAGTAGGCGCTGGCGTAGAGGGTTTCGAGGTCTGAAAAAAGGGATAAGCGTAAGCTCAAGAAATGTAAAAGGGGAGAGTGTGGCAACTGACCTCTTGGGATTTGACGCCAGAACCCTTGTTTGAAACTCGTTCTCTGCTATCGCCTCGTCTAGAATCGCGCCTGGAATCAGTAGAGTCGCCCCGTCTTCTTCGGGCCCGGTCACGGGAATCATCTCGCCTGCTTCGACGTTCTCTGTCGCGACTTCTCTGACGATAGTCTCTATCGTCGTCTCGATCACGGGATCGATATCCAGTTCTGGAATGGTCTCTTTTAGTGGGGCGATACGAGTCTTCGTCCCGGCGGTCGTCCCGGCGGTCATCGCGCGAACGGTCTCGTCTCCGATAAGAATTTCTCTCCCGATCGCGGTCACGATATCGCCTCTGTGGAAAGAGAAACATTAGTTATAGTACAAATGCCGCACATTGTGGTTTATAATAACTTACGTCAGGACTTCGTGACCTCCGATGTCCCTTCACCTCATCCCACCGACTTCTATCATTCCGGTCCTCATCCCTGCGGCTTCGTTTGAACGAGTGGGTGCTGCCTACAGGCGATGGTGAGCGAGTATCCCTAGCCATCTCGCAGGCCAAATTGTGAATGAGTAGGTATTACTGCTGGATAACTCCAATGATATGGAGTATGTTTTAACAGGGTTAGCTCTGCGCAAGGGAAGCGCACTTAAGTGTCCACCATAATGTTGACGGCGGACAAATGAACGTAATCTAGGTTGATTCTGCCGATACCTCCTGGAAATATATGGCCCTTTTTAAATCTCTTCACCTTTTTGCTCGACCTAAGATGTATGCGGTTGTAAGAGTGAAAGTCTTCTGTCGCCATCGAAATTGGAAGGTTGAGTCTTTTTGGAGCGGAACGGAGCATCATTCGATATCTTGGCAACGCTATCCTCAAACGGGCTAGTGGTTTCTGATACGGGGCTTTCCTCTTTTCGGCTGGACCTAAATAAACAAACCTCCTCGTTCATCCACGACTGCATCCTCTCATCAACAATCACATCATCGCCGCCATCTCTGAAAGGAGGTAATCCATTGTCAAAGGGCATTGCGCAACCTATACTGTGCAATTGTCTTTCTTTTCTGTCAACACTTGGCTAATACCTCATTGTCCCCCCGAAATATACTACTCCATTTAAAATGACTCTTGTTCTCTCGCGCCGTGGTCGTGTGCTCCTGACGTGTGCGAAGTTGGTTGAAGCAAAACCTGCTAGAGCTCGCGTGGCGCTTGGCAACTCTCTGGCATTATGTTCTTCTATCGGCTCTGTTCGAACACTCTCAGCATCGTGGAATTCCCGATTGTTCCATAACCCGCTGCCGATTCTCTTAAAGAAAACGTACGCGACATCGACTGGAACAGCAAAGGCTGACACTGCTGCTTCTAAGGCAGATTCCAAGCCGGTTAAAAAGAAAGCAGCAACCGCGAAAAAGCCTTCCAGGAAAACTGTAAAGAAGTCGACCAAGGCAAAACGCAAAACGAAATCCAAGGTCAAAGGTTCCCGCAAGCCGAATAAGCAGTTGACCGAAAAGCAGATGGAAATTTTGCGAAAGAAGAAGGTTAGAGAGGAGATCAAAAATTTGAAGGCTGTCGCACTGGATCCTCCGAAAGGCCTTCCGGAACTCCCTATCACGATCCTTCAACTACAACTGAAGCGGTTTGGGGCCGGTGCTGAAGCTTACAAGAATTTAAGTCCAGCTGAACGTGAGGTAGGATGAAATGCCCTGCACCTACCATTGCCAAATCCCTTTTGATGTGAAGTTACTAATTAGATCATTCAGCGTCTTATTCAGACTGCTCGATCGAACCGCGCTGGTAACAAAACCATGCTTCAAGACTGGGTGAGAAGGCACACCCCACTTCAGATCAAAAAGGCCAATGCCGCCCGCCAAAGGCTCCGCAAATTGCTCAAAACGACGAAGGGCTTCGGGAAAATATATGATGATAGACAGCTCAAGCGACCAGCTAATGCATACATGCATTTCATCAAGGAATTATTCGCAAGTGGAGAAATATCCCACAATGAACCGATGTCCAAGACTGCGGCCGCATGGCGAGGTATGACAGCGGGTGAAAAGGAGGTTCGTAAGATTTCTTTAATTTCAGATCCTTTTCCTTTTGTTATCCCCGATGTCAAATCCCCTACTTGCAGTCAAATCAACCTACTTTTATACAAATCTAACAGGAGTTTCAACAGAAATTTCAACAAATGGCACTTGAGAATAAGAACAAATACCTGCAGCAGTATAAATCCATTTATGGCATGGAACCCCCAAATCAGCCTAAGTCCCCAAGTCCTGCGTAAATGACACCTGGAACGAAATCCTGTAATTCTAGCACAGACTAAAACCAAGGTGGATGGCGGGCTACTGTTCTCCTTACGGTTTTCACTTATTCTCCCTATATTAGTTTTGAATTGGTCTTCCCCGAGCTCATTCCTACTATTCTCAAGCTGGCATTCGTCCATCGATATACTGAATACGTTCAGCTAGCTAGGCGCACTCCTTTGGTATCCATGTCTGTTATTGTCACTGGCGTCTTCTGTCAATACCATTGTTTAACGTTGTTTTCTGTATGGAGAAAGGGGAGATTAATTGTTTATGCTATTTGTTAGCCAGATGACATACACTGTTTAAATCCCCTAAGTCGACACGTGTCAACCTTGGGGGAGCAGCGCTTTAATTAAGCATTGTAAAGTCAACCAGGCCTTCTGAAGCGGATGGAATATGTACCACATGTCCATTTGCCTTTCTTGCATCCCTTCCTGCTCACGGCAATCGGGAAATGATAAGAGATGAAAGACTCACAGCTTCTGAGTATGTGATTGATGGATCTCGATGCATTAGTTCAGTGTTCGAACAGAGATCTTAGGGTCTGAGGGTCTTCTGTTTCTTCGCCAAACAATAATAAAAAATAAAAATTATTTGACCTCTTTGCAGGCAGAATAAGTAGCAGAAATTCTTCTCATATTGGCAGAAGTGTTTGTCTTCAATCTGACAGAATGGCAAGCCTGATCGATTGCAAAGGTTCCTAACTTCAAGAACGAGTATATGGGGAAGGGTCTGACACAGTCTTCAATCTCAGGTGTTACAATCTCATACAAAAGTAGATAAGTAATGTGTTACAAAGATTCATTTTCTTACACTTGTACCCGTGTGAAATTTCTAAACAAAATGTGAAGAAATACATGGACAACTGAGCTTCTGGATTCATTGAGAGGTATTTGAAGTCTCTGGATGTTTTTCTCTGTCATGAGGTTTAAGTTAACTAATGCTTCATTCAATGGAGGAAGAGTTGCTGATAGCTTGTCATATATAGTTACATGTCCCCGAGAAGTCATATTTTCAGCTTATAGTGAATTCCCAGAGCAAAAATCAGTAAGTGAAATCCTGCTTGAATCAATTGAAATTGAGCCCTTATAAATGAATATAAAGAATTTGAAACACGCCTCATAATATATGCATAGGTGGAAGCTTGAAATCAGAGTCAAGAGAACTCTTGAGCCTTGCCAGAGGGAAAAGGCAGGGGAGTAATAAAAGAGGCAATTGTTGCTCCATTGAAAAGACCCCGATAGTTCATTATTCAGGTTGTTCAGCGCAAAGGGGATCATTTTCTGCCTGCAGATTTGTCCGTGTCCTCGACTCTCCAGGAGCCCTCGAATCAGCCAAGCCTCTGATGAAAAAAGCACTGGTATCCACGTGAGGGCCCAGGAAGCAGATTGGTGTATATAAGTGAGAGAGTTTGTTCAAAATTCTGATCCGAAAGAGGCATCTGAGACGGCTGAAGTTCCAGCGGCAATTATTGCTGCAACAGTCGCTGTTGTGTTTCTTGCCTTCTTCTGACTTTATTATTTTTTCTTCTTCTTCTCCTGAACCCTCCCTCAATTGCCTATCAAGACGCGTTGAGCAGGCTGACCTGCGACCCTGCTAATCTTGATATGCAAGACCCGATTGGATCTATTTGAAGGCCAACCTTGGAAGAGCATGAAAATGGTGAGGGTATGAGAAGTCCTATTAGTTACATGTTTCCTTTCTACATATGTGGTGAAGAGATGCTAGTGAGACGCGGGGACATGACGAGGAGTTTAGCTGCCGAAGAAGAAAAAGCTGCCGAAGAAAAAAGAAAGCAATTCGAATGGTTGATTTCGGGGCGATGCCACTATCTGGGAAGTTGCTCGCATTTTTGCTGTGAGAAGGCATGTAGGAGGAAGGAATAAATATATCGTCGTTATATGGTGATTTCTATTATCGTTTTTTTAATGTTGCTAAGATGGTAATCGTTTTTGCTTGAGTCTCCGCCGGGTCTTAACTAGAGTTAGTTGCCCAGGCAGATCATAACAGAGCATTAGCCCCTTTTGAGAGTCGTCGCTAGGGAGTCCACCCCCGGCGGGCTTTACCTAAACTTGCTGCTGGCGCCCTCACACATCGCCAGCCACCAGAGCCTTTACCCAAGGTTGCAACCGGGAGGTCCAAGTCAATTGTTTCTCTTTGGGGTTTGTTTTGTATTTTCCTTCTATCCCACATGCGTCACGTTGAAGAAATGGGAGGGTTTGAACTATTAACATTTTCATATCTTGCCTTTTCTTCTTCTCCTTCTCCATCCCGCCTCCTTTGGCTTGGGATGCTTATCGATTAACACTCTAGCATTATTTTACTTTATTTTCTTCGTCTTTTTCTTTTATTTTCCTTTATTTTCTTTTTTATTTTTCCTTTTTCTAGCTATCTCGTGATTGATTAATTAGACGATCCGTACGATACACAGACAAAAAATAATTTAAGTCAAAGAGCAAGAAGAGAAAAAGCAAATACAACCATCAAGAACGACCAGCCTCAGCGACGAGCCAGAGAGAGAGAAGAGAAGAGAGCATTCGTCGCGATCCCAACCAGTCACTCGTCGTTTTCGCAGCAACTGGATTGTTCCTTGCGTGATATCAGCTCCGCGTATTCCCAATCATCATCCGCCCACACCCTCCCATTCATTCATCAGCCCACTTGGCCCAGTTTCCGACTTCCCACACCACCAACCGCTTCCAACCAGCATCGACTCAAGCCTGCAACACGGACTGGATAGGCGAATCCGAAATCTGATGCACCCGACTGTAGAAGGCTGGAACACCAACAAGAAGGGAGAGCATGGTTTCGGGGACCGGTGTGGTGACCGTTTTGCATACATAACGCAACTTTGATACAGCATCCACATCCAGCCGCACACTGACAGACGACAGAGACAAAAACTAGAACTAATCGTGAACTGCTTTGATTTTGCTCAGGGATCCTTGTGACCAGCCGCCAGTTCCAAGTTTAGTTACACCCTACACCAAAAAGCTGGGTTACCATCTCTCGTCCCATGGCTCTAACTACGACGCGTTGACGCCATTCTTCCTCCTCTCTCCGTTGGAGTAATTCATATCAATGTTGTCTTTGCTCTAGTCATCGGTTAGTTGTTGTAGCATTTTCATTTGATGGATCACACTCTGTTTCTGTATCCAACAAGAGTGTAGCTCACTGCATCAACGCGCGTTTTAATCAGATCGAACACCAGTCAGTGCCTTTGCGATATTTCTCCGTGTCAAGATTTGGAGTTCTTCAATTGGTATCCTGCAGGATCGCGACTCCGCCAGTCAAACTTGCAGGGGCTTGTTTAAGGACTTTGCGGCTCCCATCCCATTAAACCCACATCGAATATCTCAGCTTTTAACTGGTCCACTCCTTATAACCAGCGCATAAGCGGCAAAGAAAAGTTCGGAAGAAAATTAAGGAACAAAAAAACCGAGCCTTAGAGATTTTACAAGGAGATCTAACGACTCGGTTTAGTTAATCTGTCCTGAACGTCTGGATGGGTTGTGTCTTTAGTTATCGTACTATTATTTTCTGAATCTTCGGGGAAGAATCGGCACCACACAGCATCATTGTCCCGTAGTGTTAACCCCACCACCTCTTACCGCCTCTTCGCATCGTTACGTTCTCCAGTACGTGTTTTCCTTTCAAGAACGCCATCCATGACTTTAGAGAGAGCCCTACGCGCTAGCTCTATTGAAATTTGCAATCGGTATTGCGATGCTATATGCGTCTGGCGCACAGGCGCACAATCTGGGATCTACAAAAATCACTTTTTCAGTACTCCCCTCCCGCACCAAGTCAGAACTTATGAATAAGCATGCTTGGTGTACTGACGATATGGTAACGACACAAAATGAGTACGGCGGTCAAAATGCGAGTGGTAATCTTGAAGAGGTTTCTCTGGCAAAACGTACGGAAGTCGTGGTAAATCATGGATCAAAGCCGACGGTACGTATAGAACTTGATGCCAGTAATGTTACGCCGATGTTTATCTGTTTCAATGCTCTTCAATTTGTTACCATTGCTCTTGGTGATGGTCGCCTTTTACCTCTCATAACAGTAGCAACAGAACCTGCCGATTTGTTCTCTTGGTCATTGCCCGCGTATGAAATCGCTCTCGCATCTGGACCGATTTTTATTTCCTTCCCGTTGGCGGCTCGTGAAAAATTGTGGGATACGTACTCCTTTTGTTCAAATGCTTATCTGCACAGCTCCAGTTTTACGTCGCATATGCCGCATCTTTGAAGGCAGCGGCCTTGGTCGCCGAAATGCGACTCTTACTAGAATGTAACCCATCACCTCTTTCCGGCACTCCGCCTCCCCCTTACGATAAAGCAATTGCAGACATGCCTCCTGCATACATGAGTCAGGATGAATTTGCCCATTGCCGTGTTGACACGCCGGATTCCGCTCCCATAATTACCAGAGGAGTTCGAATATCAAGGAAGGACGGGCCATCATCCGGAAATCTTATAACACCCATATCAATCGACTTGAACGATTTGTCTAAATTTAGATCTCACGGGAAAAAGCAGAAAAAATCCCAAAAGAAGGTTGCTCAAGATAAGTGGAATGGCTCCGATAAAGGAGACGACAAAGGTAAGGCAGCGGGTGGAGCTGGCGACGGCGGAAATGGAGACGGCGGCAGTGGACATGGCGGGGCGGGGGGTAGCACTGGAGGCGGAGGTGGAGGAGATGATGGCGGAGATGGCGATGACGACTCGTGGGAGACAGGCGGTGGGAAGAAAAAGAAGAACAAGAAAAATAAGAAGGAAGAGGAAGAGGAAAGAGAACAAAAAGAAAAGGAAGAAGCGGAGCGAAAGTCAAAAGAGGATGAAAAGAAAGCAAAAGAAGCTGAGGATATGGCTGCCTCTGCCGCAGCAGCTGATAATGCTGGAAATTCACTCAGTTGGGTTGATGATGTGCCTGCTGCCAATGTGGAAAACGACTGGGGTGGATATACGACGAAGAAGAAGAAGGGGAAAAAGAACAAGGTATGTCACAGGATCACTATTGTTCACCCAAGGAGGACAGTCACTAATTACTGGTCAGACTGCTGATCCTCCACCGGCTGAAAAACCACCTCCCCACTCTTTGCAGGATATAAATGCAGACGCAGGTGCTCCCCAGCTCAACTTATCTTTTGATGCTGGTGTTGATACGAACAAGTCTATGGGATTTAACTTTGGCGGCTGGGCAAATAATTGGAATACCGGCGGTACCCTTAACCTGAGTCTTGAAGATAACAAAAAGAACAAACTAGATGACGAGAAGAAAGAAGATGGTTTTGGCTCCATTAATGCTTGGGCTCCCGAAGGGAAAAAAGGGGGGGGAAAGGATACATTCAGCTTCAGCAACGCGAACGACAACGATACCTCCACGGGTGATGCAAACACCGATGAGAAGAAAACAGAGGACGATCGCAGGGGCTTCGCTGTCATCAGCATGAAGGACAAGAGAAAGAAAAAGGGCATCCCTCCTATCGAAAATCTTGCATCTAATCCTGTTCCTGCTCCCGACCCTGAACCTGCCGTCGAATTGGCCACCTGGTCCACGTCGACGAAAAAGGACAAGATGAAGAAGGGAGCAAATACCCTTGATCTCACTGAAGAGGTGGCAAAAGAGCCCGACCCCGTAGTCGAACCTGCTGGCGACTTTACGGTTGAAGATAGTGGATGGGATGATGGGTGGGGAAAGAAAAGCAAGAAGGCAAAGGCAAAGGCTGCCGAAGCAGCACCCAAGAAACCTGACCCCCCACCAGAACCTGCTACGGAGGACACCTGTGCTTCGGTCTCCCGCAGGAAGGATAAGAAAAAGGAAGTTCCCGAACCTCCACCTGAACCAGTGCCAGATGCTAAGGCGGAACCAGAGGATGATTTGGATTGGGCGACACAAGTTAGCAAAAAGGACATGAAGAAGAAGAAGAAGGGAAAATTAGAAGCTGAGAACTCCCCTGCTCCTCCACCTGTTGCAGAGCCTGATCTTATCAATGGCTGGGCAAGTGTCACTACTTCAATGAAGAGGAAGGGTAAGAAGGGTGTTGCTGTTGTGGAGGAAGCTCCGGTTGAACCGCCACCACCCGCACCAGAACCTGAACACCAACCAGAGGCGAACTCTTGTGATAATTGGGGTAAGTTCATAGCGACTTCCAAGAAAAAGAAGGGTAAGAAAGGAGCCACAATGGCAGCGGCAGCAGCGGTAGTGGTAGTTGTAGAAGAGGAAGAAAACATAACTGAGGAGCTGCCTGCTCCCCTACACAAACATGAACTCCAGTCGGAAGCCCTTGATGATGGAGGTGCGTTTACAACGAATTCCAAAAGAAAGAAGGGCAAGAAAGGAGCTGTCGTAGAAGATTTGCCTCCGGAACCACCACTCACTGCAACAGGACCCGAACCTGAATCCGTGGATGATTGGGGTGGAGTTTCAACGAGCAAAAAGAAGAAAGGGAAAAAGAATATTGCCGTGGAGGTTGTTCTCAAAGCCGTCGAAGAGACACCAGCACCAGCACCTTGTCCCGAGCCTGTTGATGAATGGGCTGAGTTTTCAGGAGGGAAGAAAAAGAAGGGCAAGAAGAATACACTCATGGAGCCGGTGGGGGAGGCTCCAGCACCTGCTCCAGCGACTGAACATGAGCCTGTTGTTACCTGGGGAACTGCCTCTTCCAAAAACGAGGGTAAGAAAGGAGCAGTAGTAGAGCCATTGCCTACAAACCCGCTTCCAGAACCCGAACACAAGCCCGAAGGTAATCCAGAGTTTGATCCCCTTGACGACTTGGAATTCACCACCACTACTAAAAAAGGAAAGAAAGGTAAGAAAGGTGATGTTGTAGAGGGAACTAAACAGGACGTCAAAAATCCGGCTACGGTCCCTGAAACTGACATCTGGGCCACTACCACGTCCAAAAAGGACAAGAAAAAGAGCAAGGTATCAAATATTGAAGCACCTGCTCCTGAGCTAACTCCTGGCGGAGAAAACCTTGATTGGCTTAAAGATGACTATGGCGATGGCGGCAAAGTCACTAAGGTTGACTCCAAAATTTCCAAGGCTAGTGGTGGCTCAGGTGGACACGGAGATGATTGGAGCATTGGTGGTTGGAGTTTCGGAAGTAAGAAAAAGGATAAGAAGAAGGCAGCAGTCGTTGAAGATCCGAACCTCGTTTCTGAACCGCCAGCTGTCATTGAAGCAACTTCTACCGGCGCCAATGAAGCCACTTCTGGCGGAAAGGAAATTAAAAAGGATAAGAAAGTGAGAAAGGATATAATACTAGAAGAAAAAGCCAAAGATCCTAAGTTCCAAAATAACCCCACTGCCGCGGATGATGACTTCCTTGGTTGGGCTGATACTACCCCAACCAGTAGAAAAATCAAGAAAAAGGGAGCTTCCGTGACGAAGGTGCCCGAAGAATCTCTCCCACCCCCTCCCCCACCCGCTTCGGAGGCGCCTGAACCTCTAGCTGCCGATAGCTGGGCATTCTGGGGATTGTCAAAGAGTGCCAAGGATAAAAAGGGCAAAAAGAACAATTTTTTAGAGCCGGAGCCTGGACCACTTCCTGAGGTTGAAGGCCTGGATCCCTGGTCAGGGCTGTCTGCGAAAGACAAGCAAAAGAAGGAAATGGAAGCCAAGAAGAAACCTGCTACCGTCGCCCCCTCTGCCGAACCCAAAAATAAAGATGTTGTCTCTACGGATCTTGTCAGGTCTCCCGGTCTGGATGACAACTCATGGTGGGGAATACCCGCAGATAAAAAGAAGGGAAAAATAGGAAAAGATGCCAACGAACCTCCCCCACCGGCACCCACACCTCCAGTTCAAGAACTTGACACCGAAATGATTGCAGTTGACGTTGATGGCAATGATGCGTGGGGCGCATTCACTGGTTCTGGATCCAAGATCACGAAAGCAAAGAAACCATCAATCTCTCGCACAACTACAACCACGTCGAAATTATCCAAAGTCGAGAACAGTAAATCAAGCAAGCCTAAATCCAGAGGCCTTGAGGTTGTGGATATCACTGACGAGCCCAAGAAGATGGAAGAACCTGGTGCTGTAGACTGCGATGCAGCCAAGGGAGTTAAAAGTTTCTGGGGAAGTTTTGGTACTGCTCCAGCTTCCACTCCCAGCAAGTCTAAAACCCCGCAAATAACTGAGGAAGGGATTGAAACAGTAGTAGAAATGGCCAAGGATAAATCTAACATGGACGGCAGTAAAAAGAGCGCAAAGAAAAATAACAAAACTGCGCTTGATGATCTTATTGATATTCATGCAGGCGAGCTCGAAGCGACTAGCGCGACCACAGCTGACAAAGAAAGCGCGCCAAGCGCGCCACCAAAGACAACCACGACGACACTCACGACTGGCACCAAGGTTACTGGCAAAACCTCAGTCGCAGAGCGGATTAGGTTACTTGAGCAAAGTAAAAAGCGCGAAAAAGAGGCAGCTAAGGAAAAGGAGAAACTCAAAGAGAAAGAAAAGGTCGTTGTGCAAACTGGTGTTCCCCAGCAGCCAGTTTCCCCACCTGACCTCAAACCGATCGTAGAGCCAGTCGCGTATGATCCTCTCCCATCAAAAAAGGCATCAGTTTCATCAAAAAGAAAAGCAACAACGGTGCCAAGTAAGTCCACGTCAAAGAAAAAGGGTGCTACTGCGGCCACTACTGCCACGCTTCTCGACGAATCAAATACTCCACGCGACTCCGTTCCAGGCAGCTTTCCCGGCGCATTTGACGATGGTTTAATTGATATCATCGACTTGGCTCCTGCTCCTGCACCAGGACCTGTGAAATCGCATCCTGTCAAAGCTCCAAAGGCGGGTACAAAGCCTTCTACGGCCACCAAGGTTTCCACCGATAAAATGGCGACCCCTCATCCACCACCTCCAGCCACAGCTCCTGATGAAAGCAAAGATTCTGAAGCTACTCCGAATCGCGCCACATCCAAACCTGTTAAAAAGGAACGTGCGCGCGTTGAACGTACCGCTGGGGCTTCTTCATGGGGCTTCTGGGGTGCTTCACCAAAGAGACCTGTAAAAAAAGAAACCAAGCCCAAAGAAGAGGCCAATTCTTCTCCCCATACCATGAAAAAGGCAAAGGAAACGGTTCCTCCCACTTTGGCTAGGTCGAAATCCACTGCTTCGAAAAGGGATAAGCCTATGGTCGGAGAAAAGGATGTTGAAAAGTCGTCTGGTTCTGACAAGGAGAAACACACATCCGCTACTGTTCGCCCTTCACGACACAGCAGAGGAATGAATTTTCCTAATTTTATGCTGGGGGGTGCGCCGCCTGCTAGAACCAAGTCAATCAAACGAAATGGTGCCTCAGTTTCGATGCCTAGCTCTAGACATCCTTCAGTTGACATCGATGACTCAGGAATTCTTTCTCCGAATGACAATCATGCGGAAATTTTGGGGAAGGCTGCAAAACTTATGGGTGTGAACGGTGTGAAGACTCCAAGAAGCGAACTCAAGGGCAAAAAGTGCCTCTCAAGTAAGTTGTGTGCATTTATTCGAATACGCTGCTCACCCCGCGTGCACACTTTCTAATATCATATATTATAGAAGTTCCTGATCCATACGCTATTGATGACGATGATGACTTGGTTATGGTCAACGGAGGCGACGAACCTGCAGCGATTTCACCAAAAGAGACGCCAAAGGACTCGAAACTTCGTCGACATAAATCCAAACATGAGGTGAGGAATTTGAGTCCCTCGTGTATTTCTCCGATGTCTGTTCGTGCGCTTCGATTAATTATGCTAATATACTATGGATCATTAGCCAAAACCAAAAAGAGCAGATGATGATATTGTCATAGTTGAGCCAGACTCTTCTGGCCGTCCTGACGTAGTTTCTGGCCCGGAGGATTTGGCCTTCGTCATTGGCACGCCTAAAGAACGTTTACCGTTGAAGCGATCAAACACCACTACTCCCAAAAAATCCGAGGGCTTTTTAGGGTTATTTGGCTCATTTCGCAAGCCGGCGACGCGACCAGACTATTCGCGGCCACGATATAGTCGAGGCGAAGATTTGAGAATTGCTGAAACTGACAAGGAAGAGACCCGTCGCCCTCGACGAGAAAAACGACGATCAACTAAGGTAGAGACAGATGGTGAAGGGTTTACAACTGATGCAGCTCCCACAACGGAAGCGGAAGACGCGGAAGCCAGAAAAGCCGAACGAAGAACTCGTCGTTTGTCAAAGCATGCGGAACAGGAGGCGCGAGAAGTTGTAGACAAAGACGCCGAAGAACGGCGTGCAAAGAGACGGGAAGCTGAGCGGGCGAGGAGTTACGAAGCATGGGAAAGACAAGCAAGAGAAGACGAAGAACGAGAACAACGACGTCGTGAGGAGAAGAGAGCTCGTCGAGCAGCGCTGGAGTTAGAGGGAAAACAACGCGAGGAAGAACGCAGAGAAATGGAGGCAAAACGTCGTGTAAAACAAGCAGAGGAACTCGAAGAAGAGAGCAAAAGGATACGATTTGAACGCCGTAGATCACATATGGAGAAACCTCGAGACAAATATTCTTACAATGAATATGGCATGGATCATCGTCGCCATCGTTCCCATCGTTCTGGTGACGAAACTGCCAAATCTCGACGGCGGAAGTCTTCTGCCATACCTGGAGAAGAGTATTACACTTCTAGCAATGTCCGCCCATTGCATCGTGCTTCTACCGTACCGTATCCTGGTCTCGCGGGTAGCGGGAAGGAGAAAACGTCATTGTGGTTAAATTCTCAGTTAACTAACCCTCCAGAAGTGCCTCCCATTGTCCCCACTGTCATCGACATTCCTGCTCCCGCAGGAGACCCTCACGTCCATTCCCTATCATCCGAAGATGAAGCCAGGCGAGCAACTCGACGCAAGGCGCGACGACATTCCAAGTACAATGGCCTCGATGATGCCGAACTTGCAGATAGACGAGCTAGACATCGAGAACTTCCGCATTCAGTTCGCGAACCGCTCAAGAGCAGCGAAGGCAGTGGCGAAGGCGATCGATACGGTGATCGTTATGGTGATCGCTATGCCTCCGACCACCACCGCCATTTATCATATGGCAATGGGACTTCGAAACGATCCAGTTGGTTCAAGAAAATTACCAATTTGTAGTTGAGCTCCTGGCGCACGACTCGAATTGGATTTCAATGAATTCCTCCTGTTTAGATCTGATTTTATTGGAACTCTTCTCTTTTGGCTTTGCGAATTCTTCTTAACCATTTGTCATACATTCACTCGCAGGACGAGTTCGGGCAATGCAGCATCTTGGCTGGCGTCCTTGGAGCCAAACTTGGATCTAAGCTGTTACTAGTCGGGATGTTTTGCTTCATGTATCATGAAATTTTTGGAGCGCCGTTTGGCGCTGGTTTAATTATTTTGATTGCTTTATTGTTTCCCCCCCCACCAATTCATTGTTGTTTTTCTCTTTGGAGATTCCCACTCTGCGTCTCAGTTCTGCTATGCGGTGCGGCCGGTCAATTACTTGATCCTTTATTGAATCTATCCATGTTAGTTTTCCATTCCTCTTGACGTTGTTTTTTCTTGGTTTGTTATTTATGCTCTTTCACGAAATACCCCTTTCCATCCATTTTTCTCGCGTATATATATGACTTATGCCCCTCATCTCTTAACCCGTGTTTTTACCATAGTTCGATTGTTTTGTGTATTTTTTTATGTGCATCTATCCCCTTACATATCTGGGATACTTAGTTGTTCACTGATTTCTCTTACCTAACTCACTCTCGTATTATTTGAATTCAATTCTCTGGTATACTTCTTGGTTTGGGATGTGACTACATTTCTTCATCATTTGCATTATTATTCACTAGCTCCGCAGTCGGCTAGTGGGTCGGGGTTCGGATTCAATGGGCATGCACTAGGTTGATGGGGGGGTTGGTAATTGTCGGGCAAGTTGTGAGTGTCTGCTTAGTGCCCTGAATGTACCTCATTGTCTGAATAATTAAACGTATTGAATTGTTTAAAAATTGCTGCATTTCAATTTTGAGAACATCACCAGAATACTCTATTCATGCTCTTTCGATGTAGTAGCAGGTTGCCAAGTACAAAGCATAGGTATAAAAGAAAATACAAGCAAACATAAAAGCGGGAACAGAACGTCATAAATAGCCATTTTCAAGAAGAGACTGAAAAACAGATATAACATAGAAATTCCCACCGCTACGCCATATAATCATGCAATTCAAGGCCCGCAAACGAATTTCCTTGTTCTGAATTCACGAAAAAAGGAGATATCGCCCATATTAAAGAAAGCTCCTCATATCAAAAGATGAACAGGTAGTTTAGGAACGATTTCTGGAATGTTATACCTGGGATTCACCAGGGAGCAAATTACCTTTGACGGCAAACATCTTCCCCGTTGTCGCAGCCACAAAACTGTCAATTTGCCGCGAGTACTGCTCCACTTGTCGGGTATTTAGCAAAGTCTCTAATCTGCTGGGCTCTTGGGGGAGTTTGAAGAGTCGTTGCCATTCATCCTCCGGCAGAAGGGGTTGCTTCAGTTGGGTACGGGTGGCATTCTCGGCTTTACGCTTAGCCTGCCATTGGGCGATTTTAGCTTGCTCGCGGGTAAGCGACCTTTGGTAGAATTGGAAGTTGTTGTTTTCGGTATGGTGAGTTTCGATACTTTCTAAGAGAAGGTCGCAATTCTTTTCCAAGAAGGGGTCGATGCTCAGGGAAAGACTGTCATAGTTGGGTGCTAATACTGAGGATGAAGCGTAGGGCCCATTGACCAATGCGTCAAGGGAGGGCGGGAAATCCAAAGGCTCTGAAGGGGTTGGAGTTGGAAGTTGATGGAGATATGTGGTTAGAAGGTGGGAGTTGTGAATTTGAACGGGAAGTTCGACGAAGATATCTTGATATCGAAGGTTGGATTTTTGGAGCCTGTGATGGTTGGAGTAAGTATTAGCTTCCCCAGATACTAATCGTGAACTTGAGGCAAATGGCAAGGGCTATATCATACTGTTCGCTGGTGAATTTATTTTCTTTGAAGGCCGCCATAAACTGAGGAGAGAGTCTGAAAGCCCTCAGAGCCAAGGCTCCTTGAGAACTACGGCTGATATCGTGAACCAAAGCCACCGTTCGCTCATTCAATTCCTTTTGATAATAATACTGGTTCTCGATGACGTTCAGATTGACAAAATTCCCCATGTTCGCGCTCGTGTACCATCCGACGTTATTGGCGTCAATGTTCACCTCTCGAAGCATTTTGATCATTTCACCCTGATAAACAGCATTCGCCTTTGCACGTGGAGCAACAGCAGCCGGATTTTGCGAAGAGTTATCGAAATGGGAATCGGTTGGGATATCGACAACCGGGAAGGGGAAGCAGTTGGTGACCTGTAGAGTACCTCGCTCATCCATACCGACAAGTGATCCGGTCGCAGTAGTAGGGAAGGCTTGGGAGCTATGTTTGATGATTTTCATCAACACCTGAACTATCGGTAAGTGTCGTATTCGTGACTCATGGCCAGTAACTCAACATCGAAATTTCTTACCAGTGCCTCCACCTGGACGGCCTTGAGGGATACATCTTTCCTGCAACTAGTCAGCGAAAATCAAAGCAAAGGGCAAAAGATATGTAAGTACTCAGCCATATTTACGACAGTGACAGATATCTGTGAATAGTTAAAGCGTAGAATGAGGTGATGCGGTGATACGGTGTGAATATCTCTCTCGCGCTGGTCGTTGCCAGCGTTTGGTTGTTGTTGTGTGCGTTTCGGACAAGAGCAGATAATTTCGGTGCGCTAGGACCTTATTAGGACTAGTGCATATTCTTGACTAAGGTGCGGCTCTTTGGTCGTTATCAAACTCTAATCAACATCATTGGAAATTCGATGGAGACTGCTACTGTTAGGAGATATTGAGCAAACATCTGCTGGTTTTCCAAGGATAATATAAAAGCCACACCCAATGACATCCCCTCTCGACGTACATTTTCACTGTGAACACCATCGATATGGGCAAGAGAGTTCCCTGCAGGATATCACCTTATATTTTCCCCGGCTTTTCTCGAAGACAAATTATTTGTCAAGTGTCTGGATAATGTATGCTGCGAGTCTTTTACACCAAGCACCATCATGTCACATCTCTCTCCAATGTTCTTCACTCATACAATTTGACAAAGTTTCATCCACGGGGGCGCATGGCGTGATCCGGAGATTACGTCCACCTCGATTGAACCGACGCTACAGTCACTTGTTTCCAAATACGACCCCGGAACTTTGCGTTCAGTCGCCGCTTTCGCATCAATCAACTATCGTTTGACCGCGCATCCAAATTTCCCCCAGGATCCCAGTACAACAGAACCAACCCATATGCGTAATGCAGCTCACCCTGATCACCTCAATGACGTGCAGCGTGCAATTGCTTATTTACAGGATAAGTACGGATTTGGGGAAAGGTACATTCTAGTAGGACACAGTTGCGGCGCGACCCTTGCTTTTCAAACTGTGATGGGGAAAGTGCCGAAAATGGGACCTGAAAATAGCAACAATATTCCAGAAAAAATTTCACGTCCCTTATCGATAGTGGGAGTGGAAGGGATCTATGATCTTTGTGCACTCCGCGATACTTTTGCAGAGTGTCCCATCTACCAGGAGTTTATCGAGGCTACTTTTGGCACTTCCGAAGACGTTTGGGATGGAGTTTCGCCTGCGAAAGCGGCAGGGCAAGCTGGTATTGAAGGCGGGTGGCAAAACGGCAGGCTGGCAGTGCTAGCTCATTCCACGGCTGATGAACTAGCTGACATGGGCCAGTTCAGAGCTATGGCGAAAGTAGTAGAGAGGTGGAGAGAAGCGAATACCCAAGAACAAAAGAAGGGCGTACTTCTACTTGATGACCTGAAAGAGGGTCATGATGAAGTCTGGAGTAAAGGGGATGAACTGGCTCGAGTTATTGCCGAGACGATCGGTGAGCTAGCGAGATTGGAGCAAGTGTGATGTTTCCGTTCTCAAACATGGGGGCTTAGCCGGAAGCTATTTTCATAGTTTTATCCAGAGAAAGTCATTAGGAAAATTATGCCAAAAAGCTGTGCACTCATGGAAATAGCAATGACTGGGACGAGCAGCAAATCCATCATGCAAATCTCCATTCTAATGCATAACAAGAACGACAATTCTATAATCAATATCCCAAAACGTCTTGACGCCTCTTTTCTGCCCCACTAGCCACTGTCGCTTGGTGCTGAGAGCACTCTCCAAAGTTCGGAAGTCCCCAATATCTCTTCCAAAATACCTTCTCGAGTCGTGGCTTGGGGATCGACCTCTATGATGTGCCAGTGCTTATTGAAGTCTTAGCTAAATAAGATATATGGATCGCCACAGTAGAACGCCAAGCTACCTCCAATTGTGGACCTGTCACTGCTTCTTCCTTTCCGACATGTCGAAATAATCTGAAGTTGAGCTCGTATTGTCCCTCGCGGCGATTTAATAATTACCACAATAGGACATACATTTACAGTCTGCAGACACTATTTACTCCAGTCCGAGCACTCCTTAGCAGGATGACTGGTGTCCATCTACCTCCAATACGTGTCTTTCATAGAACGTCTCCATTTTCCAGCCCATCAACAGTTGTTGCATAGCTGTTAGATATTCACCCATGAGACGACTTATGGCAGCCTTCCGTGGCAGCCTTCCCAATTTATTATTCGTTTGTGCAATTATTTGGAAAATCGCCCACTTCAATTCGAGGCTATAATGTGTTTCCCATTTGGTATTCGCAGTTCTCGAATTGCATGGTATTGGCCTATTTCGGTAAGTATTTCAGGCGGTTTGATTTAGCAGATATAAAAGGAGGAATCCGTTTGAGTGATGACGATAGATAAATTTCACTTCACTCTCTTTTGGCATTATCTGCTGTTTACTGTCGTTTTACCCACCTTGAGTTTTGGCCAAAAGGGACGATTCCACAAAATGCATTGTTTGCTTCCTTTATTTCATATACTTGGTGAGTAAGGACTGTATAGAATAATATTTTGTTTGGTCATACCCAGTCTGCTAACGAATGATAGTCTTATATTGTTTCATCGTTTTTGGTTTTCGAGCTGATATCCGAGCCGATAGCAATCGTGACGGCAAGGTTGATCTTGTCGGAAATACAGACCTAACCCATAAATTGAGCACTTCGAACAATGCCGGGGCGATATTCCTTGCGAATATCGGCGACACGGATCGGCGATGTTCCAAATCAGCACTGCAAGGCAGACCTCCGTCCAACGAGGAACTTGCAGCTTGTAATGATGCGTCAAACGACCTTCAGCGATCTCCTCGTTTTATGGCGCCTCTTCGCACCGTTCCCATTCCTAGCTTAAGTCGAAAAGCTTATGGGACTAAAGCTTATGGGACTATTGCTATTACTAACGCAGAGGCACGCAAAAATGTTCGCATTTTCCGTCGTGAGGGGTTTCAATGGTTAATCACGCCAGCAGGTTACAGATTCCCACCAAGTCAACCTGGAAAAGGTCTAGAACTAGGGATAGATGGTAGGAATACCAGGCGGCCAGGTGAATGGGACGGAAGAGTAACCATACAATGTACTGTTCACGACAAAGGGAAGACGTCAGTGGATAGCGTGAAATTACGGGTTGCACCTATCTTAACCCACCATCACTCCGAATCAGTCCGACAGATTATCACCACTGCTGGAAATAATACTGGCAATTTTTTCCAAGGCAGATTCGTATCTGCTCTTGAAGGAGCTCTCGCCAAAATGGACATCAAGATTCCACTTTTCCAGTTTAACGCATCTGATGACATTTGGGCGCAAGATTTCTTCGAGCCAGGGTATACCGGCATGCCAGGTCCTGATGGGCCGATTGCACTGCAAATCATGATATGCTCCGCGCAAGATGGCCGCATTGCTGGGCGGCAGGTATTCGAGTACCTACGAGGGCCAGAAACTGGAGCGGTCCAGCACCCTGGAGGAGCGCGTGACGAAATCAATTCGATGGGGAATTTAGAAACTATCCCACCTTACATTTTTAACGGCAGAGAATACCCTGCTGGTCGCATCATTCTCGGGACACACGGACTCAAGAAGCCACATATCCTAGAATTCCTACTGGCACAGGAAGTTCAAGACCCGCTACTTCTAGACACTGACTGGCTTGCGATTGGACATGTTGACGAGTTTATTCAATTCCTTCCTTCCAATAATTCTTTGGGATGGGTTATGCTGTTCCCAGATCCGCAGGAAGGCCTTAATCTCTTGCGGCGAGCTCAATCGGCTGGGCACGGCAGTGTTCGCGCATTTTCCCGCCAGAATGACACAGAAGGGAATCCGCATGATCTGTTTGGGGTCCCCGGTGGCCTCCGCGGTGTACCAAGTTATACGATCAATGACCTACTTTCCCAAAACCATACGGTAGAAGCGAACGCCAGATTTTCCAAACGTATCAAGACTAACATAGACCTTCTCAAACGTGAAACGGGTATTAAAGACACAGACATATATGCTGTGCCCGCAGTGTTTCGCACTAGCCTCACCTATCCACCGAATGTAGGTGTCGATCCTAAAAGAAATGGTAGCTCTGAGTTGGCTGCGTCTCTTTATCCTTCTACGATCAACGGGTTGGTGCTGAGCGATACACAATACCTGGCACCAAACCCCTGGGGCCCAGTTATAGGTGGCGTCGATATCATGGCAGATGCGGCGTTGAAGGTATATGGTAGGTTAGGTTTCAATGTCGGGTTTGTGGACAATTGGAATTCTCATCATACTTGGGGCGGTGAAGTTCATTGTGCTACCAATACAGTTTGGGACAGGAGTTACTGGTGGTAACAAATTCTGAAAGATTGTTTCGTTCTCTCTTTTTCTGATAGGTTGTGGTAGGAGTCATAAATAGAGGTTCTACACTCTTAACGTTATTGACAAATCATCATGTTGAGCTATGAACAGAAATCGAAAATCACATGTCACGAAGCGCCTAACAAATATGAAGAACCCACATGACATAAATATTTCCATCCGCTCCGCTACACAAAAAAAGCACATCTATCTGGCAATTGTTCAAAAACATCATCCCACCAGCAGCGATAATCGAGATTTCCTGCAATACTTATGCTATCCCGACGACCGTACTCATTCTCCAGAAAGGACCTTGCATCTCGAAAATGCAAAGTGCCCAATGCTCTGCTTAGTCTGCCGAATGCACTGAGCACGAGTTTCCTCAGAGCTGTTGCATCTTCAAAATGATCCCCAGCTTCGACCCCGGCGATAAACAGGGGCCAAGTTACCACCCGGGCCAAGGATTGACGAAGTAAGTCAGATCCGGGAGCGAAGATTTTACCTAAATGGTCCGAAAGTGTCTGTCTCGCCACGATCTGGATATCTTGAACCGTGACATACGAAATCATATCCGCTGCTGTATTCGAAGAGTAGGACGCAAGAATGAGGCCTTGAAAATCCAAAGCAAGAGAACGTATGCAATAAAGAAGGATTGCGGCTTGGTAAATAGTTGCTATTTGTAGCCAGATGTCTCGATCAGGGCGAATAAAATCACCTGTGGTTTTCCGGCGGGGAATAACTGCAGTGTCGGCATAGTGCTGTACCATGCCGTCCGCCCAGTTGGGTGCGGAAAAGGAGAGAATGTTCTGCAGTAGCATTTGTATGTTGGCAAAATCTATCATCATGTTGTTTGTGCCGATCGCGTGGGCGGACAGGGCGCGGAAATAGTTGATTCGGATAATACAGTCAAAGAGCTCATTTGGACAGGGGACAAACGACTCTGAGCCGTTGCAGAAAATGTGGGGTAGATCTTTTGAGTACCCTAGTTGTCTAGACGCATCTGACATGGATAACACATTTCGGGAGGTGGTAGCACCCAAGACATCCGCCCTAAGGAGAAAGGTATTAGATGAAGAACAAAGAGGAAATTTTAAAAGATTTTTTTTGGACTCTGGGCAACAACGCAAATTAAGTGGATTGACAAGATACGTACAGCAAGTAGCATGTTAAAGAACTCTTTATTTGGGGACACCTGTCTAGGGCGTATTTGACACCCCCTTTCAACTCGATGATCTTTGTTGCGCCTTGGAAATGGGCCTGCCATTCGCCATACGCTGACTGCTGGGTCTAGGAAGGAAATTTAACAACCTATGCTTTGCTTCTCGAGAGTTAAGGGAGAACGCCTACCTCTGCTAAGAACAGGGTCAATACACAAACCAGCGTCAAATCCCCCAACTGAGTGGCAGGGTTTCTAAGCTCGAAACTCAGTCGACGAAAAGCCTGCTGCTTGTACTGGTAGATTTCATGGCCTAGGGACACTTTTTCGTCCGTTTGCGATTTCACAGCTCTGTGTGTCGCAACAACGGAGACAAGTATCTGGAAAAGTATATTGGAGATATCATCTTGCCAGCTCTTAGGGTCAATGGTGGGAAGATCTTGATAGTAAACTATCGGATCGACTTCGGGATAAATATACTTATTGACTAATTTATAAAGTTAGTGATCAAATGTTCTATTCAGGGTTGGGCATATAGCGTTTTGAAACTTACAGTACCAGATCGTGCTGACGACCACTTTAACGTCCAAGGGGTAATTAAAATCCAGAGTTTCCGGGGCGCGGAGGGGATCGAACTTGTCTAAATATCTTGGAACATCTAGATACCCAAACAAACGTCAGCGCTTTAAAGTGCAACTTCAGTGCTAGTGAGATGAGGATTTCCCGGTGAGTAAGCATGAAGATAAGCGTACCGGAAGCGGCTTGCACGAGGTCTAACACTTCAGATATGTTATTTTTTACTCCTTCGGGAGACTTCTTCGGTTCTTCAACGTCCTCCTTCGCAATGATAATCTTCGGTCTCCCCTTCTTTCTCCTTTTTAGAACCGACTGAGTTCCCCCGACCAGATATTGGTTCTGGTTGCCCCCTCCGTGGAGCCAGACAAGGGGCTTTTGTCTTCCATATCCCAGACACTGGACACCTTTTGCAATGCACTTATTACAAGCAGGGCGTGTTGAGTCACATCTGACCCTTCGCTTGCGGCAAGTGTGGCATTGGGACAACAACCCAGAGGCCATCCGGGATGGGGAGGATTCAGGTCCCTTTGCAACACTCATCCCGAAAATCGCGTTGTAGTACAGCCTAAATATCACACGTAAACGAATATGAGAAGTTTAGATGATAAATGAACTATTTTGCGCATCCACAAAACACTCAAAGTCGACAATAGCTTGGTAATGCGGTAGAGGAGGTTTTAATCCTATGTGGAGAGAAGCACCCATATATGAATCGGGGGAGGGGGGGCTTCGAATTTCATTTCGAATTTCCTCAGCCCCGTAATCTGGCGGTTAAAGTTACGAAACGTTTTACAATTATGGCAAAGAAAATTGCACGAAGCTTGGATTTGACGAGATATGAACATGAGTGCCCTCAATGGTACATAGTGTACAGTACTTTTCTTGTCCAGCGGTGAGATGGGACCAAGCATTCTCGGTTATCTCTGATTTTCTCAGACGACGAAAGATTGGCGCGCCGATCTTTCTCCTCAGGGGTAGATCGGAATGGTGCTGGTGATGGCGCTGCGGACGCTTGTCTAAGGCAGCAACCAAAGAGCGTGATTAACCTGCATGATTTTCGATGGCCATGTTGACCCGCGCAAAGTAGTTGACCCAATAGCAGCAAGTCGGGAGAGGCTGAGCGACAGATGCTCCAGATTGGCTGCCAAGAAAATATTCCTTCATATCAGGGAAACATGAGCCGGAGGAGGCATCCAGCCCTGCAGGCTTGCTGGTTTGGGTTTGTCGAGATACGAAGACGAAAAATAAAGTTGTTGAAGTCCTGGCATAACGCGTGGACGGCGGAGGAGCGTTCAAATATTTAAGCCTCACGCTCAGGCGGTTGGTAGAGATCGAGTTGCTATTTTAGGCGCCGTGTCGCAAACCTGGCCAGAACCAACTTCAACAGAGATTAGATTGAGGACTCTCTGCACACGGTATGAATCATGATGATTCATATGATTCATCTTGTATGGATGATGTTGTTCGTTTTCGGCACCGATTAGTGGAGATATCTTCTCCCTCCCCATCATACAGGACATTAACTACTTGAACCAAACTGATATATTGGTTTTTTTTCAGGTCACGCTCCGCTTATTCCATGTTTCCTTATTACGTGAAGTGAACACGGAGATGTGTTACCATACATCGCCATGAGTTCGATCCAGGAAACTGTATTTATCTCTTTTGTGCGGGGGTTGTTATTGCAGACAAAAAGAGGAAATTTCTCGTTTCTGGAAAATGAAACGAACATATTTGAACTCTAGATAACACCAGAGGTAAAGGGCCCCGTGAACCAATGCTTCATTGCTTTGATGTTGTCCTCCGCCACAGTTCTGAGGTTACACTCTTTCGTGCCGCATGGCTTGCGGACGACCTGCAGGTGCCAGTTGTAGGGCCGTTTATGAATTTCACCTTGTGGAGGATCGGCCCAATCACAAGAACATACCGTGCAACAATATCGTATAAGCAAAAAGGAAGTTATCTAGAAGCTTTATTCCAACTTGGAAATTATCTGATTGAGGAAGTGCTCGTGAATCTCTGATTCGTGGTATTTCACAAGGGAGGATGCCTTGGATGTTGCTTCAGGTCCTCGTGCCCTCGGTCTCGGAGACGCCATGTTACCGTTCCCGACTTGCTAAGAGAAGGGCGATGACGGTCATTCTCTTCGCCTCGAGGGAAGCCGAATCTACACCACAACATTCTCTTGAATTGTCTTCGTTCTCATCCGATAACGCGATGACCGCCCCCATGATCGCACGGGCCTTATTCTAGGATATTGTTTTGAAATATAGTTATAATTGTTGCATCTCGGCACTTTTGCATAACTGTTGCCAACCGTATTAATACGGTGTTTATTTTGACTTCAAAAACCCCTGTCCGTTGTGCACACTAAACTGCCTACTCCCCCCACTCCCCCTCCCCCTCCAATTAAATATATAAAATATGCTGTGTTACCGCGAATGGGGGTTCTGCTGCGATGGATTTGACCGTCAGGGATTTCAAAATTTTTGTGGTTCTCGCCGACTGTAATGGAAACCCTTCCTGCTGAATGAGTCATTGATCGATTGATTGATCACACTACGAGATGGTTTAAATTTGAACATCGCATTCAATGTATCATCAAAATAGCTGAATCACCAGATTCCGAGTGGCCTTGAGCGCCAGGAATCATAAGGACTTCGGTATGACTGGTATTGAGCCTCAATAATCAGCCCTTGCGATTTATTCAGACTGTCTCAGCCCATCCTGAAGGTGGTGTACAAACGGAATAAACTGAGATAAAAGTAGCCATGCATCCCGTTCAGAACACCCCGTCGGTAAAATCAACAACTCGAACTTTCTCAACAATGTCACCCAGACTGCCCGCAAACCCCAGATGGGCAGGATCATTCTTCGTGTAGTAATCTCGATCTTCGTCGTTCTCGAACTCGACAACAAAGGCATGGGTAATTCCGTCCTAGGATCGATCTCTGTCAATTCCAATTTTCAAGAACGGAACACAAGGACGTGGGGCATGAGTATGCGTATAATATATATGTGGTTCTTAGTAGTCCTTATAATATGAGAGATGTTTCCGCATACTTGCAACCCTTCAGTTGAGTTATCTCTGCCACCTTTTGCGGCCTTAATATACGGTTTTTGTCGAGTAGGATGAATACATTTGTCTTTCAATGCAAGCATTCGCGCACACGCCTGTTCAAACATAGTCGGTGAGCCTCTTGCATTGGTAAAACGAAATCATATATAGTAGACGGGAGCATTAGTTACTCATACATCATTAACAGACTCAGCAGGCACGCCAGCTTTGAACTGAAACAGGACAATATGCGTAATTCCCATTGTCCCGGGTAAGGAGCTCTTGTACAGTAATTTGGCTTGTCAAGGGCAAATAGATTGAACGGAATCACGATAACTAGACTGAGCTGTGGTGATCAGAACTCGATTTAGGTTGTTCGGCGAAATCAGCGGGTCTGGCGTGCGTCGGAAATGATTATTAATGTATCGAGTTATACATATATATATATATATTAACCAACCCTCCGAGAAGTATTGAGCGAAGTGGATAACCCATGGTTATATCAAAATTGAAGACGAACATCTCGATTACTCCTGGCATTCCAGCGGATATAAATAGATCATAGACATGCAATAACATGCCATATAACTATCCGAGCCCTCATCAAATATCCCCTAATGGACTCGACATAGTCCATCATTCAATACCAGTCCTCGCTCCCTACACCCAGACGGGAAATAAAGAGTCCGGAAGGGTCCCATTTCTTTTTGATCGCATACAGGCGCTTATAATTTTTTCTCCAAAAAAAGGACTTCTGCAAGTCCACCTCATGAGAATCAGCTTCGTTCATGTAAGCGCCCATCTGCCCCGGCTCGAGCGCTTTGAGGAGAGGAACTTGAACTTTCGTAATCCTCTCATATATCTTCTTCTGTTCTTCAAACGAAGTGCTGGAATTCCACGAGGAACTAAATGTGATATGCGTTAGTGTCTTTCTCCATGCAGGATCCAGCGCACTGTCATTCCTTCCGGCATTCTTGGCAACTTGCCCACCCGCAACGATATGGCCTGTAATGACACTTCCCGTCACAGATTTAAGACTCGAGAGGGCCTTGGAGAGCTTCGCAGGCCCATTTCGGGAAACGAGGAAATCGTGGAGATATCAAACGGGACCTAATTTTGCAACCGGGACGCCGGTTTGGTCGGTTTCCCCTTGGGCATTGAGAAGCCCGTTTATGATTCTATTGGATTTTGGTGAGGCGATGGTGTAAGTGAAGATTATGACCTTGTCGATATTTACGGCATATTCTCCACTGCAGTGACCAGCAAGCCTAGCAGGCGTTGAACGGCCGCTTTGTCGTCCTGGTCGGCAAACATTAAGGCTGCAACGGTGACAACGTCCTTTTTGGACAATGTCTTCTAAATATCGCTCAACACCGCCCCGGCACCAAGGGTAACAGCTGCAACACTTCGGTCTTTTTTGGATCCTTTGGCACAAAGTTGTACGTGAAATTAATGTCCTTCATTCGGTAAGTAGATATTTGCAGCGAGTTAGGTGCGGACGATCGGCCTAGGAAATCATGTGCAGATGCCTCAATAGCCAACCGAAGGCTATGTTTTCGTGCAAAACGGACCGCCTCCTGGATATGTGAGGGTGATTCAACCCGAGCGGAATAGAGCGGTATGTGGCCTTGGCCACAAGCAACACCTTGGGGACTGTCGACATAGCAACTTTGAGACTGAGCAGACCAAGTATCCCAGTTGGTGAACTGCACAGTTCCCTGTTGTTCTGCTCTCCAGAAAGAATTCTGGCTAATGGCCTTTGTTTTCTTGCATGCTCAGGGTCATACGCTGGGTCATGACAGACGTTAGCAACCGGCCTAACGGCAACTGGGTTACCTTGGATGGACTCATTCAAGGCCTTCCATCTAGCATGCGATGGCCAGCACGAATCATCTGTTTTGCACCGACAAGAAGGGTGTTTCCCGATGGAGAGGGCTGTTGGGAAACCCGCAAGGAGGAATGCTGTAGCTAACTGCAGCAACTTTTGCATCTCTGCGAATGGGTAAAGAAAATAATAGCCAGGAAAACTGGGAGATCGTGATCCTGAAAAAAATAATTAAAAAAATAAAATAAATAAGTAAATAAAAGATAAATTAAAATAAATTAAAATAAAATCGGATTCACATTCATGATGACCCTGCAGACCTTATATACACCCCAGAATAACCATTGTCCGCGATGCCACTCCTCCATTAATCCAAAGCATTTCTCCCTTCGTGTAAGAATGCGATTGCAGATATCAAAACGAGGCACTCACTTGATCTGAGCATTAATTGGTAGATAGATAAGGCAGATCAATTCCCACCTCGTAGGCATTGGACTAGGGCTGCGGTTGTGTCGCATTTATGGCCCGAACACCTCAGTCCAAAATGAAAAGACATTCTCCACTGATAGTTAATCTACCCAAGAGTGACTAGTGTCTCTAGAAGGAATCTCTATACCAAAATATTACAAAAGCATGTTTGTAGATCTTGATATTTAAGCGCATAAATAACCTGCCAGTCTGTCTTCTCCGCCTTCTGGAATGCGGGGTTTGTCATCCGTATTCCAACTAGATATATAACTGCGAAAAGTTGCAGCGGAAATAGGAGGAAAAAGAGTGAGAAAAATCGAAGAAGTTAATAACTTCCCAGCCTCAACCGCAAGAACATTCAAACCTGACAAACACGACATCAGAAGGCCCTAATTAAAGAGCCAACATTGACAAGATTCGTTCAAGGTAATCAACACGAGAGTTAAATTCCCGGAATCAGACCTACAAGGCTGAATAATGAACTTGGGATAGTTAGTTACTCTTGCATCCGCAGCACGGATGGAACACAATCCAATAAAGACGTAACGGGGAAGGCGAACGAGACCTTTGGGGACAAGGGCAGCTAACTGGAATTACGTTTTCAAAACCGAAAATGATGTCGGCCGAGCAGCTTGCATAAAATGGAAGAGCTACACCGAGTGCCTAGTTGGCTCTACAGGCTGCTTCCAAGGCTCTCGAAGGCCGATCCCGCCATGGAATCCATCCTATTGCAATCCCAGGATGCCAAGGGTTTCTATGTTTGGAGAGTATACTCCGACTTCTGTGTGGATGTAACTCGCCTAGGTAGCCCGATATCTTGTGTGGGTCGTTAGGGGAGAGCTTCACTTACCGCATGCATGTCAATCAACAATCCTCGCAAAGTGCCGATCAGTAGGAGGAGGCTATGTGGAGGCGTGAGTATCATACAGGCCTTTCTAAGGATCCGATATCAGTGCATACATGTATTTAACAAAGATAGGTTGCTGTTTTGCATGGGCCCGGTCAAATGCATCCACTTGTGTCGTATATTTATGCAAATTAGAGCACGAATATTTAGGTTTGCGTTTACTTTCTTTGCATCTTCCACAGAACAAAAGAGCTTCTAATTTCAACTTAGGGAAGCTTTGGGAATACAGTTCCGCATTACGTTAATTCAGATCGAAATGAAGACGCCCATATCAATGCTCAAATTGACCCCATGACATGAACCTTTTGCCATTTTCTCATCGACGGAAGAGTGGATAAGGAGATTCAGCTCTCTGTCCAGAGAGTCAAAGAACCGGGTTGTTGATAGGCAGAATCCTGAACCACCCCATACGCTCGAACGTCTCCGTCACTTCGTCAATGGATTCCAGCTTAGGATCCTGGCTTGCGGCAGAAGTGATCTACACATCCATTGTTGTAGCAGCATTCGTTATCTGAGTCGCAGTACATCAGGTCCTCTTGGCAATTTGGCCACTTGGGATCCGTTGGTCTACACTTGGTAGCGGCGCAGTACGTCGAGCAGCATATGTCGGTGCCACCTCCGGATGAACAACCCTCTGCACTAGCTCGTTAGCTGACCTTCACGTTTGATTATGCAAGAAGAACTCTAATATCCGCTCTGAAGAATGATTGAACGAACGCATCAGAAGCAAGGTAGGAAAATATCCGAGGACTAACGGTATACGTATAAACACGTCGGGGTTGGGGCGCAGGTGGTTATGGTTGTCGGTGTAGGTGTTGTGCGGGTGATAGTGGCACAAGTTTCCGTTCCAATACAGGCAGGGGTGTCGCCGCAACCCTGGGCATCTGGGATTGTTTCAAGAGACTATGTTAGCTGAAATATTCCACACAGGTGGATATTTCCACTAGGAAGCCGGGAAATGTTCTCGTCCAGCAGCAGGAGAGCCAAACAGTATAAAGGGGCTTCTTCAAAGAGACGACATACTTGTGAGGACAAGATGAGATAAGAGGAAAGCAAACACCTTAGCAGCATGCATCTTTGGATGTTATGGGTACTATCGATTGCATGTGAGAACTGGCAGCGAAGGGACCTCCACATCAGGCTTAAGATTTGAAGTAGCAGATCATAGTTAACAGCTTATTTATATTCTGGCGGGAACCTTCAGCGCTTTCAGAGGAATGATGTCAACCTCGTATCTATGTTTCATTTCTGTTCTAAAAACAGGTCTTCCTAAATACGAGGGTTCTGAATGGAGGTTGAACATCAAATTACGTGGGGCCAGTGATCCATAGAATTCTTGAAAGGTAGGTAGTGAGATACCGAATCATATGCCTGAAGTGACATATTCCTTGAAACCCATTTATATCGTCTGTTGTCGCAAGATGGTGGCGAAGGCAGTTAGGACTGAATTTGATATCGGACAAAATTGACATCGGAAAGTGTGTCCGATGTTCGAGGGAACATAATTCCATTATTGCGGGATAGCTGTCCCAGTCAATGTTCTGAACTCGCTATGAAGACAAACTGCTTCTGGATATGAAGGTTAACTCTATCGAGTGTAAATCATATCCAGCGATAACCATAGCGGGCGCAACTGTATATCTTATGACCTGGATCACACTCGGGTGATTGTCTCATAAATGAAGGAGTACTGCAAGTATGCTTTTTGTATTTGAAAATTGGATTTGACCAGAAGGATATCCTATCAATGAAATTCACACAGGATGAAGGTTCAAATGAAAACCCGTACCAGGACATTGTCTGAAGTTTCTCGCATTTTAGTTCTTCATGCTCTTTTCTAACTCAAACAACCTGTGATAGCACTTGGGTTTCAGGATAATAACAGAAGCTAATTGCGACGAGGAAGATCAGGTCAAATCTAGAGGATTAAACTATGACCATCCGTGAAACTAGCAGAGTTTTCGACGAAAGGAAGCAAAACAAACCCCAAAAGCACAGAGTATGAGGGTTTGAAGTTTCACTTTTATTGGATAATGGTATAGGACATTGGTGCTACTCAAAATATGAGCAGTAAAAAGAATCCGGATATTCAGTCTCATGCCCTTTGCATGAACTTGTGTTGGGAAGATCCTGTTAACACGAATGCTACCGATGCCGAAGTAGCTTGGGGGAGATAAAAAGGGGGGGGGATGCTAAACTTCTTAAAAAAAAAAGGGATTGTACATGTACATGTGTGATTCGGAGTATAAAGAATGCAGAGTTCAAACCGAAGAGGATTCCTTGAAGTATTCCGTAGTTATAGTAAGATCGGCATGCCGAGCTCCTTTGTGGCGCATTCAATGCTGGGCAACAACCATTGAGGACTTACCGATTTCCGATCTCTTTGCTCCCGACTTTAGAAGCATTCGAGAAACAGGGAAATATAGAGGAATTAGCATTGATTCAACAATGTTTGGTGTTGGAGTTTCCGTTTTAATTCTAAATTTTAATATAATCTTAAAAGCATAATTGGCATGATTCAATCCCCTCTTCTTATCTAATACCTGTATTCCGGCTCTCCTGTTTTAAGGCTCGAATTAAAGCCCTACTACCCTTAACAGTCATAGTTAATATCTGTCAGTGAGTTTAACTGAGTACAAATCCTCAAACCCAATTATCCACCGTCTGACAGACAAAAAAGAGGTGTGGAAAATCCACAACCAAAGAATAACATATGTAAATAATCTAACAAGATTGCACGAAAAGAGAAATCTCATCAAACGCCTTGCTGAAAGCCTATAGCTGAAAAAGAGAAGAAGAAAAAAATCCCCATTATAGCTAGAAAGTTACTTCTCTCCAATAACCCCTGCCATCCTTCAATCCCCAAACGCCTTCATTGGGAGCAGTTCAGCTATCCATCAACTCATCAAGATCAGATATCCATATCCATTCGTCACTTATCAATCATCATCCTTCCCCCCTCAGCACCAACGGGAGTTTTACCCCTTCCATCAAACTCTCCAATTCCCGAATCAGCAATATCGTCATCGTCGTCTTCTTCAAACTCCCGATCCTCAACAAACGGGCTATCCAGCTTATTTTTCTTCAAACGGACTTTCATCTCATCTCGTTTTCGGTCTTGCCATCTCGTCAGAGCTGCGCAGGCATGAACACGGAATCCAAAAACTCGTGGGTCATATCGACGTATTGACTTTTCTGGGAGAAGGGCGGGGTAGACTTGGAAGAGAATGCTATGGAATGACGAGCCAAAGTATGCGCCGTCGATTGAGGCATGTCGGGACGATTTGGGATTGTATATATCTTCGCATTTGGCGCAGTAGAGCTTGACGGACTTCTCGCCTGGCAGGTCTGACAGGCCCATCGGGAGGAGGGGGTGTTGGTTGCAGAGTACACGTGGGCATTTGCCAAAGTCGGCTTTCTTATATTTTTCGAGCTACGGACAGCCTGAGTTAGCATCCAACCTAGTTTTTCCTACCACGCTTGAAGAGGTGTAATACCATTTTAGCTAATCCTCTTGTTGTGACAATATACCGCGCATGAACGAGTCCGTAAAGGTGTCGGGCCGACTTCTCGATTTGCTCTCTGAGGTCATCATCCGCGTCGAGATCGAAAACGTCCGTCACTAGATCAAGCGCATATCGATAATATTGGACCTCGTTGTTCAAGCCCGTAAGGTTGAATCGATCCGTAAGGTATTCTTCATCGATCTCGCAAAAGTATTCGTTTCCCCGGGAGGAGATAAACTACAGACATAATGAAGACACCAGTTAGTGAGGCCAAAACACATTTCATGTTTCCAGCCCGAAGGCATGGCGAATTAAACCCCTAACTCCGTAGCAAAAATATATTTTTGTACAAACACGCATGGTCACTCTGACATCCCTTTCTGCAACCATCTCTCAAGTATTGATGTTCATTAAAAAAGGAAGCGAAAATTCAAAACCGTTCCATTCATTATTATGTAGGATGATAGCTGGACCACTTGTGATGAATTAAAGACCCAAATAATTGTCATAGGTACCTCCGAAAACCCCCCTCAAGTGAGTTTCCAAAAAATCCACCAAGAGATTGACGAAGGGTGGGGAATGACACCGTTCGGCAATCCTCGAGGCACAACATGCCGGAGGAGACTCAAAATATCACAAAACTCACCCAGTCTCTCCAGTAACTGGTGTAGTCGCTCTCAGTCTCACTGTTAAAATTCTCCATGCCGTTTGCTCCCGCTCTCTCCTCGTCTTGAAAGGTTGTCAGATATCAGCGGCAGAATTCCGTCGTGGGATACGATTTGACAAACTGTAGAGAGGTGCAGAAGTGATTATGGGTCTTTTTTCCCTTGTCGACCGGGGTTGTGTATTTTCGCGAGCCTGGCTATGGATTGACCTAGAATGACGCAGTCGACACGAAAGGGTAATAGGAGAATAAGGGAATATGTAGAGTGGCCCTTTTTCTGAGGTGCAGGTTTTGATTGATGCGTGAACTAATAGGAATCTTGATCTCTGCATAAGTTTATCTTTTGAGAGGGGCACATGTCGCCACGCACCTGTGTTATGCACACTTCCCATACGAGGTCGACAACTCCCTTCATTAAATTCTATGGGGGATGCTATTCTTTACGCAAACAATTTTATGAGTGATAAATTAATGGTTTACTGGTTTATTAGGAATTAGAGGTAGTGTACAACTGAGTTCATTTCAAGCGTTGGCACAGCAGGTATATATACTACAAGACAAGAGTGCTTGGGAGCCGAAGTATGTAATGGGTAAAACTGGGTTTGTCAAACAACCAAAAACAAAACAAAAAAGGAAAAGAAAGAGAAAGAGAAAAAAAGAAAAAGAGAGAAAACAAGCTGTGCAAGCCGTGGATCATCGCTTCGCTCGATCGCACTCCTCAATGAATTGAAAAATTTCTTAGAATCCGCCGTAGTGAGAAGGGTCACCGCCACCATTAGCTGATTCGGTGAGGTCAGGGAAAAAGGCCCGATCTCCTAGCTCACTGATATTCATGCTGGAGTATCCTGAAGGTGTCGGAGAGTAGGACCACGGATTACGTTCATTACTTCCCACATAATGGTAATCGGGCCCTGTGGTAAAATGGGACGGCTCCTCCAGTTCCTCTAAGGACATCATATGACGCCAGTTGAGCATATCGGGGGACTTGTGATAACGGAGACCGCGGCCAGAAAACTCGGGCTCCGAACCCATGTGGCTGGGCGCAAATGGGAACAGAAGTGCCATCTCAGAGCCATTCTGGATCTCGAAATCCTCGTCCTGATGGATCACCCCTCTTTGCACGCCAACTTCGTCACATAAGCGCTCGACAGACTCTGCATCACACCCAGGAAATTGTACCCGTAAAGTGGACTGGTCATGCAGTGACAGAGGTAAGTCACCCAGCGCGGAAAGTCGTTTCAAGTCATTCAAAACTGCTGCGAAGTCTTTCAACGCGCGGGCGAAATCGATGGAAAGGAAATTCATCAAGTTGTCAGTATTCAAGTTAACGGCCTCAACGGTATCAGCAGCGGAAGTCAGACGGCTGAATGCGATGATTGTTGGGGATACTTTTAAGTCAACATAGGAGCCAGGGGCGTTCCTAGGGATCGCTTGCATTTTGCGACATGTCTCCTCTTGGAGAGCGGTGACTACTCGGTAATTTTTGTGACCAGTTTGTGGATCTACACCATCAAACCTAACTCTTTGGCCAGAAAGCCAAAAAGCACGAACTCCGGCGGACACATTTTGAACAACTTGGGCTGGAGTTGCTGGGCCATTGGAGAAATATCTTGCACCGCCAAGCCGTCCGGCTCCGATTGTATATCCGCCAGCTGTTCTACCAAGCGTACCACCTGTGAGATTCGGACGCAGCGTGGACGCAAAGGGTGTTCGAGTAGTTAGACGGCTAACCGCAGCACAAATCTTGGACGATTGGAATGCTTGCGTGGAGAGCCGGGTAGCGGATCGGGAGGTAGAATAGAAACGACGTTGGGTCTGTCGGGTGGCAGCAATCCTATTGATAGCCTGACGATGGGTGAATCGAGCATAAATGGGCTGGTAAGCAAGGCGAGAGGATTCGAGCTGCTCAGATACCCTGGCCTCGACCACTCTTGTTGCCTTCTCGAAAGCGAATCTATCACGACGGTGAGTGAAGAAACTCGTAATCCAATACAAGTGGTTGGAAACTTACCTAGCAACCCGCCATATTTTGGGGAGAAGTTGATGGCCACTGGAGGGCGCCATGACTGCACAGAGGGACTGGCGAGTTCATAATTAAAGAAAGGGTGAGAAACATTTTGGATGGGAAAAGGGATATATACAAGGAATGTCTGCCTGAGGTCTGGCTGACGTAATTGGGCGGGGTGGTTGTCGAGTTTCTATTAACTAGGTACTAAAGCGGCGACTAACTAGTGGCTTGTTCACCCATTCATTGTAAGCGCGTGGCACAGCAAAATATTCTCGATTATTAAAATCACTCCGTTCCAGCCACCCATCAAAGTCATGTTCGGTCCTATATTAACCCACGAACAGTTTACGCCATTAGTTGAACGGTCTCAGTTTCTCGCGTGGTGGTCGATGAGCGGTTAATGAAATATGTCCTCCGGCTTTGTCAGTGGAGGCACCATTGATGACCCAACCAAAAGGGACGATGAGTGGGTGAAAGCCCAGCAGGAACTTGAAGCAGAGCGGAGAAGAAAGGCCGAGGAGGCCAAGCAAGATGGTGGGAAAAGTCTTTATGAGATTCTACAACGGAATAAGGGTCAGTAAATATAATTTCCCCGCCAAAAATACCTTTATAGCCGAAGCTAATCCCCAGTCTTCAATATCCAGCGGCCAAACAGGAAGCTTTCGAGGAGTCCATTAAACTCAAGAATCAGTTTCGTGCGCTTGATGAGGATGAAGTGGAATTCCTAGATTCGGTACTGGAGTCGACGAGGGCCCAAGAGGAAGCTTTGAAACGGGAAACAAGAGAACAATTAGAAATTTTTCATCGTCAGCGCCAGGAGGCAGAAAAGGTATTGGTTGACATCACCACCTCCAACTCGAACGGCGTAGGTACAGGTGCGGTGTCAACTCTAGATGAAGAACAATGGGTCATCAGTGCCAGGAAACGGAGAAGGGCCAAGGACAAGGACATTTTTCCAGGTGTAAAGCGGAAGAAAAGTTCATCTACGGACGCCAAATCATCTACCATGAACAAAGCGCAGCTAGAAGAACCCGGCAAGCAATCGCAGTCGCCTCCCAGTTCAGCTAGTATGTTAATGGGAATAAAGAAGCCCGATATCACCGAGAAAACGGAAGAGCCCGAAAAGTCCGAAAAGTCGGAGACAACGAAGGTTCACGACATCGCAGCTGTTTCAGACATAACTAAAGAGGCCATGGCGCCCATCTCATCTGTGCTTGGATTGGGCGCCTACAGTTCAGACGGTGATTGATATCTAATCAAAATCTCCGCTCTGACATCACTCGAACCCAGTCGTCACGAGTGCACGCGTAAACGTAGGTGTACAGACAGAGAGCAACCATGCGAGAGACTGCCAGAAAGTCTTCCCCTAAGCGACTACCACTACGGTTTCCAAGTTTGGACGTCATCAGTGTCATCACAAAATTTTCCCTCCACCTGTATTGGTCCGTGCATCTGTGGAGAGCAAATGCGTTAACACAATCGATATCGATATCAGGCATAGCTAATCATCCAATTCCACAACTTCGCCGACCTCCAAATCCGCGAGATATCTCCATGGTAACCAACCGTCAATTTTGCGCTGATAGGACCTGTTTTACAATGATCGGTGGACATTGGCCGATCATGGTGTTGAACGAGAAGGTTATCCCGATGTCGAATGGGACCCTTTAGATCGAGCATGGGTATCGAACACCTGTTGAAATAAAACCATGAAACATGGCTGCAGACAGCTGGTATTGATATTCTTGTCTTTCTCGGCTGTGATGATGAAGCCCAAATGTTCGCCATTATAGATCTTTTTTGTGTTGGGATTGATGAGCGGTAGGTTGAGGCTACTGAAATGAATTGAATTGCATCCATTGTTGTCGAAGTCGCCGTTTATCAATGACCATCGGCGTCGGAATTGATCGGTGAACAGGGCAATACATGGGAATGATACATTAATGAATTGTGAGTCTAGCTGGTACTGGGAAATTTCAGTCTTGGTGAGCCCCGTCAGGCCATAGATGGTCGCCGAATAATCCAGAATATTTCAAATCGGGGACAAGTTTTGCCATGTGCATGTACCTTCCCGAGGACGCTCCGACTTTCCTTGGGGGAATTATTAATGAACCAGCGTGGGAACCTCCGTGGGACACGCGGGGTTTGAACATACGGCTAAAGTCCTCGCCTTGCCTCCTGAAACAGAAAGGGAATTTTTGAAAGTTCCGAAATTCTATCAAGAACAACTTGCAAGTCCAACAATACCTTTGACTCTCTCAAATTTTTCGTACGTCCCACGATTTTTCCATGATGCACTGAGCGATTAGGTTCCGCCCATACACTTAAAACCCAGAGGTGATGTTTCGAATATGTGGATGACTAAACTGGCCATGAGAAAACAATATGTTTCTGACATGAAATTTGACATGCCACACATGGATTTTGTTGGTCATTCATTCTTTGTGGGCCAGCAAAGGGCCATCTTCGCCATTGGATTTGGCAATGATTGATTGTGGATCTCGTAACAGTTGCGGCCAACAATGTGCATTGGTAACTAGAATGGTTGCGACACACTGGAACCTTTTCTGGGACAAGGGTAGTAGGGGAGGCTTCACGCTCTCTGGCAAATTGGAAGCTGGACCATGGTTGGATATATTCATTATCCAAAAGTTGGAATATCGACGATCGCTTGTGTCGACCAAATATTCAGTGCTATCTACCCCTTGAGAAACATCGAAAGATGGCCTTGTTTGGCGAATAACCTGCCCATCGCTTTGCTTGTTTTTGTGATGTGCAAAAGGATAGTTGATCCCACACTCATATCTCCTGCGGTCTTTACGATGGAGTGACGATCGCAGTCCATACCCGCTCGTGAAATAGGCTTAGTCAATGGTTGATCGGAATGATTGATGTGAAGCCAGGCATATACTGTGATAGAGAAAAATGCCACCGCTAATGGTGATGAAGGGAGAGATACAGCTGTTGTGAAGGAGTGTGAAATGGTAAGGGTTTATAATGTTTTTTAAGAAGGCACTCTTTGTATGAGCTTACAAGGCACACGTCAGCATGAACTATGAGCAACGAGCTAGCTATTTTTTAATCTCCCAAGGGTCGAGTGATGGATGGAAAGTCCGTATCGATAATCAAATAGACGAATGATATTTTGGACGCCAAATGATGTTCATTTAAAGTCATCACCCTTTGTGAAAGCTAAAAAGGTCCATCCTCCTGAATATCATCTAGCGCCCAAGTTTTATATCATCATAACAAAACCATGTAATTTTCGCAATCTTTGCCTTTATTGCATAAAAAATTAATAAAAAGTTAAAAAAAAAATTCTTCACACACTCAGCCATCAAATATTCCCCATTAGCCGTAGTTCACCTTCGTTACCGTTCCGTCCTCGTTGACATGTATATTCAACCTATCAATATAAGAATTAGCATTCAAGGTTTAGTCGAGGTAATGGAGATACAACGTCGAAATTGACAGAAATCGGGAGTATCAAAACCGTGGTAGCGGAGGCGAACACAGCAACAATCAATCAAACAATCAAGAACAGGCAGACCCTTACCTCTCTGGTTTATGATCCATCGTCATCATCATTCCCGGTTCAACCACACGGTGGGAAGGGGGCAGATCTTTCTTTGCGAATGACTAGGGACAGAAGATGAGCAGAGGAACATGCCTTATCAGTTTAGGTGAGGGACGCATGGGGAAATATTCCTCGACAACCTACCACTGTGTCTGATGTTGATTGCGTTAGCTTCTTGCCGAGCAGTTTTGTTGACCAGTCTGCTTGCTGGTCATTGCTGACGTTTGACACAACGAGAGGCATGATGAGAAGTTACGAAGAGACTTTGGTTCGGGTAATTAACTAATATCAGAATTTAATATCTGTTTAAAATGTGGGGTTGATAGATAGTCCAGTGGATGTTAATACAGGTTCGGTTTTGGATATACCCAGAGAGTAGTTATCAATATCAACGAATCTTTCCGTGTTTTTTATATCGAGCCCTTCATGTTCAGACAAGTGTCAAGGCAGCAGCACAATTATGAAACCTGATGTCGACTATCAGAGCTAGACGATGACGTAGTTTAACGGCTGTTAGCCTGTTCTTGATGGCAAAACAAACAGGCCAAACAGCTTTATATCACGTGATTATGTCCTGCTATGGGCGCTTAGTCATATATTACACGTGACTTGGACCTGTCGACCAGAATACGAGGATTTCTCGTATTTTCTCGCACCCTCAGCCTCTGTTTAATTTTGCGTCAATTCCAGTCGGGTCATATTGTGTGCACCATCGGGCTCTCAGCTATCTCTGATAGGTATCAAGATTACGATCTGTTTCAGGTCCTTCAGGTCCAAGGAGGGCGAAGTCCCTCGTGTACTCGGAAATCCAGCCGGCTGATCCTTAGCTCATTTGCTCTATCTATGCTTAACTAACAGCCAAAAAATACCTTGACTCAGTGCGAAGGAACTCCACTCACTCTCAGCCCAGCAGCAATCCTACCCGTGATTTATCAATCAAAGACAATAGCCACAGACAGATTCCATGGATCAAGGAATTCAGAAAATTGTGCTGAAAGAGATGTTTTTCCCCCCTGCACATAATGATGAGTGAGCCTTTTGGGCCACATTCTTGTTGAAAAATGCCTGGATAACTTTGACTGGACGGCCAAAGGGGCATAATGCGCAGCTAAGAATGTGGCTGTTCTGATTGATCAGAAATGTGAACAGCAACGATGAAAGAGTGCACTAGAGTGCCAATCCCGGCAAAATTCTGGGGTAAGCGACCTTGGTAACTTATAATCAAAAAATAGAAGCTCGGAAAAGTCAAGGGGGTCCAATTGGAGGATCCCCATATCACTTCTGACGGACTAGATAACTACGAATTTGGAGCCTTGCACGAGGCTGTGTTCATCCGGAAATCTTGAAACACTTCCAGCTTGGTAAATAACAATGGAACACATAATCTCAGATTCAGGAACCAATTCAAAAGTTATTTACCTTTCTATGATAAGTTCAACAAGCTCTCCTTCTCTTCTGTCAGGGTTGACCCTTCAACTTCCCTCACAGAAGGTCACAGTCCGCGCATATCCAGCCGATGAAATTGTTCTAGTCAGACCAACATTTGCTATTTATAACCCATTGGCTTGATCCCCAGGCCATCACGTCTACTCTGTAGCGCTTCACTGGGATGCAACTTTGGAAAGGAAAAGTTGGTTGAAACCGCGACCTACATAAAATTGCATGCAACCAGAGTGAGGGTGACCATATTGCCGAGGAGCACGCTCCTCCTCAATCCTTGATAACCACCGCTTTGGTAGTTTGGGTTGCTCACTTGAGGATTGGCTTAGCCTTAATGGGATATCGCCATGAGGCTTCCGACCACCTATATCCTGCTGATCTCATGTTGGACTTTTCTATCTGATTTCTCATGTGCAAGCCATGCGGATTTCCCTCTCCCTCCAACTCCTCCCTGTCAAAATCCCCTCGTTTGGGAGGTAGAGGTTGTTGCTGGGGTCTCTTTGGGGAAATGTATTCTAGTATCGCCTACACCCCAGCCAGTTAAGATATTAAAAATTTTACATACAGAGAGGCAGCGGCGACAACTCTCTAATTCGAACGGACCCTCAAAAAATGACAAAAGGTACCGATTACCCCTTGGCAGAAATTGGAGAAAACGACAATTTTTGGAAGAGGAATCCATAACAAAACCTGCCATATTTACTTTCATTCCCGATAACGTTGGTCCTTCTCTTATCTGGGAAGACGAGCCTACAACAACCAACGAGGATCGTACTGAAGCGCCCGCTACGACAACAACCGCAACGTTAACAGCTCTAAGGACTACAGCCGCGACTAAGACTTCATTTACATCCCGTACTTCCACACTTTCTTCCACTCCTTTGGCTACTCAAACCACCGTTGGGTCGAAAAAGGCTGGAAAAGATTCAGGCGCCATTATTGCGGGTTGTTCGATTGGAGGGATTGCTCTAATTGCCGTAGCTTACCTCGCCTTCATGGCGTGGAGACGTTCGCGCAGCAAGAAAATGAGCGATGAGTTGAATATGCCACCCCCGCCATATGACACTCCCTCGATGAGAGGGGGTGGGAACCCTCAAACGGAATCTATTGTGCATCAATTGACACCGGAGCAGCCTCCTCCTGCCCAATCGCCTGGTTTTAGTTGGGTTCGTGCATCTACCCCATCCAACGCAGCGGACAGCGCGTCAGAACAGACGCGACGTCAAAAGCATCGTCTCTCAAGGCGTTTCTATGCTGCTCTTGCCACAGGCGATCCCTATCCTGGTCACTCACCCAGCAGCTCAATACAGCGGTCAAATCCATCAGATCCTCAAAACCGCTTACCCTCGAACCTCTCAGAGCCGTTCACCAATCTCCCAAGGGTTACAGAAGAATCACCTTCTCAGGAACGTTTTCCCCCAGCCCCTCCTGCGTCCCAGCAGGAACCCATAGCAACCGTAGCAACAGCAAGACCGCTCGCAACTTATAGATCCCGTCGCGAGTCCAGAGACAACGTCCGTCGTAGCTTATTGGGCCCTATTAGCAGGAACAACAACAGCAGTGACCGCGAAGAGAGAAATGCAAACTACAATTGGCAATATGTGTCATATCCAAACAACGCCAATTTTGATAGCCACTACGATGTTTCTGACATTGAGGACGATGAGACGGACAGTCTCCCATTCGGTAGACAGAGCAGTATGCCTCTAACAATCCATGGGCCACAAAATGCGCATTCAAGTATCCGGCCTAGTTCAGCTGTATCGGAAGATATTTCCGAAAGTACCAGCTTTTCACCATCGCGGGTGTGAGGGCGTTCAGAGAACTAGGCGGCACAGCCTCTTTCAGTTTCCGTGACATTTTGAGCCGCGGAGGGAGATGAAGGATGCTTTTCCGCTCTGCGTGTTCCCGGGTAATGGAGGTGAATTCACATCGCCCAGAAAACTAACGACAGGCATTTACTGGTTGTCGAAGCATTTATATCTGTTTACCCATGTCTCGTTTGTCGCCTTATTTTATAATATTAGTATTCTTGTCCTTCTTCGCAATATACCCACTCTGGTCCGCTCGTTGGCATGTATCTATCTATTCACAACTGATTCAGGGATTTTGGAATCTGCTCTTTCTGCTTTTCCGCATTTTGCGTTGGAGTTCAGAGTGTATATACAAACTTATTCCTTTTCCTTCTTGCTATTCAAACTTGCATCTGCGCCTCGTTGCAACATGGGTGGTGATTGGTGTGCCACTGTACATAAATAAACGCATGTGTTCTCTCCTGGACGTTTCCAGGGGCCGATATGGCGAGTTTGTGGGGTTTACAGTATAACTGGAGAAATGAAATGAGGCAGTGAAAACAAATTCGAAATTTGTTATGTGCAACACCACTAGATTCGGTATGACGCAGCAAATACAAAACCTTCATGTGGAAGACCTTAACCAGTCCAACGGTCTAGATATATGGCCGTCATATATGATCAGAAGGACAAGGTATCGATGAGGAAAAATTTCTGACAGTCATTCATAATCAATAAAAATAGCAAAAGAAATTACATCACACTGGTGGGGGAGAAGCAACGCGTGAGGAATGGAAGAACAAATTTTCGCTTCCAAAGGTTCGTACCTAGCCCAAAAGAAAATTATAAAAGACCTACACGAACGTTAATAAAAGTATTGAAATGAGAAATCAACATCCATTATTTCCCCCTGCAACGCTAATAATTGCTTGGCCTATTCACCCCTAACACTCCTCAAACACCTTTCTAATCCTCTACATCTCTCCTCCTCCCTAACCAGCGTAGTTTTAACGAAAGCCCGAATGGCGTCCCTCCCAACTTTTTCCCTCCACGACGTCCAGCCTGCAAGCTCACCAACAACCACATCCTTATTCCACGATATCTCCTTCTCCAACTGTTCAACCTCGGCCGTCGACTCTGTGATTTTCTGTTCCAGATCGCGCATCGATTTTTGTCGCGATTCTTCCAGACCCGGGAAGTTGAATTTCCGCGGGACAGACGAAAACGAAAGCGATGAATGTGCCCTTGTCAGGTCACGAATTTCTGTGTTGAGATTGGAGATGAGCTTTCCTGGTCGCGCGAGGGCTTCTAGGACAGCAATTGTGGTACTGTGCGATGATGTCAGGGTGATGAGGAATTGCACTAATGGGGAAGAATCTATGGAGGATGTGGAGATGCAGGCGGCGTAGCGGGCAAAGGTTTCCACGTGTGAGGTTGGCAGGGAATTGGAAGGGGGTTGAAGTGATGAAATGGCATATGCACAGAGAACGACTGAGTCTGCAAAGTCGGAATATGCATGCTGGAGAAGGTGGCCACGACGAATGAGGCTGCGGGTGGCAGCGTTGACGGCCCTGACTGCGTCCTGCGCATGAGACACAATCTGCTCAACGTCACGGATCCCTTCTTTAGTTACTGGTTTGTAGTCGTCGGCAATTGTCTCTGCAAGTGCTTCAGCTTTTCGACGGGATCTGTCTTCTATCATCTCCGTTTGCATTTCAGGGACGAGGAAGAATTCCCAGAGCATCTCGTGGGTGGAGAATGTAGGATGGGATAGAAGGATTTTTAAAAGCAGGTCTAGACGCTCCTGAACTTCATGTAGGACAGCTCTTGAAGGTTTTGATGGTATTTGAAACGGGGTGCGGAATTCGGGGGGTTCTGGAATGTATGATGCTGGGTGCTCAATTTTGAGGAACTTTACGAGATTCTCGAAATCGGCTATGCTCCGACGACAGGTTGTTATTGTGTATGCCGTGACATCTTGCGGTGATGCGCTTTGAGATGATCTTTCAAGGCTGGGGGCACCAGATTTAATTATAAAACGGACACTAGCGTCTTCGACAAACAACGATCGTACAACTGTTGTGATCCTCCCTGAAGGGTCACTATTAGAAGAAGGGGCATTAGAGAAGAGTATTAAATCGTCAATTCGGTTGCGGACTTCGTCGTCCTTCGCTAACTCGACTGCAGTGAGGCCTCGCATCTCTCGGACATGGACGTCGACTCGTGGATCTCCAAAAAATATTCGCACTAGATCAACACGGCCGTATTTACTCGCCATCATTAATGGCGTAAATTTTTTATCGTTTGTAGCATTGGGGTCACAATCACACTCTTTGAGGATCCTAACAATTATCCGTGAATCGCTAACAACATGTAAGAGAGTGTTTCCTTTCCCGTCAACATGGTCTTCTAGCCTCAGAGGTTTGCCGTCGCCTTGTGCTTTTTGTGCGACTGTTAATGCTTCATTTACCATGGAACTATAGTCGGGATGGTCATACGACCTGCAGAGGGCAAAAAGAGGTGTCTGTCCATTTTTATCCTTTTGTCGCCATGGAAGAGCGCACCCCAATCGAGACATAAGCGAAGGAACACAGAAAAGATAGTGAGCGACTGTCCGGCCTCTCCGGTCGGCTTTGGCATAGTACCGAGAATCACACGTTTGCGATACGAAATCCAGAATTATATCAACTAATTCGGTGTGTGCAAGCTGCACAGCGGCGCTCAGTAATGTCGTTCCGTCACTGTTGGTATCTTCCAGTATGCTTTCGAGGGGATAATATTCTTCGCAGCTGAGTAAGTACTTCAGTGCCTCCGGTTGGCGCGCTTCAACTGCCATCATTGGGACAGAGTCGCCCGCCGGATCCTGTGTTTTTGTTAGGCTTTCAATGGACGTATCTCCTTCCAGTGCGCTGGCTGTTGAACCAATTGTTGTCGTTCGAGAAAGAATGGACACTGTCGATGACTCTGAGAGACTCCGCATATCCATGGAAACTTTTTTTCGCGTTTGCGTATGGGGTTTTGAAGGAGAGGTTCTAGACCAAGTTTGAAAGGGGAAAACGTGAGAAAGTGATGGTGTTTCAGGCGTTGGGTGTCGGTCTTTACAAACTGGCTCGGTAATAGTGCCATTCATATATGAATTTTGAGTAGATATGTGTTGCGAGGTGTCACAGTCTTCGACGTTTGTTAAACTCGGAATCCCGTCTTCATCGCCATTATCGTCAGCAGGGGTATCTTGGAGGCTATCTGGATCTAGTATTGCTTTTATCTCCGAAATCCTTCCGGCTTTTGTAGCGGTCCAAAGTCGTTTGTTTCGAGCGCTTGCTCGCCTAAGAGCTTTTGAATCTCTCAACAGGTAACTTAAAACGGCTTCGAAAGTGCTCAAAGCGTATCCAAATTCTCCACTTTCAACATCATCAGTATAGATATACTGTTGCATGTATAATAGCCTGGCTTGAAGGTTTCGAACTTGTGACCGGATAATAACCACAAGTAATAAGGAAACTAAAACATCTGCATTCATTGCAAGCACAGAATGTTGTTTCTCGGAGTGGCCAAATGAATCTTCGTTATTTGGCAAGGAAGGGGTTTCCAGTACCGTCACGAGTTTAATTGTTGCCAGCAAAATTTCGAGCATGTCCTGAGGACATCTTGCATCTGCTATTCTTCGAAATTCATCCACGCCTCTTTCAAGACGGTGAATGAGCTCCTGTTTCCCTTGGCGGCCACCCTCAATAACAATCCCAATTTGCGAAACATCAATATTCTCCATTTGGCGAATACGAGCATCTAACTCTGCATCTTCACCCTGGCGATAGCCACAAAGTCGAGGAAATAGTAATGAATCATGGACTTGTTGTGCCACATGTTTTTCGATGAGGCGTTCAACCAGGGGGCCCGTTAAATCGGTTGTTGCCCCTAACAGTGAAAGCTGCTGCTTATCGACTAGTCGAAACAGATCAATTGCAGTGGTAACCGCTGTTTCTAAAGCCCGCCTCAAAAGATCTTCGTCGTCTTCAAAATGGTCTGAAGAGCTGAAAGGAAGGCTTTCTTGGTTTATCGGCAACACATTTGCAAGCGATCTACTTCGCCAAGGTTCAGGTTCCGTGGTCTCGTCATGCGCTTCCAGGCTTGACATAGCTGGAGATAATACGGAGGACGGTGGTGGCGGCAATGGTTTCCCAAGCTCTTTGCCAAACTCTCGAAACACCCTTTCCAACCCGGGTTGCATTTGCCGCGCAATCATTGGGAAATTTGTTAGCAATTCTGCAAACGACTTTATCTCTTTCTTCGAAAAATGCGACGAGTGGTTTTCATTTGGATTTCCTCCTTTAGGGGATTCCGCAGGTTTTGGCAAAAGGCCGGGGACAACAGCAGGGGAAATCCTGATAGGCTGGAAAGTGCCAATTAACGGGCGCGAGATATAATATATCAGCCATGGCTGCGATTCGTTGTTTGAGGTATAGTAAAGTATATCTGACAGTAGCTGCGCTTGGTTCAACGTCTTAAACCCTGAATTATGGTAGTTAGCCTCTTGTGAAAAACAGTCATGTAATGATTTTGAAGTGAGTTTCAACCTACCTTTATTGCTATACACCAATGTTTCCTTAATCACCACAGTCCGGCCATTTACTGTCGTAATTTGCCTTGCCTTCCCCCGACTATCCCGTACACTTAATCCATCCTTACTTGCAGGCGAGCCGATAGGGGTATTGATGCGCAAGACATGGCTTCCCAGGAACTCCTCTGACGCAACAATATCGGCATACGTGAGGTTCGAATCTCGGTCTAGCGCATTCACAAGCGATTCAGTAATGGGTACAAGAAGGACCTAATTTCGAATCCGTTAGAAAGAGAAACGCAGAAATCCAAGAAAGGAGGTTGAGTTAGTGTGTAAATACATGGTTCTGAATTGGGGCGCATTGTGCAGGAATAGTACTGCGGAAGAAGGCACGGAGAAAAGGGTTTAATGGGTGCATCCACGCAGCATTGGATGGCCCGGCGGTCGAGCCCCGCCACACATCAAATTACACGGGGACAAGGCCGGAGTGGGTTTGCGTGTTCTTGGGTTGTTATATCTTCAGCGTGCGATCCTGGCGCATTTGGTACAGAACATTGGAAGGCGGCGATTAGGTCAACAGGAGAACAATATGGTTTAACACACAACTTGGGAAGGCGGAGAGCTATAGCACTGTATACACGAATAGAAATAATTTCCGAAGCAACCTGTAAAATATATAACCTCTTGTTGAGCTTGTTGAAGATATTAGGTTGATGCCTTCATGGAGGAAGATCTGAAGTAACTGGGGCACGTGACAGCGAGCATTTATGCCAGCTTTGTGCTAGTACACATTAGGGAATTACGAGCACTTCCCAGCCCGGGGCCGGTCTAGAGCAGGGGGATATTCGCAGAGAATAATAGCCTTGAAGGACGGGTTTACGGCGGAGTTGTACAGATAATGCGGTGAAGATATGTATAAAGAAACATGTGGACGATCTCGTTGAAAATGTTATTGATAGCAAAGTTGGTAAAACTGAACTAGGTTTGGAGAAATCAAGGAAAAGATATAGCAGGTTATAGCACGACATGTATATAGATACACAGATACAAAGAATGAAAGGACGATACACTCTCTGTCAAACCCATATGCAGCTCTGGTCCATTTGACTTGAATCATCAGGAAGGCCTCGATGGTTCCTCATTAACCTGAATGGATGATCTGAAGACATGCATCTTCCTCCGTCTGGCCCCGTTCGTATGACAAGGGTTCCCAACGGGATCTCCAACATCCTTCCGGTGGGCAATACGCATATATATATTGGAAGGGGATAACACTAAAACCGAGCTCAACCCAACCTCCGCACATTTTTGCTCCGACAACCTCCAAATTTTAATCGAGAAGCATCCGTAACCCTGCATACCAAATTCCGTATATTCTTTCCTTCCGGGCCGAGGAGAACCTTTGTGAATGCTTCTCGACCAGGGCCAAAACCCCTGAGAACAACCTCCAGCCGCTTCATGTTTAGCAGATGTCCTTCTTCCTGGATTTTGCCCATCATGAACGATGCAAGTTGATGCGCTGCGTCAAATTTGGAACGTTGTGCTTTGCGGAAACCGATGTTTCCACAGCTCATGGAGAGCAAGGGTTCTCGGTTTGGTCGTGTTAGGGTGATGTGGGTGTTATGTTTGTGCGAATAGACGTGAAGGTGGTGTGGAGGGTCTTGGACAGGATAGGGATTGTAGAGAAACTGATTAAAACGGAAGTGCATGGACGCAGAATCGGTAATTGTGTTTCTTGAGGCTCTGGTCGACGCTGAGAGCTTCGACAAGGCAGATCTCTCGCCGGTAGACATATCTCGAACTTGCTTTGTAAACATCGCCGGCTGGAGGACTTGGGATTGACACAGGCATTGCTGGCTCGAATGTCGAATAGACCGTGCCGCAGTGGACAGACCCTTGACGATAGAAGGCTCCATTTCTTTTAGGTAGAACAGGTAATCGCGCAGGGCCATTGACTGCTTGCACCACATCGATATTAGTGAAAAATGAACCAGTAAAATAGATGTGGATATTTAATCGAATGATACCTTCAAAGGGAACTTCAGGAGAGCAGACCAGTGGCTTGTCACCGTCAACGCGATGCTGCCAACACGCGCATGCAAGTATATAAGAGGAGCTATCAAGAGCACTCAAGAGCACTGTTGCACTGTCATTGTATGTCTGTCTCTTCTGTCTGTTTCTCCAGGTTTGTGGCGGTTAAGTAGTTAAGGAATAGCGCTGAAAAGGTTTATCGAAGAGCGCGGAAGTTTCTCCTTGGCCTTGGCGTGCAGACAAACTCCCAAAAGTGGACATCGCCGTCAAAAAACATTTTCCTTTCATCCTTCGCTGCTCTCCCCAGTCTAACAAAACCCACACCTACGAGGTAGCAACCAGCAAGGCGGGGATCTCGAGGTTGATTCGTATTGTATTTGTTGTCTCGCTGCTGTTTCTGTTATTTTTACTTTCGTCCGTATAATCCGCCGATTTCAACCGCTAGATTAAAACCGCATGATCCAACCTTGCCCACGGACTATGTTTATCACAACTAAATCTACACCGTCCGGTGTGGTTCGGACGGCTCTCTTACGGAATAGCGTTGCATATGCTGCGTGGGCAATCTCCCGGCGATCAATGACGCAGAGCGCTACTCTTTATCCTGCCATTTCATCTCGCGGACTATCCTCCCCTCTAAACCAACCTATTTACATTTCTTCCTCCTTTGTTCATGCGCACCCCACTCATATAAGTTCAATCTTGGCTGTTCTCCCAGCGAGGCGATCGTTCCGGTCGGGTCGTGTCCTTTGGCAGCAGAAGCAAAAGGAGTCGGAGCAATCAAGCACAGAGAATCACAATTCAAACGAATCGTCGCAAAAGGCAAAGAATGAGGGAGAGGAGCAAGGAGACAATTCCCAGGAAGGGAGCAAACAGAAAGAAGAACCACCTCCACCACCACCCCATGGGGACAAATCTCCATGGCAGGTCTTCACTGAGACCCTTCGGTCCGAGTTCAAAGCCTCAAAGGAATGGAATGAATCGACGAAAGCGTTGGCGTCCTCCGCGCATCAGTTTACTGAGAGTGAATCGGTTAAACGAGCTCGAGCTGCATATGAGGCTGCTTCTGGTGCCGCCACTTCGAAGACTTCCTCGGCTTTAAAATCTACCGGAAAGGCGATAGGGCAGGGGGCTGCGTGGACTTGGGAAACGCCAGTTGTCAAGGGACTTAGATCCGGAGTATCTGCCACCGGAAAGGGCATTGAAAAGGTTACCAGGCCGGTTCGTGAAACTACTGCATATAAAACTGCTGTTGGGGGAGTGAAAGAAGCTATAGATGATGGGAGTAGCTCCCGCTATGGAGGATGGATGGACAAAGAGGAGCGACGAAAGCAAAGAGAGCTTCGAGAGCTTGCCGAGGCCAAAGCTGGCCGCCGCAAGGCAGAAAAGATGGAAGAAGATCCAAAGTGAGCTCGCTATTACTGACATTCTAGTTTACTCCTGAATATATTACTGACAGAAGCAGTGCGGGTACCAACGTCACTCTTCATAAAGACGCAGCTTGGAAAGAGTCATGGCGGGAATTCAAAGAGTCGAGTCGTCTTATGCAATCGTATTTCAACCTTAAACATACATATAATGAATCCGACAATCCACTAGTCAGCACGGCTTGGAGCATTTCAAATCGAGTGGCCGGCTGGTTCGCAGAAAATGAGACCGCGATGGTCATCAAGAAATTCAGAGAAATGGATCCCAGTTTCCAAATTGAGCCTTTCTTGCGGGAATTGCGAGAATATATGTTGCCCGAGGTTCTGGATGCATACGTCAAGGGAGACATTGAAACCCTTAAACTTTGGCTTTCTGAGGCCCAATACAACGTCTATGCCGCGCTTGCCAAGCAATACACGACAGCTGGACTAAAATCGGATGGGCGAATTCTCGATATCCGCCATGTCGATATCTCCCATGCCCGTATGCTGGAGCCAGGTGACATCCCAGTTTTTATCATCACCTGCAGAACGCAGGAAGTACATGTCTATCGCAATGCTAAAACCAACGAGCTTGCCGCTGGCATGGAGGACAAAGTCCAACTAGTCACTTACGCCATTGGCATGACGAGAATTCCAGAAGATGTAAACAACCCCGAAACTCGAGGATGGAGAATGATCGAGCTGCAAAAAGCAGGTCGTGATTACATTTAAACGATCTTTTCAACTCGACCTCCCCTTCTATCTTATCAACGTTTCGACATATTCATATTCATCCCCCTTATTGCAACTCCTAAACCAGCCGCCATTCACCCTCCCCGAACATCTGTTTATGCACCACGATCTACAATCGATCATATTTTGACGTATATGTTTTATTTCCCCCCAATTTCCTTTGTTTCCCCTTGTTTCTTCCCGGTTGTATACTACTATATGGGTTGGAGTCTTATAGACATGTGTTGTAGGATAAATCTAATTGCAAATCTGTTTCGATTTCCGTTTCCCAGCTTTTATCTTATGTATTTTCAGCAATCTTATTTCACCCACCCACCCTCTCTTCTCTTGCATTGTATATATAATATGATAGCCTTGATTTCTTGTTTTCTCATGTTGCATTTCCTGCACAGAGACAGGATTAGTTGGGTTGAGAAAGCCTGTTCAAGAGATTATCAAACGATTTTCTTAGCCTTCTTTCTCCTCTCCCTTGGGTTTTAGCATTCCCTCAGACCAAGTGCCTTTGAATTTATATGTATTTTCGACCCATTAGACCTGCGGACTTCTTGCGCCTATCCCCCGCTCGCAGAAAACAATGCTATTCAATAGGTTTACTCAACTACACAACAAAGGACAAGATAGTGGAGAAAAATCCTAGGTTTTATACATATATTGTTGGGTAATTATATGCCGTAAAATAGCAATTTAGCAATCTTTGCATCAAACAGGTCCCAAGAAAATGCTCCAACCAGCAGATGCACCCGGCAGTACCAAACCTGCCACTTGAAAGTTGATCCCATCAAGAACCTCTTCCCGCACCACGACCAGCACCTCCACCCATCAGATTTCTTGCCCTATTTGATTCGGTTAGCGCTTTAAAAGCAGCTTATATGAATAGTCAAAGCAAGACTTACATTTCAGCAATATTCGGATCATTCATCATGCTAGCAATATCGGGAAGGCCACCTCCCTCGCCACCAGCACCGCCTCCACCCAAACTCTCCGCCATTTGTCGGATGCGTGGGTTATTCATAAGATTGCTCATCATTTCAGGGTTGCTCATGAGATTCTGCGCCATACTGGCAAACATTGGGTTGCTCATTATTGAGCTGAGATCAGAGATGCCGCCACCAGCGCCTCCTCCTGCTCCTCCACCACTAAACATTCCTGCAAGAGCTGAAAGGTCTGGCATTCCGCCCGCACCCCCAGTTCCACGAGAGGCACCAGAAGCCTCATCAATTTCTTCCGCATGGGGTTCATTCTCTTCCTGCTTCATTTCCTCGATACGCTTCTTTGCAGTCTCCAGTCCCTTACGCATAGCTTCACTGCCACCGTTTCCTTCCGCGTCGATGCCCTTCTGGTATGCTTCAGCAGCACCCTTGGCATTTCCAAGGGCAAACCTAGCAAGACCAAGTCTGCCCCAACCCTTGACATAATTTGGATCCGCAGCCACGGCAACCTCTGCGTCTTCCGCGGCCTTGTTGTGGTTTCCCGAAGCTGAATAGGCGGCTGCGCGGTTGGAGAGGTAGATGGGGTTCGAAGGTGCAATGCTGAGAGCCTGGGTATAAAAGGAAATCGCGGTAGAGTAGTCCTTGCGGGCCATTGCTGCGTTACCCTGCGATTTTAACTTCTCGGATTCTTCATTTGGCGTGCCAATCTGCGAATCTGCTGCTGGTTTCGACTCAGTTGGCTTTGAGTCACCCGCGGAGTTGGGCGCCGGGACGGAGCCTTTTCCTTTAAGTTTCTCGTATACGCTGTAAATGGTTGCAAGACTTTGGCCTCCAAGCGCATCCTGCATAGCAGTCTTATCTGAGGGGTCCACCTTGAACGTGTCTGCGATACAAGACTGCGCAATCTCAATAGATTCAGAATCTTCTACCGTAAGGGTTCCGTCTTTCAGACTACTGCTGAGAAAGTCTATTATCGCAAGCGCTAAACGCTTCTTGGATTCTGTGGGCGCCTGATAAATGAAAAGGTCAGTTTCATTTTGCGGGGTAGGATTGGGCAAAGAATAATGAAACTGATTATCCTAAACATTGGCTTGCTATTACCATATTGTAGAAAGTTTCAGGGCTTAATAAAGCCTTGCAGCTGCACGGAATTCGGCAGTACGAATTGCTGGACACGATATCACCTCTGAAGCGTTTTGCGTTGATATTGTTTGGTCCCTCTATTGTCTGCAGATACTTCTTGAAGCCAGATGTTGCCACGTGATTCTCGGACCTCGCCGCCCCAGTCGCTAGTTACCTTATCCTCCACCTCAGATCTGATGATCTACGATCACTCATTCACACTCAACATCGAACAGCGCCTAGGAAGAAATCGGATGTTTATGACTGCTTCCTGTCAGACCTAGCTTGCTAGAGGTCGATACATATGATGGTACCCTCGTCCGAAGATGGTCCAACGTGATACGTCATCCTCATTCCACTCTAGCCACGGGCGCTATTCCCAGCGATGTACTGGCCAAATGGAGTCCCTCGAGTCTACGCGGTCAATGGTCCAGGCATTCAACTACCGGAGGTACACGATGATGCAGAGGGTCATAATGGCAGACGGCAGGAAGATGGAGAAGAAGATATCCAAACAGAACATACCAGAGAAAGATCGAAGAGCGAGATAAAGACACGGGAAACATGGGCAAACGAACCCATTACCGGCCTTTGCGTCTCGCGTAGTGGACACCTGTTTGCTACAATGACGGAGACCTCTATTGCAATTTGGCAAACCAGAGTACGTTAATGAATTTGATTGCCTCCATTTGAGCTCAAAATATTAACCACATCTGCAGCCAACAGCCGTGGTAGCTGCCGTTAAGCGCTCCGAAATCTCATTGAAGAACTACGGGCGGAATGTGACTCTCCTTCTACGCCCCGATTCTGCCATTGTTGTTGTGCAGACTCTCCACGGATATTTAATCACATATTCCATTGCAACAGATGCCAATTCCCATGTTTACCAACAACGATTCTCATCCCAGTCCCATCCACGTCGTCAGCACTTCAGTCGTCATTTTTCCACAGGAGAAACAGATACTATTCGAGAAGTCAGCATTCGTTTTAGGGTTGCGATAAAGGTCGATGCTGGAATTAGTAAAGCGTTGGCGCTCGACAATGAACTAATAGTAGCAACAGTGAAACCTGCAGCTATTCAGTCAATTCGGTGGACTCCCGATAGTACGGGGAGTCAGACAAACACAGAGCTGTTAAGTCGGATCCCATTCATTTCGAAAAAATCTACCATTGTGGATATGGTATACGACCGTGCCATGAACATTTTCCTTTGGATCACCAGCGACGGGAAAACGTATGCTGTGCAGTTTGTTAGAGACGAAGCAGATCATTTAGGGGAACCCAAAAGCCATTTCAGGGGTCATAGATTTCATACCCCTGAAAATGACGGACAAAAAGCGCTTTCTGTGGCGGTGAATGCGAGGTTTTCGCTTCTTGCCGTGTCATGTGCTAATGGAGAAGTATATGTCTACGTAGCAAAAGATTATATGGGAAATATCCCCCTTTCCCATAAACTTGAACTTCCGGCTTCTCCCACTTCTATGGGACCTGTATCATTTATGAGCTATTCCCCCGATGGCTACTGCCTTTTCGCAGGGTATAAATATGGGTGGACCACATGGAGTGTATTTGGCAAGCCAGGTGGGACGAGTTTTACTTCTGACCGCGAGCTGGCCACCAGAAATGGCGAGAATTGGCTGACCGGTGTTTCCATGGGTTCTTGGGTTGGTGGGGGCTCATATATTATCCTGACAGCACCAAGTGACAGGCATGTGTGGATGCTTGAAATCGCACGCAGCTCCCTGACTGGATGCTTCTCGTCAGCAAACTTAGTGAGGGCACTGTTACAAACGGGAACAGAGATCATTCTGTATCGCGGCCATGACCTACCGGACTTCACTACCATATCGGGTAAAGACTACCTTTGGCACCATGCACAATACCCCCCTACCTATCTCCATGCACAATGGCCAATTCGATCGTGTATTGCTTCGCAAGACGGTCGATATGTGGCAATTGCCGGTCGAAGGGGACTTGCTCATTATAGCGTCCAGAGTGGGAGATGGAAGACATTTGATGATCCGAAAACTGAAGACTCCTTTGCTGTCCAGGGAGGTATGTGTTGGTATGGCCATATTTTAATTGTTGCCGCTGAATGTGATAACTCTTATGAGGTACGTTTTTTTCAGAATCTCACCGCGGAGTTTAAAACTGACAGGCACAGCTACGACTATATTCCCGTGAACTTTCTCTCAACAGTTCCTCTGTGCTATACACAGAAATTCTCCCTGCTCCTGCCGTATTTATCGGGCCTTCTGGTGAGGACTCGCTTCTAGTTTACACCTACGACAACATATTGTATCACTATGTCATAAACGCTACCCAAACGAGAATCAGTCTCGTTCAAGTTGGCCAGATAGCTTTTCACGGCATCGTTAGAGCACCAACCCGCGTCCGGGCTATTAGCTGGGTTCTTCCTGATAGTCAGCTTCGTAAGTGGCCATTTCAAACCTTCTCTTCATGTTTGTCCTACGAAATTAACTAGACTCCAGGAGATGGCGACCCTTCCCAGGATGTTTCTGTGGCTTCAGTTCTATTCCTGGTAGACGGAAAACTTGTGTTACTCCAGCCTTCAGTTTCAGAAACGGGCGATTTAAAATACGACATGCGCATTGTTGCTCATGATGCGGAGTACTATATTTTGATGCGTGATCAACTGTCTTTCAACTTTGCTCCACTTTCAGACGAACCAGCTATCCCTCCAGTTGGAACCCCGAATACTGCATCACTAGTTGATATCTCTTTAAGAGACTCTTTATGGATCTTTTGTGGTAAAGATTTGCTTGTTTGGAGCGACGTTCAGGACGTTCTCCGACCAGTCAAGGGTACCCCTAATGAAACGGCGAAGCCCCTGCCAATCCCAGTTGACTTTTACCCATTATCTATACTTCTTAATAAAGGGGTTGTACTTGGAGCGGAGCCTGAAATGATTCAGAGACGAGATGTCACATTTTCTCTCCTTCGATTTGCAATTAGAGTAAGTGCTCCGTACATTAAAACTAAAACTTTCTAGGGACTGACTTGTTTTTAGACACAACTATTCCTACCATATCTTCTTCAACATAGCCTAACTCAGCTTGACACACCGGCAGCTCTTTCGCTTTGCCACCATTACTCACATTTGTCGTATTTCCCTCATGCATTAGAAATGCTACTGCACCATGTGCTGGACGAAGAGGTAGACAATCAGGATCGCGAAACACAGCACAATGGCACACCCAATCACCAGTTGCTTCCTACAGTGCTTTCCTTCTTGCAATCTGCCATACGAACCGATATTTATCTTGAAATTCTTGTTCAGTGTACCCGGAAAACAGAGTTTCGGTCATGGCGTACCTTGTTCGCTCACCTTCCTCCTCCAAAGGAGCTATTCGAACAAGCACTTAAATTAAATTCCCTGAAGACAGCTGGTGGTTATTTACTGGTACTTCAATCGTTCGATGAGCAAGAAGATGAAGCCGCTGATGGTAAAATCGAAGATTCAGTCGTACGGCTTCTAAGACTGGCTTCCCAAAAAGGCGACTGGGAACTCTGTGGAGAGCTAGCACGTTTTCTAATCGCCCTAGACAGGTCTGGGCAAATGCTCGAACGAGCCGTTGTTAACGTAGGTTTGAGGAACAGGAATCATCGCTCCTCACCAAGTCCTTTGAATGGGAACACAAACTCGGGACCCAGCGGAACATTGCGTGGGTTAGCTCTCACCCTACCTGAGCAAAATCCCACGTCACTCTCTCCAAATATTATCGAAAGCCAAAGGGTCGGGAGGAAAAACAATGGTGTTCTATCTCCGTCCAATACGCCAACAACTCTATCGCCATCGACTCTGTCACCATCCAAGGCTGAGCATACCGACGATGACGGAAGCAGTGCCGGGGAGGATTTCACATCTTTATCGCCATCGCCAAAAGGCAGCACCTAATTTGATACTTTATTATCTTTTTATCCATTCTTTGCATCACATTTTCTCTCATCTATTTCTGTGGTGAATGCTACTTTATCGCTACACTTATATATGCGCTTGGCTCTTGGGACTTTGGTTGCTTGTATTCTTATCAATAGCCTATTCAATTTAATATTTCATTGCAGTATGGCTGGGAAACTTTTAGAGGTTTGTTAATTTGAAAGGTTATTTGCCTGTTATTACTTTCATTCTACACATAAACCCCTTAACCCTCAAAAGTATCTGCTAATGGAGCCACACAGGTCAAAGAGCATGGGCTCTTGTAATATACAAATCGAAATATGTTATTTAAGTACTTAACCTGCATATTATGTTGATATCTCATTTACTTAATAATATAACTAGGCTACGATTGTAGATGCTACTTATTTCGTCAACCATAGATTATTTACTCTGTTTCATTCAACCCTCACACCATATCCAATATCTCTTTTAGGAATAGGAAGTATGCATGGATGATCTACGGTCCAACGAGTGTCTCCTGTATCCCTTGATCCCACGATATTCGCCCTCACTCGCGTATACAACACAGAAACATCTTCAATCACTTCACAAACATCGGAGCGCCTACATCCCAATTAAAATCAGAATCAAACCGTGTCAAATGTAAAAAAAATAAATCAAACTACATGGAAACTTCCTCCCTCCCAGCGCCACCGTACCCCTTCACCCCACAGACTCGATCTTCCATAACCCATCCCCTAAATAATGCCCCTCATCCATAACAACCCCTTTGCCTTTCTTCTTCATCTCCTCTGTGCCCATCTTCAACCGACCCACCAAACAAATCTCCTCCTTCCCCTCCGCCTTAACCGCCACAACCTCTCCAGCCTCTAATTCTCTGTCTCCAGGATTATTCGCAGGATCGGGCAACCTGCCACCAGCCGAAATGAGACCGGGAGCCATGAGCGCAGCGCCAGAGAGGACGAAACGAATGGCGCCCCGGTCTATGCCTATGTTGGGGATGGCATCAGGGAACGCGTGCAGAACCCGTAAGTGGGGGATCGGGGGTGTGTCAAGGGATTGGAAGAGTATGGGACGCGAGTCGAGGGTGTAGAGTGTTACGCGGTCAGGGGTGTGGCTATCGAAAGAATGGGTTAGGGAAGTCGTCATTGTAGTTGTGGGGCGAGTTTTTATCTCACAGCTTGACAGCCTCCAGAGAGGCCTTTTTAGGTATTATCTCATCGATATAGGGCGCGAAGCCTGGATATGTTTCGACGAGCTTTTGTTTGATGGCTCGCTGGACGGAGGATTTGACTTTTGACCTGGCACCATGGGAGACACTGGAAGAGGTATTTGAGATTATTTGTATATAGACAATTTTTAGAGCAGGGCAAGACGAAAGAGGGGCTATCTATAATGGAGAGTATTGGAAATGGCATTTGTCAAGACTGACATGTTGCTTTCGCATATAATATGCCGTATCCTGTCCGTTCATGTCGTATGGTGCGGGGCAGATTATTCAATTTAAACGCGGAAAACGCACAAAAACAATATGGTACTCACTCTTTTTTAAACATTGCGAATAGACTTAAGAATAGAGATTGGAATAAACGGTTACTTGGAAGATCTCCCGTGTCTGATCTGATGTACGTACGGATTGACTTACGTAAGTTAGCTCGAGGCCATCATCCCCATCCGCACTGCTTACTTAATCATAGGTGGGAATATATAGTTATTATAATAAGCAATTAATTCATAATCGCGTTTTAACTATAGAATATGTTCGCCGACTGCTGCAGTTATAGAAAATAACAAATTCCATACGCTTATGCTTTGGCAGCACCAGCTTTGATCAGGATAATATCTCCATCCTCAACAACATAATCTTTACCCTTTGTAAGAACCTTGCCGGCAGCCTTGACGGCCGCTTCATCTCCGTATTCACGTAAAACATCATAGTTGAACACAATACATTGGATGAAAGTCTTTTCAAAATCTATAAAATGGAAGAAATTGTCAGCGTCAAAGCTGTGGCTTTACACAAACAGAGTGAAGAGAGGATATTGATTTACCAGTGTGAATAACACCCGCAGCTTGAGGGGCCTTGGTACCCTGTCGGATGGTCCATTGTCTCACTTCATCAGCGCCGGTAGTGAAAAAGCTGCCAAGCTTAAGGGATTGTCGCATGGTTAATATAATCTTGGGGAGGGCAGATTTGGTTCCAAGCTTCTTGCATTCCTCCTCCGCTTCGACATCGGATTTGAAACGGGTCAACCTCTCTTCAAAAGCGACCGAGACTGGAATTATAGGATCGCCAGGGGAGTTGGTTTTAATCCATTCTGCAACCTTAGGCAGGTATTTATTCTTTTGCCTGATGTAGTCTCTTTCACTGAGGTTGATTAAGTATACGACTGGCTTGGCAGTTAAAAGGAAGAGGGGGTTAATCACTTCAACCTAAGTCATCGGGACAGAGTTAGCAACACATCGTTTACATTCAATACGGCATATAAAACAAAGAATAGCAGTGAAAGTGGGATCAGGATAGGATATCATCTCAACATGGCCTCTACGTGAGATATAAAATTGAGACCATTCAACGAGCTGGGATTATATCGAGCATTTTGCTCTTGTTCATCATAGAATTTGCACCAAACGGGAACTGTAGCAAAAGAAACATTAAGCTAGAAGCCGGGACATACCTCTTTAGGAGTCCAATCACCTTTTCTGATATCTTTGCCTTCTTTCAGCCACTCCAGGATCCTAGCAACAGTAGCCTCCTCCTCTTTCAATTTCTTCATTTCTAAGCTCTGACCACCTCTTCGAGTTTGTTTTCGCAAGGCTTCAAGTGCTTTCTCAACGAATTCAATATCTTTGATCCGTAGTTCCTCACTAATAATGTTGAGGTCCCGCACGGGATCTACATCACCTTCGACGTGAATGATCTCTGCGTCGTCGAAACATCGAACAACTTGGAAGATGGCATCAACGGCACGAATATGTGACAAGAAGGCGTTTCCAAGGCCGGCACCAGTGGAGGCACCGCGAGTTAGACCAGCAATATCATATACGGTCAAGTTAGCCGGTACCCTCGACTTTGGGTTATAATGTTCACATAGCCAATCATACCGTGCATCTGGAACGATGACACGAGCCTCTTCGGGATCAATAGTTGCAAAGGGAAAGTTTGCAGGGTTACCCAGTGAACATTTAGTGATAGCCTGGAAAAGGGTCGATTTGCCGACGTTCGCTAAACCAACCTAACAGAGCCAGAGCCAGACAGGTCAGTGAACCAAGTCGCCAAAAAGCACGCAAAATATGCATTACACGACGGAGTTGGGTAGGAACGCAAAAGAGAGGGGAGCGGTGAAAGCAAGAATAAGAGAAAAACCAGTACGGCAAAATTGACATTAGTAAGTAGTCCCCACGTACGATACCGCTCTTCAAGTTGTTCCCCGGACGGCCTAATGGGATCTTCTCCTCCTTGACTGCCTTCTTGGGACCCATTTTCTGCTTTCTACTGGCAAAAGTGCGGTAGAAAATCAAGCAGCGGGAAAGGGGAGGGTGGATTGAGTTGCTTTGAGAGTGAGAGGTCGTGCGGAGTGGGGATAATAGTAAAGCAGGGCCAGCTGCGAGTCGTTTAAATTGGGGGTTGAAAGAAACAAAAGGGAAGCGAGAGATCTTGAGGGACGGAATTGTGAAAGATTTTAGCCTTAAGTACAAGGCACGGAGGTGAAGCAAGAGACGGCAGTGGAAGAAAGGAAGGATGAGGGGTATTAATCCAATGTATCTTCAGGAATCGAGCATTAAGTAAGATAAAGGCTGAATAAGAATGATTGTTAACTCTCAGTGGTTCCAGCTGGGCTTTTTCTGCTATTGATGTGTTTTTATTCATCGTTCTGGAATTGAATGTTGTTGTAGTTGGGGATGCAAGCAAAGATTTTATTATTAGCCGCAAGTTGGTACTTGGTCCAATCACGTGGACTACGTGCCCTAACCCGTCCCGTCCAACGGGTTCCCAGTGCAGAGCAACTACATCTCAGCTTCGGACAAAATGGTACAATTGTATACACAAAGGCGCAGCCGATAAAAGCCGTCCACTGACGCAGGAAAGAAAGGATACAAAGATACACATAGAAAAGAAAAGAAAAGAAAAAGTTCTGACAAAGGTGCATATATATTATGGTATACCTTTCTTTCCCGGTCACCCTCCATTCCATCCCATTCCGGTTTTTGATCCCTGCCAAATATATGGCATGCGAAAGAATTAGTTGCAAGCAAACCACCCAAGAAAATAAATAAAAGGAAACACAAATATTCCGCTTTTCTAATTCCAATGTGGAAAAGAAAACGTCAGAAGCATCAACAATGAAAAAGATAAAAGGTAAATATGGGAAAAAAAAAAAAAAAAAAAAAAAAAAAAAAAGAAAGAAAGAAAGAAAGAAAAGAATAGAAAAGTGAGTAAATCAAATACATTACGTGACCATTGCATCTTCCCCATCTCGATCCCGGCTCTGATCTTGAGCCTGCTCCTGATCCTGATCGCCATCGAGAAGTCCCAGAAGCTGGGCATACGGAACGGTGACGCGTTGGAGGTCTCGATGTTTCCCTACAAAAAAGTTAGCAGCGTAAAAAGACAAATGTCTGAACAATGAATTTGAACGAACGATAACTTATCAAAGGGAGGGAAACATAAAGAAAGAAAGAGCGCTATGTCTTGGGGATTGTGAACAAGGAATTTTGTAAAATTGATAATAACAACAGATATGAATGCAAAAATGGAAGGGGAAAAAAACCCACCCAAAGCCAACACCACCTCGTTCAACAGCGTTCTCCTTGGCCATCCACAAAGCCTATCAGAGCCGTTAACCCAAGTACCAGTTCCGGAGTCTGTGCTTCCACCCTGAGTTTGCGATAACTCCTTGGACTTGATGGGTTCTCCACTACCGCGCATATCCTCATCAACATCACTCTTCTCGTCTTCAAAAATTCCACCAAGGAGGCTCTCCAGCAACTCCTCAGCCTTCATCTTCGCTCCCTCAGCCCCCAGGCGCTTAGCATACATTGAAAGATAGAGGCGGAACTCCTCCTTGGCGCCAAGAGAGAGTGCAGCAGCTACGCGATTTTCAAGATGGGCGACAGAGACGCTAGCCTCGAAGCCCTCAAAGCCTTCACGGGATAGAAGCATCTTGACCAAGCGCTGCAGGAAGAAACCACGACCTCGCCCTAGCGTTTCGCTTGTAGTGTTTCGTTCGAGGAATGGGATGACCCCTGCAGAGACCGGTGGTCGCGCTTCACCATCTTGGCGGTTACCAGGACCAGCAGTGGCAGAAGAAGATACAGAGGAGGTTGTAATGGATTGCAGATTCCCGACGGAAGAATCTTTGGTGTTCCAGTACTGGCTACCAACAGCCCACCAGCTCTCAGACATCCGTTGCCAGGAATATAACGAGGGGGAGTAGCTGTAACCGTCTCCATTGGACAACGTGACGACTATACGGCCTTCGGAATTTAATCGCGCGGAATTGACTGCGGGAGCTACGGTAGCATTGAGTGCCAGGGTGTGCGCGGCCACATCTAAAGTCGGAGCGAGGGAGACAGGTGGATGTGGGGAGGACAGAGTTTTTACGTTCCACACATAGCACATGCCCACAGCGCTTATGCAGAGGACCCAAGGTCCGTTGCACTCTAGAATCACAGGCTGGGCTTCCAGGACAAGTGCGTTGAGAAGCCGCCGTCCAGCTGGTGTCCAGATATATACAGAGCCATCTTCCGATGCTGCAGCCCACAGTTTTCGATTACCCGTAACGAGAAGCACTGTTTTAGGTATAAAATCCTGCCACAGCGGCTGATCGCCACGCGTAAGGGTAATTCGGACAGGTTCTCGATCAACATGCCGACCAGAAGACGCAGGAGGATTCCGAGCTTCGAAAATGATATCCGCCTTGGGCCTAGGTGGGGTTCCTGAGTTCGTTGCGCCTGACGGTGTATCTGAAGCAGCAGTAGGGTTCCCCGACGTATCTATCGCCTGCAAAATATGGCTTCTGATCTTTGGCACGGCTAGCCGCAATTGGCTAATGGCCATACAAGGATTAACCACAGCAGGTCTTATAAATTCGGGTGTAGATTGAGGACCACCTCGTGAATCTCCCGGCTGCGCGGGCCGGAGACCCTCTGGTGTATTCGCGAGAATGGGTATAGCTCCATTTTCAGAAGCCGCAGCTACCCTCTTCTCAACAGTCCCCTCCTCATCACCCTCGATCTGCGCAAATTTGCGCTTATTCCCAAACAACAGTGCTGCTAAACCACCTTTTGGAAGACCATCGAATGGTTTAGAAAGGTCCAGGATTGAGTTGGGACCTTCAAGCTTCTCTCCTTGACTGCTTGCTACCAACCGTGATTGCGGGAGAGATGACTCTGCAGCACCCGCTCCGGACACAAGGAGTGGTTGAATGCGCTTCTTTCCATCCTTAGTGTAAGTAGGTCTCTGCTTGAGTCTCTCTAACTTTGCCATATATGGATCCCGTTTATCTTGTTCTCCACTATTTCCATTCATAGGTCCATTGGGTTGACTCTTCTGAGTACTGGGAGCACCTCCACCAACAGGTGTAGAAGCTCCAGCAGGTGTGGTTCCATTGGATGGTAAATTCACAGAGGTCCCATTGACGCCTTGATCAGTAGAAGCATGGCCATCACCCATCAGAGCGCCCATACGGCCTTCGACGCCCTTGATTTCACCAGCCTTGCTTTTCTCCTCCAGTAACAGGCCATATGTAGACTCAACGATGCCGGCACCTCTCCTATTCGTGCCGAACTTGGTTAGGGACTTCTCATTCTCTTCTAAGGGCATAGGCTTGCCCAATTCATCGTTTTCAAATCGGACACAAAGGATCGTGCCGTCCAAGGCTGTCGCAAATAAGCATTTCCCATCCGGAGACCAGGAAAGATCTGAGATTGCTTTAGCAGCTAGTTCCTGCGCAACTACGACCGGACGTGGATTACTTGTGATCCACACGCTGAGGGATTTATCAGCCCCAGCGCACGCAATGACCGTTACAAGCGCATGCATTGGATGCCCGTGCTTGTCAGCAGACACCTTACCCAAACCCGGTGATTCGTATAGTCTAGGTGAGAAAGCGCAAACCTCCACAGGTCCCTCATGTCCAATTAAATTGATATCCCCATCCCAAGATCCACGGTTAACGATTGCAACGGAGCTGACGGGACCGTTTACAGCATTTGCGGCAGCAATATGGTTGCCATCTGGCGACCAAGAACATCTCCGAAAGTAGGTTGTCAAGGGCGAGTTGACGAAGGGGGCGGATATGGTTTGTTCAAGAACAAAGTTGTTCATTTGGTCATGCGCGGTAGAGTTCGGGGCCGGTGGTGTGAATCGGAATATTCGCACGGTTCGATCATCACCCGCCGTAGCAAAATATTTGTTCGCTGGGTCAAACGTGATCCCCTTGACGTGACTCTGGTGGTTTGAAATAGTCTTCAGCTTCTCAAACGTATGGCCAGACCACACCACAACCTTAGAGTCCAAGCCAACAGACACGAGGATTGAAGAATCATAGGACCAGCCAAGATCTTGGACATCGTTATCGTGGCCTATCAATCTTCGTATGGTCCGCCAGTTCTCGACCGGAGGTGGTTCATTAGTCCCTAGAAGAAATGATGCGTTAGCACGATAAGCAATGGAAATCACAAATTTTAATGCGTAAATGAGTAGCAGTAGTAAAAATCAAGTAGAGGTTAGAGAAGGACAGCTTACCAAATGTCGATGCGTGAGACGGAGGGTTGGCTTCCAACACATATATGCAAACAATCTTATCATCCGCCCCAGAAGCGACATATCTGCCGTTGGGAGAGAATCGCACAGCATGGATGGTACCGGAATGATTACTCATGGATGCCAGCTGGCGTGGCTGGTTCGCATACAGCGGATCAGCAGCATTGTAGATAGCCTCTGTTGACCAGATCCGAACATGTCCATCTGAATATATTCCAGTGTTTACACATCCCAAGTTAGAGAGAATACATTAATCTGAAAGTGCAATACCGGTGGGAACTCCGTTGGCACAAATAAAGGCCATGTAGTGGGGAGGTGGAGTGGAGATATGTAGCGTAAAAGTGAGCGCTCACCTCCAGCCGCAGTTACAAGTCTCTTCCCATCGGGCGAGACGTCGCAGCTGTAGACCTCAAAATCTTTCCGTTCGCCTGTGAAAAGAATCAGAGGAGCACATAAGTCAGGAACTAACAAATCATACGTCCCACAGGCGTCAGGACAGGATGTAGGTACAACCAACACTTACCTCCATGGGTCAACCAAACTGGCTTGATAATATGCATGTCTCCTTCGTCTTCTCTCTTCTCCCTCTTCCGTCACCTCCTTTCCAAGCCCTCCGCCCTGTTTATTTCTCCTCTGGCTTTATATACTATTCAGCTCGCACAATCGCCCTGATATTCACCCTTCCGCGAGTTGCAATGTTGTTGGATCGGCGCAGATTCGAATGCAGGGTGGAAAGGTATGGAATGATAATATCGCCTGAGGAATCGAGCATTTCAGAGCTCCAGTAGAAGAGTAGGAAAGGCACGAAAGAAGTGTCGAGGTAGTTGGTTGCGGCGGCGGCGGCGGCGGTGGGAGGCAAGTGTTTGACGAGCTACGAAGTCAATGTTCTTATTTTAAGTTTACTTAATTCCCGAGGAGATGGGTACAATAGAGTAAAAGGGATGAGGCGATGGGAGCAAAACGAAGTAGGACCAGGGCTCGTCCTACCACTGTTCCTGGCGCTGGTTATTTAACGTGGTTATTTAACATTGCGGTTGGCGAAGGTGGTGAAAGGTGGTGAAGGTGGTGGTGGTGGTGGTGGTTAGTTACAGGTTAAGGTCATCTGCGGGTTTCGCGGGTTGGGCCAGAAGGCAAGAGTTGGCCCCAAGCAGCTGCAGCAGGGATTTGCTCCGTATTTGGCGTGGGGATAATCAGGGGCCTGTTCGGCACTACTCAACTCGAGGAATCTCTCTTAAGGTGGAACGGAGAATATTACTAGTGTGCTGCAGTGGACGAACTGGCGGACATAAAAGACTCATTGTTTATAGATTTAGATACTTATTTCATTGATAATAATTAATATTACATTTGCCGTCTTATTCTTGTTTATTTGCATGCAAAACATCCTGTAAATTCCTGACCATTCCAATCTTTTTATTGTTCAAGTCTCAGTGGTAGTTAGTTAAGCTCCTGGGTCCATCACCCCGCTGACATCCCAATCATGGAATATAACCCTCAGCTCGAAAAGCCCCTCACATATAATGATTATTAACCTATACACATCCAAACGCAGAAAATATAAAATGCAACTTTTAGAGTTTCTCCTCCAAGATGCTGAGTGGCGTAGAGAGCCTTTCTTTCCCTTTCGCTTCTGGGTCAAACTGATGAAAGGAAAAGTAGACAAAAAGAACGGAAAATCATGGGAAACAGGGCTGAAATACATGGTGCAAGAAAAGATGGAAGGAGAGGTGAAATCGACTAAAATACATTCAAATGAAGAGTGTGGGGTGGTGATACACCACTCCTGTCACCACCCTCATCTCCGCCATACTACTCTGTGATGAGTTTGATGATTATAGCTTCCTCCGTCGGCTCGTCTGATCAAAACCCTCAAGTACGCTCTCCGCAAGCCCCCCTTGCTGCCCTGTGCCAGCAGCAGGAGAACTAGCGTCTCCAAACTCTTGTGGTGTCAACTCTCCCGCCCTCGGCCTCCCGGAAACTTCTTCACCCGCTCCACTCTGATCATGCGACCCTTGCACACCAATCGCCTTCGCAGCCATACTCCTAGCCTGACTCTCATTGACCTTTCCATAGACAGCCATGGCACTAGCAATCATCCCACCAATATCCCCAACATTCCCGGGAACGACAACGGCCGTACTCTCGCGCGCCAGCTTCGAGAATGCCTCGACATACTTCTCCGCAACGCTCAAGCTAACAGCACCCTGTGCATTCTCCTGGCCGTCTTTAATGGCTTTGGCAACAGCTTCGATTCCCCTCGCAGTTGCATTAGCCTTGAGCATGATCGCCTCTGCCTCACCGGTTGCCGTGTTGATCTGTTCGCTCCTAAGTGCCTCTGAAGCAAGGATGACGGACTGCTTACGACCCTCCGCAATGTTGATAGCACTCTGTCTCTGTCCCTCGGATTCTAGGATCTCGGCTCTCTTGGATCGCTCCGCGGTGACTTGGCGGTGCATAGCGGCAACGACCCCGTCGGGAGCATGGATGTCTCTGATTTCATATCGGAGACAGACAACACCCCAGTCCTGCGCTGCCTCGTTAATAGCTTGTGTAATGTTCGTATTAAGCGTTGCGCGTTCCTTTAGCACATGGTCTAAAGTAAGCTGGCCGATTTCAGAACGCATTGTCGTCTGAGCAAGCTGAGAGATGGCGTATTCTGCATCTTCAACACCGTAACTAGAAGCCAGAAAGCCAAAAGAGTCAGCATTAAACAGCAGAACAAAAACCAGACGAAAACCGTGAGAGACAACAAAAACCCCACCTAGCCTTATATGCATCAAAAACTCTCGTATATAACACCCCATCTAATTCCAACGTAACATTGTCCGCCGTAATCGCATTCTGGCTTGGAATCTCAATAGCCGCCTCCTTCAAACTCTTCACGTATGCAATTCGATCCAAAAAAGGCACCAGGATAGCCAATCCAGGTTCCAGAATCCGATTAAACTTGCCCATCCGCTCCACAATCCACGCGGTCTGCTGAGGAACGAACCTAATCACCGTGTTCATGGGCAGCGATTGACGCTGCGAGAAGTATGAAGTCGGCCCACCTTGAACGCTGGAGGGGAAACCAGCGAAGGAGCTCTCCCCAGCCAGGGATCGTGAGGTGCTTGCGAAGTGCCGGAATGGGTTGAAACATGTTAATGAGGAAGCTGAAGAGGAAGGACTGTGGTGGGAAAGGGCGGTTGTGGCGGGAATGAGGGATCGGGAATGAGTTTTCGATAGAAGTGGGTTTGACGGGTGCAATCGCACGCCACTAGATAATATCCGCCGCGATGCTGCCTCCATTGTGCCCGAGTACAGCTGATAATTATCCGGTGGGCTATGTGCAAACGCGGGGAGAGCGGGTTGAAGAGAGGTGTAAGCTGAAGAACCTTTGGGAGTATTTCGAGGTCTTTCTTTGATGCTTCTTAAACGGATTTGGCTTCGGTCCAATTGATGCGAGACGGCGGAGAAACAAAACACCGAGAATCCGGGGGCCATCTTGAGCTAGTAGATAAAAGGCTAGCTTTAACAGAAAAAGCTTGGCATTTATTATCGGACGGGAAATCTTGATTCCATGGATAGAAGGGAGGATACGGAAAAGCAACCACACGAAAAGCTATTTTATTCTTGCTGAATGTTACCAGAACTACTCTAGAGTGAGAGGGCCTGACCTCGGGACGAGGTGAAGAAATCAAGATAGGATTGGGAGACAAAATCACAACCAAAACATCTTGAATTTTATCAGGGAAAAACAAGGGTACCAATACTAGAAATACGTCTTTAAATCCTCTTGGGAAACGTGTAGAATCAAAGGAAATCAGAAGAGAGGGGAATATTTTAAAAGTGAAGACCGGGGAACAAAATAAGCCACAGGCTTAAGAGATAAATCGAATTGGTGGAAAGACACCACAGGGGAAAAAAGGAAACTTGTTTTATTGTAATAGGAAGGATTGTGTTAAAATAAAAATAAAAAATAAAAAAAACATGAAAAGAAAAGAGGAAAAATAACAAGATGAGGTGTACACATCTGTGGGTTTATATTATGAAGCTGATACTCTCCGGACGACGTTTTTTTTTTTTTTTTTTTTTTTTTTTTTTTTTTTTGCTTCCTTTCGTTGAGAAGGGTGAAGTATTGCACCAAATGCAAAGAAAAGGGCCATTAAAAAACATAGATGTCAAAACGTGGAGAGAGAACGAGGCAAAATTAGCCAGGATGAAAGAAAACATGAAACATAGAAAAACAATGCCTTCGATGTGGTTGTTCAAATGGAGAAAAAGCCTTCTCAGTTCAAGTGAAAATGAGAGAAGATCGTTTGCTTGAACTTCTTTTCTTCCCATTTTCAAAGGCACCAGAAAGCTCGAGTTAGGATAAAGAATATGAGGAGTATCGAAAAGGAAAGGATATAAACCAGTAGAATAATATCAAATCCCGCTATGCAAAATAAGTAGGAAAAGTAATCAAGTGTGTTCGTTCTTTTAATGAAAACAGTAGAAACAAAAATGGGTAAAGGTAAAAAGAGTAAAAACTAAACAAATACCAGAGTGGGGGATAATGAAGGATTGATTGAAATTTTTGTAGAATTGATGATGGAGAGGCGAAAGAATAAACTCAACAACCCCATGAATCCTTCCTGAGTCCTCTCAAAATTTCTGTCACTCAATTCCCTACAAAATTGTAAAATAGTCTCTTGACCGGGTTGCCTTTTTTCTTGCCTTTCCTCTTCTGTTTCCTTTTTTCTTTTTCTATCTCTTTTTTCTTTAATCAACCCTCGCCTACCATCCTGTTAGCTCCGCAAACCAAAATAAAAATGGAAAAAAAAAAAATCGCTTTTTTATGAAAACACAAGCAGAAATAAAAAATGAGATGTAAGGGTCTATACGGTCATTAGGGGAGGAATCTGTGCCTTACGATAGTGATGTGTGGAAGCATAGGTAGAAATCTTGCAACAGAAGTTTAAAAAAATAAATCGGGTGGTGGAAAGCACATTCAGCAATGCATGGCAAAAACATGACAGAAAAATGAATGGCAGGGAAGCGGGATTGAAGGGAGGAGTTGGCTAAATTGCAAAATCTAACTGCATCACGCGGCACAGCTGAGGGCAAGAAATAGAATTGAGTTGGTCTCCTGCACTGTATTCGAAGATCGGTTTGCGGTCTTTACCTCAGGCAATGACACTTCTTGAGTATCAGAGAGAAGTATTGGAAACAAAAGGGGTAGGGAAAGCAATTTGTGGGAATCGAAAGAGTTTTATTTTAAAACATTCAAACACCGACATTCGCACCCAGAGGAGGGGGGAAATTAATAAACAAAAAGAGGAAAACGGTAAAAGTAAATGAAGGGCGAAAGGGAGAAAAAAAAATCAATGCCATCACTTCTCCAACTCCGCTCTCAGTCCGTCCGAAATGATACCATCAATCCGTTTCCGGGATTTGAAGTTGAAAGCGCCATTCCGCCACGCAGACCGAAGCCTTTGAAATGCAGGCCTCGTTTGTTTCGCGTCCACCAACTCAGATTCGACAAGTGCGACCAGGTCCCGCGCGACGGCATCCGGCATCGCTCTATTGCTTGCAAGCACTCCATCATAAAATCTGACGATGCTGTCGAGGCCCGTAGTCGAATTCTTTGAATGTAAATCATCAAACGCCAGACTCTTGAATTCATTGTACATTTTTGAATTGAAATTGCGGACCAAGAAATGAGACCAGAATTGATAAAGAACGTCCATATCCAGGTTCCCATCGTTGGTTATGTGGGATGAGCGTTTTTCAAGGGTTTGTTTTCGGAATATATTGTAGGATTCATGGATGAGGTCGGTAGGGAGGTATTCAATCGGGGTATCTCTGTCTTTGACCCAGAACGTGGGCATGTTGGTATTGACTGTCTCGGGTATTTTGGACAATGAGGGTGATCTTCCGCGGGGCTGCAAATCAGTTTGGCTTTGCTTGAATGTCAGTAATACTCTAACCGAGAGCCTTGTAAACAAAAGGGGAAATTTTTCTACCTATCAATATTGGTCTGGGTCACCCGGGTCGAAAGAGATGTTCGGTTGTCTGCGCTCACTGTGCCACCCGCTATTTTGTCACCGTCAACAGATCCGCTGGAGAAAGAACGAGACGAAGAAATTAGAAAAGGTGACTGCGCCGGGCTGGAAATCCCTGGCTTACGCACCACAATTACCAAGTTCTCAATCTGTTCGTCTGGGAAAGTGCTCTCATCAACAATGGGTTTTCCTACATTCGTATTTTCAATTGCCCCCATTACAGGGACATAGGAAGGGGAGAATTCGGGAGCAGTGGACGATAGGACAGTGTGATGGACGCGAGAGTCGGAAACAGCGCCATTCGACAACGGGTAGTGGGCGGCTATAATATTGCCGGAAATTTCATGCAGGGATCCGTTGCCATACGGCGCCGCGTGGCCCTCCATGTGCGTCGAGTTCAAATTCAAACCATCACTAATCCCATCGTGAGCTTGAGATGACAAGGGGAGTGGGGGTGGCCCTTCATTCTGGGCAGAAGGATCGCGTGATTCCATTGCAATGATCCATTGCTCCCATTTTTCTCGCTTGCGAAGACGATCTGCGCCGTCTTCCGCGGGTCTATATTCCACATTCTTCAGTTGGCGACAAACAACTCGAAGCAACTCCATATCTTCCGTGAGAGACTTAATCCGCTTGAACCCGGCAATAAAGCTTAATAGAACGAAGCCTTGCGAGTCCATGTGCTTCCGGAGGAACAAATCTTTGCAAAGATTGTCCACCGAGAAATAATACTCACTAGGAGAAGGGGAAAGCTTGTTAGTTGCACCGAAAACAGAGTTGTTAGGAGGTGGGACCTACAGTTGCATTGAGATCATGCTCATCAGGGAGAAATGCTCCATATATGGCTGGTACGTGATAGCGGTCATTGGACCTTGGTGCACCGGTGCATATCCATATATCGCATTGATATCGGTTTGGATGGCATAAGGTGTGGGACCATAAACTCCTGACGATTGCAGAGACGGTGATCTCATACTAAGACCCCGATTCGAGCCATGCTGCTGTGAACCATTTTGAGATCCCTGCTGGTGATGTCGGTTGCGTTCGTTAAGCGAGAACGGCTTTGAAGACTGGAACTGGGACTGCGGGATTGGGGCACTATGATATTGCGAATTATGAGCTCCGCCATAGCTTGAGTGTCCACCTCGTCCCCTAAATCCTCCACGACCTCTCTCGTGCCGAGATTCACCACGCTCTCTACCATATTCACGCTCGCGATGGTATTCGCCACGTTCCCGAGGTGTGTAATCTCGATCTCTCGGGTGGAAAGGAGGAACTTCCTTAAAAAAATCTGCAGATCTAGGACCACTATCAAAACGCCGCTCATGACTTGAGCTAAACCGAGCGCCAGGGTGAGAATCTCCCTGAACAGAAAATCTCCCAGGATGCTCAGAGCCCCGGTGAGATGACACATTGGCAAAGTCTTGTGCCCTACCAAAATTCTTAGAATTTTGTCGTTGCCGTGGAGCTGTATCGACCGAGGAATAAAGGGAATGTTGAGTTTCCCTGCCAGCTGTTGACTGGGGCTCCTCACCACCCTTTGCATTTTTCGCATCATTACCAGTTCGATCAGGCAAAATGGTTTGTAGGGTTTTTCTATCCTCCAAGGGTGCAGTTGCATTTGCGCTGCCCGATCTTGTGTTTTGAGGGGAGCCAGACGTGTCAGAGACAATACGAGGATCGCTACGGTCCCTATCAGTTTGGCCAGGATGTTTGGATCCGCCAGCAACGGCACCAGATGTAGGCGCGGGTCGATCTCCACCAGATACAGGGTTAGAAGTATTGGCTCCACCACGGATGCCCGGTTCCCTTCCACCTCTTGCGGGTCTTCCACCTCTTCGTGCAGCAGGGGGAAGGGGAGTATTAAAGACGGCTGAAGGGACATATGGAACCGGCATCCACTTCTCTTTCCCACGGGATCCAGCTGTAGGGGTCTTTTCCTTCTCAGATTTCTCGGTCTTGTCGACCTTTTCGTGGGCCTTGCGGAATTCTTCGCCTTGTGCGAGCTGCGGGGTAGGCCACGAGGACGCATCTGCTACAGGTGAGAGAGTCTCCACTGCTTTTTCATTGTCAATATCTATTGTTTTACTTGATCGCACGCCAGTTTTTCTGGAGCCTATGCGGAGTGAAGTGTCAGATGAAGACAACATAGGGGTCGAAACTTGTTGATCCTTACCTTCTTCCTTTCCCTTACCGCCGTCATTTGGCTTTTTCCTGGATCCAGCAGCATCTGATGCAGTTTCAGGAATGCCGCTCGCCCTTCTTCGAGATCCACCCTTTGAATTCTCCAAACGATTCTCACCAAGAGGCGAGGATTTCGCGGCGGCAGGCTTGGCCGTAGGCGGAGTGGTGGGACACTTTAATGCGGCTGTTGCTTTGGCCTTGGCCTCTTGTGCTTCTCTCCTCTGTTGCCAGACATTGACTGTAGGAATAGGAGCTGCCCTTAATTCCTTCACAGCCGTAGTATGCTTTTCCCATCCATTTTCCTTCGATATTTCCTTGTTCGAATCCGCCGTTGCAGTTTCACTCGACTTTTCGACAGCTCCAGATGATTGTGACTGCTTGTCCCAGGCAGAATCAGATGAGCCATTCAAGGTGCCCGAGATCTCATCACCTTTAGGCAACGTTGAGGCGGATGCGGTTCTCACAGACGAAATTCCAGAAGTTGCATTCTTAGAAGGCTGACTAGCGGCAGGCGCTATAACAGTCGAATCCGAGTTACGCTCAGAAAACGTTTGCGATTTGTCCGTAGTATCAGTATGGTCTGTAGCAATAGATGAAGACTCCATGTCCGTTGAGGAGGCCACAGTTCGATTTGACCCATCCCCATCTACCGACCCAGCAGATATCCTCTGGCCACTCGGATCTGACGATGTGGTACCTGCCTTATTTTGCTTCTCAGCAGCATTCTGCACGGTAGGTGGCGTAGGAAACCCCTTCGCAGCTTGGGCGTAGGAAAACGCGGGCATTTCCAACCCAGGTTTACTCGTGGAGGCCGACATATTAGAAAGTCTTTTTTCTCTCAAAACTTCACGTTGCTCACCACAAGGCTAGATTGTAAAATGGCACCAGGTTTTATATAGATTTATGGAACGGGAAGGATTCGCGAGGTCGACGGGTTCAGCAATACGCCTCCAACTTCCGCTCTGGCGGAAAACGAACAACCTCCACCCTCAGGCTGCCCCACCAACAACTGTTATCTCTAAACCCCGGAACACCGAGGGCCAGTCAACTCCCTGTGGCGAGAAAACGAAATCGTGTCCAGGACAAGTGAGGCACGGGAAGGTGGGAAAGGGAGGGCTCAACAAGACTCCCTGTGGGGAGAATGTTTCAAGAAGCCAGGGTTTCACAACGAAAGAGAGACCTAAGGGAGAGGTGACATCAGCGAACAACTCAACAAGTAGACTTCCCGTAAGGGTTTTAATTAGGCCGCACAAAATAGATTGGGAAGAACCGTCGGATGTGATCCGAAACAACGAGCTTAGGTTTGGTTTGTGAAGTTGTAAGCCTCTACCCACACCCGCACCCACATAGAATCACACACAGAGAGTAAATCAGAAGACACAGCCCAAGTCAAACAGAAGGTGAGAAGATTTGAAATGGTGATTCCAGAATAGACAAAGAAAGGCTGGAGGGTAACAGAGGTCACCAGAAGATAGTTCTGTTTTCAATTTCGTATGTGTTCGTGGATGGTGAAGGGAGGCGATTTGATAGATATTTGAGGACAAAAATATCGAGCACACGTACCTTTTATTCCCTCAAATAGCAATCAAGGAAGCAACCGTAAAGACTGAGAAGACAGAGTACCAAAAGAAGGTCGTGATGCTTGTGCTGAGCACAGAAAGAAAAAAAAAAATCTTACGAACAAACAAGTCGTGGTATTCTCCTAATAACCTCTCCGTTTCGTTTATTTTGGTGGAACGAAGCGAAAGGAAGTACGATTAAGCAAAAGGACAGGAACGACGTATTTCTTTTTTTCACTTTTTTTTTTTCTTTCTCTCTTTTGAAAATATCCTTGTATTCACCAAGTTCCCAAGCCAGCCCACCAAAGGGGAGGTTTTTTTTTTTTTTTTTTATTATTATTATTTTCTTTTTTAATTTCTGCTTCCACGCGACGGAAACTTCCAGACGAAGGCGGGATGGTAACGAGAACGATGGCGAGCAGCGAGTAGAGCAAGAAAAACGACGTCGAGACAGAACGTACGGCGAATTGAAAGAAAGTAGAATACTTCGGATACCGTCGTTATGACTGTGGATGGCGGTGATGCTGTTGTTGCCTTGGGGTTGCTGGAGTGGGTGAGGCGACCTGAGATTGGGGTTGAGTGCGGGATGTTAGGGAAAAAAAAAAAATTTATTGAGGTGCAGTTTATTTAACTAGTCGGGAGAGGTTCGGGACAAGAGGCGGGAAGCAGACCTCCAACCACAACAACACACAACACATATAACAGTAGAACAGTAGAACAGAGAGGGAGAGACAACACACACACACACACACACCCAGAAAGCCACAGACAGGCAGCAGTTACAACAGCAAGTTTCGAGGACAGTGAAACACGGGCTAGATGGGAGTGGCCTTCAGGATATATTTTTTTGTATTATTTTATTTATCACGCTTATTTCGGAGGCGCAGAGTGGGATATAGATCGGTAACTAGTTAGGTTACCTGGGTATGTACTTGCATGTAGGAGGGGAGGGAGTGTTGTGTGAGGGGTCTCAAAGAGCAAAAAGGGGAGGAGAAGAGAGAGGAGAATGGGTTGACAAACGAGCGAGGGAGAGGGAAGGGAGGAAGGCAAAAGAAAATAAGGTAAATGCTCTTTTTTTTTATTATTTCTTTAATTTTTTTTTTTTAAATTTTTAAATTTTTTTTTTTTTTTATTTTTTACCAGAAAAGAGAGGGGGGCAGAAAAGCTGGCAATAATGTGGAAGACACCGCGAAAAAAGTCTTACTTCTGCTTCCCCGGTTAAGCTATTTAGGGCGAGGCACACAGAGGGGCTTGTCTGGGGCTTGCCGAATGTCCGCAGTGGGTATTGATAAACTAGAAAATTAGACCTTCATGTAGAAATTTTGATGGAATTTAGAGAAGGAAAAAAAAATTTTGATCACAATTGAAAGGGAAGCGTTCAGTTATGGTCCCAAAAATGAGGGCATGTTCTGTGCTATTCTTATTGTTCTTCTCTTCTCTTTATTCTCCCTAATTTCTGGAGCAAATATCCAGGTACTGTAACCTTGAGATGCTGCAAATACACACACACACACACACAGGCTTAAGCTAATTAAGAATAACATGGTATATATTTAATTAACAGAACTAGCCATCCGTTGTCAGAATACTAACTGATCCTGTATGTGTCTCCATATCTATGTCAATTTCAATTCCCTTTCGTTGAGAAAGATACCCCCATCCTTTGTCTTCTCTAAGAGCACCATTCACCCCAATGTTCTTTATGTCTCCCTCATTCTCTCTGCATCTTGCTGCTGCAATCCCTACCTATGCTATCCCTCTGTGTCATTGATCATCCGATTCCATCGTTCAATTATGTTTTCCCTCCCTCTAAACCCTCCTCCAGTTTCCGAGCCTACATAATAGTTAGACATTGAAATATCCAATCTCCATCCACCACCCCACTACCATTCCACTACCAGACTACCACCACCTGACATGACCTACCCTTCCAGCCGCTTCCGGGCTTTAACCACCTTACGTAAACCGTATGCTGACGGGAGATGTTACATCTTTCAGGCTGTAGGGAATCGTAGCAGCTGAAGAAACCATTTTCGCAATTCTTCATCGCTGCCCCTTAGAAATAAAAACCATGCTGGTGCCCAAGTTTACCAGCATCTTGATGTTCATATTCTGCTACTTTCTTCTCCTTGTCCTCCACCGATACAGCAACAAAAATTCCACGGTTCTTTTGATCTGGCACACAGCTTTAAATCCTCTCTCAACAGCATAATTAGCCGAGACCATGTCAAGGTAGATCCTGATTCAGAAATCTATGATAGTTACAAGAGCGCTTTCATCTCCGGATCATATCCTCTCATGGGTCACGACCACCAAAATATCCAACTACATCCAGTCTGCCAGTTGTGTCGTTTGCCTCATTACGCCCACAGCTTTTTCTTGAAGTAGCCATGCCCTCAAGTCGTTGAAACGTACGCGCTTTGGAAAAGCCACTGCAAGCCTGTATTTCCCAGCTGGCCCAGTCGTGGCTTAAAATGCCTAGGTACGGTCCGCACGCGGTTGGTTATGATTCAGGTTCACTCCTTGGAGCTTGTCCAGTGGTTCCAAGTGCTCAACGGACACACCTGGTCATATTTTAACTATTTGACACAATAAACACAATTTACATGGCGTAGACAAATAACAAAACCTGGTGGAAAAGATCCCGGACCAATAGACAATGAGAGAAAGGCATTGAGCAAAAGGGGCCAGAACCAACATATGTATGACTATTAGCTTGAAGCTCTTGTGTTGACTTGTTTTACAATCTTGAAAAGTTAATCTTGATGTCACTATGAACAAGTTCATCTGAACTTGCTTGCTGCAAAATATCCTCCTCATCATGCAACAGGGGCTTCAGGATGGAGAGGAACAAATACAAAACTCCCTCTGCTGTTGAATAATAATGAACCTGCCTTGTCACTATTCCTTTTGGTTACCTATTTACGTTCTTAACCAAACTACACCTAATATTTTTTTTTTTTTAACCCCCGGAAGACTCCAAATCGCCAATCTACTGAATTTCTAAGGATATATCTCCGTCTCTTTCAGCTAACTCCCGCTCCCATCCCTATCAGCATGATCAAATCTTACTTCTTCATGCACTTTCCAGCCTCACATCTGGAACCCAAAAAAACAGCACAGGAACTCGGTAACGCAGCGGTCAGATTGTATTTCTCTAATGCTCGTGGCATTATTGAAGCCGTTTGGAGCCACAAGCAGAGGAGGGTATATAATCATACCCATAGCTAACCCACCCCAAGTTTCGAATATCCGGCTCTGGTTGTCGCCATGTGGATACATATATTTATGAATATATAAGGAAGAGGTTCCCTCTCATTCTCTTTCTTCTACTTTGCACACCTGAAACAACGCGCGTACTCGAACACTGTCTGCAAGTTTGACAAGATGCCCTCTCCATCTGATTCTGATTGTCCTAGTGCCGTAACTAACTCTACCAAAGAAATGACGTCAACTTGTGAAGACTCTGATGTATATTCACACATTCTAGGTGCGTTCACTGGCCCAGAGAACTATGCTTCCGAGAATCACGGAGATTTAATTCAAAGTTGACATGGATAAACCCCTCAAATCCTTCTTTCTCATCTAAAATTTCCCCGCGATTACCTCATACGGGTATTGGGAGGAAAGAAAGAAAACGGTAAGGGAATGGGGTCGTCCCTTGGGGTCCCAGGAGGAGCTTGTTTTGCCCCGCATTTTTTATGAACCAGCATCTTTACGGAGAACCAGGTCAGCCGTCAAAATCTTTACCATCATTGGCAACCTCTCAGGAGTTACGCCTCCATGGCAAGTGCTATATCTAGAACATTTCAGTCTTTAAATTGTAAAATGCGCCAAGGCCGTGCTGCATTCTGGTCTGTCATATAAACAAAAGGATGAAGGAGACGGAGAGTGGGGGACCATCATGAGGAACTGGACATATCAGCGAAATATATATATATATATAACCTGGTTTAAGCGCATATGCATGCCCTTGGTTCGGTTGAAATTTATGCTGACATACATATGCATTTTAACATGATCAATTGCAATTGCGGGGTATATTCTTTTTCAATTCCGGGATTTCCGTAGTTTTGTCACTGATGTAACTTACTTCTGATGAGATATTACGAAGCCAAAGCCATTTTTAACTCTTTTCTTTTAACTCTTTTCCTTGAACTGAACAAGAAGTTAAATAAAATTTATCCCCAACAGCCCAGATAAACGATAGAAAGAAAGAAAGAAAGAAAGCTGGCGGATATCCAAAAAGATAGCCGCTTAGCAAAATGACCGAGTCAAGAAGTTCTGTAGCACAGCTTTGAGTCAACTCTTGAAACTTTTAGACGACAACCCGAGAGCCCATCCCACATGTGACTTCACCATATTTCCAAAGGGTTCCATTTATCAACACCCATGATGGATCTCCTGGAAAAAAGAGAACAGAGTCGACCCTCATTGCCCCGAAATCGTAAATCAAACTACCCACCACTTTCTCGCGCCCACCTCGTCAACTCTCTTAGCTAAACACCACTGCTATCCATCCATCAGCATCAGTTCTGCAACTTGCAATTTGAAGGTCAAAAACAGCACCATATGCATGCAGATCAGTATGTTACAGAAAATCCCAAAACTCGACGGAGGAGCTATTCTCCACCACTATGTGTGATCCCACTACACGCAAAAATAACGGCAACCCCGCTAAGAAACACAACGGACTGCGCCGGCGCTAACGGTGCCTTAGCTGAGCCCTGCTGCTAAGTTGAAAAATCAACGGGAAGGGGAAGCCAGGCGAACTCTAAAGGGGAGGATATTTTTAGTCTGTAATCAGGTGAGGTTGGACATTTTATTATAAAAATAAATAATAACTAAATACCAAAAATACGAGAAAATATAATAAAAAGTTTCAAGAAGGTGTATGTCGTGGTCCTTCCCGAGAGCAGTTGAAAGATATCATCAACAACTTTTATTTCGCTGACCTTAACGAAGTAGACCGTTGTTAGCTATAGCGTTCAAACTGCAAATAGAAGAAATTAGAGAGATAAGGAAGGTATTTTGTAAGCCAACAGATTTATGGCTGCTTTCTTCGGCATGATATATGAGAAAGCAGGAAAGAGGGAAAACACTACTCAGCGAAGGAAAAATGAATAACGAACGAATGTGAAAGAAAATGTTTTCTCCGGAATGCCCTTGAATCGCAGCACTGGCTGCCAGGACGCCTTATTAATGTGCCAATGAAAAACTCTCAACGCTGGAGCAGAGAACCGGGGAAGGTAAAGGTAATTGAGAAAATATGGTCCGCATAATCAGAAAAAGAGAGAGAAATTTCCTATGTGAACGATCTTCTGAAAACTTCAGTCATGTGGCCGGGTAGCAATCCAGCGGTGCCAGTTTCGAGCTATACCTTAAGTTCTAGCATTGGGATGCGTCAAAGTTTAGGGAGCATTTCAACTCATGTGAGAGAAAGTAAGCCGGAGGGTGAACCCCAAAAATCTCAAGGAAAGATATGTATTACAACTTGAGTGGATTCGCTTGACACAGATCTCACACTAGGATTAATGTGACATAAACCACCACATAGGGGTGATTTCTAACTGTAAGCGTATACGTTTAAGCCAGAGAGTTTACCCCTTAATCTATATCTATGCAGAAAACATCGTGCTCGTCGATCAATGACCCCAGTACCCAGAAAATCCACATCGCAAGATGAAGTAAATGATGAACATCTGCGAAAGGTGCTGCATGAATGACCAGGTCATCAACTCAGGCCATCAACGCAACAGGGCTTGATGCGGTCTGATTGTGATAAGCACCGCCCATGTTGGTCATGATTTTGTGGTTGTGATTGATGCAATAGCAGGACGCTCACGCGTGTGTACGTAAAACATTACAGAGAATTAAGCCCAAGCATGGCCTTGCGCTGATTGATACAATCAAGCTTGCTAAGCTTATGGAGCTAGGTATAATTCAACGGTGGGCACGCGAGGCCCAAAGCCGTGAGCTGGGGGATGATGAAGATGGTCTCTTATCTCCAGTCTGTAGCTGTAGTATGTCGCTGGGCAAGCCTGCATGTCAGGTAGATTGGATTGGAATAGCAGAGTTGAGATGCTGCTTTGCCATGATCAGAAACTGGGGAATAAAAATAAAAATAAAAAAATGAGAAGAGAAATATTCAAGAAGTCTATCATCATGAAATTACAGGGTTCCTCTGAAAGTATTGACTGCTTTTGCTGAGCATGGACTTTTGATGAAAAAAAAAGTTCAATCAGCTCATTGTCATAATCAGCTAGCTAACTGTAGCACTTGCAGCCACCTAAGATTTCATGCACTTAGATTACCAGATCCCGCCACTCTAAATAATTGGACCCTCATTAGCGTTTGTTACTGAACCCGCTTGTCATTCAGCAATACCAACATTGCCTCAACGGTCGGGCGAGGCTGCAAAGGTCCGTTGATGCCGTACCCTCGAGAACAGCACATTCGACCCGTGGTAAGATGGTGGGACCAGTCACACCTGAGAGTTACTCCGCACAATCTTCAAGAATAAGTTCGCGGGTACCAGTGAAAGTCAGGTCTGGATTTGACGAGTTAGTGCCGAACGTTAAATCTCCGCAAGCCAAAAAACTCTTTCTCCCCCTGCTCGCGATATTGCACTGTTCCTCAAAAAGGCCACCAGTTATATCGACGCCCATTATTCAGGGGGGCACGTGGGATGTTTAAGGCATCTGGACAATTCCACAGCATCCAGTACCCCACAATTTCCTGTAGCATTTCCACACATTTCATTACCCCGAAAGGTTTAGTGCGGACGGGAACATCATCGAAACCATCCAAAGACAGATCGGAGGGCCAAAGTTAACCGCCGTGCTTCTGGGCAGATACCGAGGCACTTCATAAGCCGCAAACCGTTTTCTTAGTTACAACTTGACTTGTTATCCTTGATAGGAGAATCTTAGCTAAAGCATTCGCACATGCAATCGCTGGGTGGGATGCGATCCCCCTTTGACTCACGCCATTCACCAGTCTAGCCGATACATGCCCTCTTGGGAAAACCCTGAAAAACCTTGAAGTACAACTAAGTTTATTTAAACATAACTATTCTTTCCAATCATAACAAATCTCCAGATAGCCACTCATTCAAGAATCTTTGGCGGTTGCAGGATTCGAACCTAAGACCTTCCTGTCTCGTTGTTGCCGTCAAGTCTTGAAGAGTGCCACCTTTGAACATTTTGATTCTTGGGTGGTTTAAGCCAATACTCCGAGCGGGTTTTTAAAAAGCGCCGTCGCCTTTGGTGGCACATGTTCTGATTTTCCTGGTGCCGGAAGCAAGGAGGTCTGCATGCAACAGTCTAAATTATCATGCCCGTCGTTCCCTTTTCCTTTCCCCGTTCGAATTTCTCTACCTATTTTCTCACACTCTGTCATACTTTACCTCTGTCAGCCTGGACGCTCCCGGTGATACGGTGTCAGCTAATTATTTTCGTCCCAGGCAAATACTTTGGTCGATATCGGTGCAAGTGATATGCCTCTCTAGTTTGTTCCACATAGTTATCCATGTTTGGGGCCCCCATACCAGCCACGTGAGAGGACTAGGTACTTACTTGACTAAATAACTGTATGAAGAGCCAGCCATATTAGAATTCATTCAAGCGGCTAAACATTGACGTTTAATTGTCAAATCCCGTATGACAATTATAACCTGCCACCCACAGCAAAACAAGTTTTATTCGAATCGCAGCACAATTTTCGCGAAAAATCGTTCTGGAGGTTGATCAATTTTGATTAAAAGAGCGGGTGTAAGAAAGATATGAGCGGGGTGGATCTTCTAACTACAGTCTATTTTTCATCTACAACGGACATATAATACTCCGAGACTGGATCTGTTGTCATGATCTCAAAAGTATTATTCCTCCATGACTCATGCACAGTCAACAAATTATGATCTCCGACGGAAGCATCCCGCGAGATCATTTCGATGCGTGTGAGCTGTAGTTCAAGACCCACCCTTCCAATTTCCAAAGGGAGGTGGCAAATATGTTGGAAAGAAATGGCCGACGCTCGTCAGCGTAAATTATCTCAACTAACATCCCCTTTACCAACGAGAATAAATCCACCAAACCAAGGAGCAAATCACGTGATATCGCTTCCACTTATCGTCACGACAACCACATTCTATTCTAACGATCACCTCAAGATCAGAAATCAACGTCGGCATTTTATACAAGTAATTAGTGTCCAAAGTATTGAGCCAATGTCGGGTTTGTATTTATAGGTCTCATTTTTGACCAGTGTAAGCTTTCCTGCGTGACGGGAGACCATGTCATTCTTATTGGCAATCTCATGTCAAGCCTTCTGCTCTTTTCTTCTCTATGATTATAAGGCTTGCCAATTTTTTTTTTTCTTCGGCTTTTAAATGCCAATTTTATGCGGGATTGTTTTCTGTTCGGGAATAATTTGTGGATAACTACCCCGTACATGGGTACTTCGGTAGAATCGTTTGAATAGCTTTTCTCTCAACCCTGATTCTGGCGGATCTTCTTCCTAGGGAAAAGGTACCTGAACAGGCAATGCTACTCACTTCCGTTCTCAGAACAGAAGAATGAAGTTGGTTTGGAAGATGGACACACCTTGAGACTACGTTAGAAGCGTATCTTAACGAAGGCACCATCCTACGAGTTTTGACGATTTGTGGTGTGAATACAGTTTGCTGATCCCCAGAGACTTTTAAATTAATATCATGAGTGCAACATTCTTCTGTGCCGATGGCGCTCATGTGCGTTAACATTTTACGGGATTAGCATTACCAATACCTACAGATCTTACTTACGTGAACTCCAGCTTCCCTTCGACCATCCCACCCTAGCTACGTTGCGCTGGTTCCATGTCTGATGCAAAATGTATTTTCCCGCATTGGCGAGCATTTTCGATAATATGTTCTCCAGGCTCCCTACAGACAATGTTACGCAGATGATCCGTCTAATTCGGCTGTCAGGATCGGTTGGCGGCATAAGTAACTCCCTCTACAGTAATCTGTACGTGGTACGGCTTCCAATAATCCAGAACCAAGAGAATACCTTGCCGCAACACCAGACATCCTCCGAAAAGATGAAGGAATCTGCCTTGAGGATGGCTAGAGAATCGACTTAAAGAGATTCCTTGGATGAGACTTGTTCTCGTGATAGGTTTAGCCAAGAGAGGATAGAGGTTGACGTTGGAAGCTGTCTGTCTAGT
>NW_015440952.1:715271-716478 GCF_000150705.2 Paracoccidioides lutzii | reverse complement strand
CGTCTTCTCGTTCCCGGAAGCATCCCATCCACCTCCCTATACCCTCGTTCCTCCACCTGATTCTGTTTCCCTAAATATCTTCATTCAGTTTTATTTTCTCCTCTAATTCACGATTGGCACATATAACTGCATTTGTGCTCTTTTTATCGCGTACATATACAGAGCTTTTACATCACTATCAGTTTTGGTACTTATCCACAAACCCCTTACTTGAACAGAAGCCCCTATCTTCGTCATTGTGGTGTTTGGTGGCCATTCCCAAACTCCAACGCCATTAGCATCCATAAATATGGACTCATCCGTAATGATCACGAAGTTAATGGTGTGCAGAAACCTAACTGAAATGCTTGAGTCGTCGGCTCGTCACTGCAATCCACCCTTAGAATTTCACCATGCAGATTCTACGATACCACCCATAATCGTGACAACACGACAGCTTTCGCATCGAGCTCATGAAAATGCCCGCTTTATTCATGGTATCCGTCATGTCACTAAGGATACTATTGTGTTTCTCCATTTCGATAATCATGAGCAAAATATTATATGGCTTTGGTCTACCATAATAGCTGGCTACTTGCCCGCTTTGTCACCGGGTTTTGTGAACGACCTGGCTCAGCGACGAAAACTTATCTTGCATCTCAAGTTGTTGTTTAAAGAACCCCTTATTCTCACATCAGATCGATTGGTTCACGAGTTTTTGGATATCGAAGGGCTTAATATCGTAATGGTAGAATGTCTCATAAGTCAACTACCAAATGGGATCAACTCTGCTCCAAGGGCAAACTCGGGTCACAAAAAGGGTCCAGAGGATGCGGCGATCCTCATGCTCACATCGGGCAGCACTGGAAACGCAAAGGCGGTGGTGTTGCGGAACAGCCAAATTAAGGCTGCGATGGCGGGGAAAATAGCTCATCATGGCACAAACCAACGAGATATTTTCCTGGCTTGGGTTGCTTTAGATCATGTTGCATCACTTTGTCAAATTCACCTGCATGCGATAGCCCTAGGTGCGCGACAAATTTTCGTTGGTAAAGAGGACGTTGCGAACAACCACATGTATTTTTTGAACCTCATCCACAGCTTTCGAGTCAGCGTGACTTTTGGGTCAAACTTTTACTTGACAGGACTTTCAAATTTTCTGGACAAAATGCAACCTCTGACAATATCACGTACAGGTTGGGATTTGTCATGCCTGAAAGTTATATTT
>NW_015440952.1:711070-713009 GCF_000150705.2 Paracoccidioides lutzii | reverse complement strand
ACTTGTTCTCGTGATAGGTTTAGCCAAGAGAGGATAGAGGTTGACGTTGGAAGCTGTCTGTCTAGTTGCTCTCTGCCGTATCAGAGCTCTCATATTTCAAACAGCTTCATATCCTGTTCGTGAGCATTTCCAGTGACACAAGCCACTGCCGTTGTCGGCGAATATACTTCATTTAACCCTTGGAGAACCTCCCAATAGTGCTCGTTCCCATCTCTCAGAATATTCGCTTGCAACCAAAACATCCGATGTGATAATAACAGGAAAGCGAAGAACGATATGAGAGCCGTAGTTTGAACAGTTTCCGCCACCACCAAACAAGAGGACAATAGTAGCAGACAAGGTTCAAAACCTTCTCTGTCCTGCCAGATTTCCTTATCAGCTATTTACCCTGGCCGATAAGCATTTATGCTCATACCCGGATCCATCATCTTGCAACGTCCACCAGAGATCATCCAGCCCAAACCAGCCAGTGTCCTATATTATTTGCAATAAATTTTATTCTCCCATCTTCAAGAATTAAACTGTACATTGGAGGTATGGAGTAACGTCGAGAACCTACGGATTGCTCGATTACTTGAATGTCTGTTTAGCGGCAAATCAAATATATATATATATCGGTGGTTTCTCAAAGTCGGGGTTCTTAGCAGCCACAACCTAAGGGTTCATTCAGGCCGCTGACAAGCCAAGCGGGTCTCAGACAATGCGGCCATCATCGATAATCTCCTCGGTTTATTCTCTATGCAACACATTCTCCATTTAGTACTTCAGGAGTTCTTCAATATGGATGCGCACCTGGCGATATTGCTACATGAAGACATTTTCCACATCCACATACGGCTGCCAATTGCCTCGTGTCTCTCAAGACAGAAGTGAAGGTTTCATATGTTTTCCGCTTCAATAGATTTCACACAGTATTTTCACACTCTAATCATGATTTCTTAACACAATTATCCCTGGATTTTATATAAAACAGTTATCTTCCGTTTCGACTGCATACAAGAGAAATTCAGAATTGTGACCAAGTCCTTCCGACATACAGCCATTGATACTCGATTAATGTTGATGATGAACATAATAACTATTCTTTGTTCCCATCATCTACACCCCGTATTTGGCATACGATGATCCGGTCGTCTCCCATTGAATTATTTCACAGTGTTGACAGAGCAGCGACGAAAATCCATTTTTTCGGCCTGAGGACTGGATTGACTGGAACTGGATGCATACAATAATGCTCTTATTTTCTCAACTGGTGGACGATAGCATCCTCTTCCGCCTCAACAGGGTGTTTCCTTTTTCTTAACATGAAATCCCCACTCATTATTTTCTCCGTTTTGCAATAATAAAATCAATGGATATGCCCCCTGACTACGCACTTATTTTTGATCCTGTTATCCGGTATTCTTCCATTCCATTCCCTTCCCCTCCTTTTCGACTCCCATCGAAGTCGTACTGCCTCCAGGACTCTATCATCCTAGTAACTAACGGGTTCAATACATGCCAACTTATTCCAGATTTCCCCTATTAAATGTGCTATATCCCCATCAATAGCATAATTGGAGGCACAGGGATCTCTGAATCTGCGTTCAACTTCTTAAGTCGTTTGTTTGTCTGCTTAAGTGTTTATTTCACTTCTCAACCCAGCTTTCCCGCTATGCACCTCATACATTGAACGTCCCTGTCATTTAGTCCCATATACCTTCACTTTGCTCTGAAGGGGATTCCAGATTGCTTTTATATATCTTTTTCGTCTCAAGATCACACAATGGAACCGCAACTACGTGTGCCCGTCTTTCCCCCCTGGCTAGCTGGACTGGGATATAATCCCCCCGTCTTCTCGTTCCCGGAAGCATCCCATCCACCTCCCTATACCCTCGTTCCTCCACCTGATTCTGTTTCCCTAAATATCTTCATTCAGTTTTATTTTCTCCTCTAATTC
>NW_015440952.1:671803-709575 GCF_000150705.2 Paracoccidioides lutzii | reverse complement strand
GAGTTTGCTTCCGTGGGCCCATGCATTCCAGGTATGATGGCAAGAATTGCTGGTGACAACGGTGATGTCATTGACGAGCCCAACGTCCCAGGGTCCCTCCAGATCATGGGGGAATTGGTGTTTCAGGGATATTTCAACAATCCACTCGCGACGTCTGCCACGTTTTCTAAAGATGGATGGTTTATCACCGGAGATACTGCCTTTATCGATGACTCTGGCTATTTTCACCTCTGCGGGCGAACGAAAGATCTCATAATAATAAACGGTGTTAACTACTATCCCCATGAGCTTGAAAATGCTATTGAAGAAGCCAATCTACCTGGGCTATCCCCTACATATACTGTGGTCTTCTCTCATCGTCCCTATGGTGCCTCAACCGAAAGAGTCGTGGTAGTGTACTCTCCAGCCCATAACCACAGGAGCCCCGAATGCTTTTCAGCATCATCCGACGCAATATCAAAAATTACTGCCAGATTATTCGGGGTAAGCCCATATCAAATAGTGCCCGTTGATATGAGATTGATCCCGAAGTCTACTCTTGGAAAAATCTCGCGGTCAAATATCGCTGCAGAATATCGCGCTGGCAAATACGATGCACATTACGAAATGGCAGCGGAAAGCATTAAGATATATCGTCGAACTCATCTAAGGCGCCCCACAAGTGAATCTCAAAGATCGATTGCTAAATTGTTCGCGGAGATGTTCCACACACCAATCTCAGAAATCGGAGTTGACACCAGCCTCCTTGACATGGGAGTGTCTTCTATCGAACTAATCGCTCTGAAAACCAAAGTACAAAAGATTCTCTGTCTGGATCAGGAAATACCGTTGATATCGGTGTTGTCGGACCCTACAGTCAACGGCATCGCAGAAGCAATATGTCAAATACAGCAGTCGAAGCAATACAATCCCGTCGTAAAACTTCATACCTCTGGCGACAAAAGTCCACTTTGGCTTGTTCATCCTGGTGTTGGGGAAGTCCTCGTTTTCCTGAATCTCGCCAAGTATATCAACGATCGCCCCCTGTATGCCCTTCGAGCCCGCGGATTCGAGGAAGGTGAAGTGTTTTTCAAAAATCTCAACGAAATATTCACAACGTACTTTCGACACATCAAGGAGATACAACCTCATGGACCCTATGCAATCGCAGGATATTCCTTTGGTGCGATGGTTGCTTTTGAAGTCGCTAAACTTCTCGAAGCAAATGGCGACAAAATCAGGTTCTTAGGTTCTTTTAACCTACCCCCGCATATCAAAGATCGTATGCGCCAGCTTGACTGGGTGGAAGCCGCTATCAACCTTTCCTATTTCTTAGATCTGATATCAGAAGACTATGCCCATGAAATATCGCCTAGCTTACATAAACTCTCTAACGACGAGGTTCTCGATCATATCATATCTTGTTCACCGCCGAATCGTTTGGCAGAGCTATCTCTAACCAAGAAGAAATTGAAAACCTGGATTTCCCTTGCCCACAAAATGCAGGAAGCTGCATTAGAGTATGAACCTTCCGGGTCCGTGTCCTGCATTGATATATTCCATGCTATACCTTTGAAACAAGCTGCGGCAAATCAGACGGATTGGGTCGATAATAAGTTGAGTAAATGGGCCGATTTCTCGCGGGAGTCACCTCGAATGCACCATGTGGATGGTGCCCACTATACGATGATGTCCCCGGAGAATATCTTCACGTTTCAAAAGACGCTTCAAAAAGCACTCTACGATCGTGGGCTTTGAATGCCGGAGTCAATGTATAGCATGACACATCCACCCAAGGTACCACTAAATACATTGTCGATGTCATACTTCTGTGAAGCCCGGCAACAACACTTTTGTATTTGTGACATGCTTAGTTTTCTATGTTATATTTCTCTCCTTCTTTGAATATCTCTCCAGTGATGGTTCTATCATTCAATCCACCATTCAAGTTCTCCGTATTTGTTCCTCAAATCTTTATTTACTTACTCCTGTTACTCCCTATTTTCTCCTTAATCAGCTCCTTTATCCATATTCGTCTCCTCTTGATATTCTTTTTCAGTATTCCACATCTATCACACATCTATCACTTGTTCAATGGGATATCAAGTTGCACAACCCGCAGTGATTATGAGGAGCTGAAGTAGTTTTATTCCATCTCGTCGTCTTTACGAGGCGGTGTGCAGACGAGGTTCCCTCTGCAGTCCATAGCAGTCCATAGCCTGGGTTATTGATAGGATGCTCTCCGGAAAATTACCTTGGAAGTTCATAGGCACTGCCAACTGTGCTGGTGTGGAATTAATTATATACCCCACTACTCATACACAGCAGTTTTTCACTGCTTATGAATTTTCACTTTGCGGCCTATCCCAGCTCATTTCATTCCTTATGTGACTTCTACGCTGACTTCTAATTCTCGGAGTCCATAGGATAGTCCTGGAACATCAATCAAATCACCCTTTCGACCTCTATTTAAGGCATGTATCAAATAGCTCTGTCACAAGGCATTTAAGTAATCCATAATAATTTTATCAATTCCCCCATGATTATCAGCTAGTCGTTTTTAATTAAATGAGAGGGTTTTGAGAGGTAGCTATATGTGATGAAGAAAAGTAAGTTCAATCCTCCAGCCAAAAACCTACTGGTATTATAAGCCAGAAAGATGGAAGATCAAATCAACTGATAATAATCATAATTGTTATCTACCAAAGGGAAACGTTACATATATCTGTGAAGCAATATTACCTTGATGATAGTGAATCCATAAACAGCCAAGGATATCCCGGCGCAAAAAAAAAAAAAAAAAAAAAAAAAAGGGCGATGGAATTATATACTCTCTCCCTCGAATTATATATCACCAATGTCTCACAGTAACCAGCACCTTTTCCTGTGAAGAAGGACTGCCACTCCCTTCACTCCCAGGGTAAAATGTACTCCGATCAATCCTATTCAGTAAACGCCAGACAATCTTCCGATTTAGCCCTTCGCGCACCGGTATTTTCTCCAGCGCATCCGTGCCATTGAAGTACTTGGTGAAAATAGGCCAATATTTTCGGAGAGCAGCATCGACATCATCACATTCATCCAGAGTTGCGGTGGGGGTAGGACTGTGGTTGGTATTGTCCATGTTGGTATTGTGCGACGCTTCGGGGAACTGGGAAAGAATTTCATCTAGCCAGTGGGATTCTAATGATGAGGCGCGATGAGGCCGCAGAATGAGAGAGGAGATGAGGGGCGAGCGCTTCTGCTTTTCGTGTTTTGTATTATTTTCTGGATTGGTGAATTTGTTCGGGATGGGGGTGGCATCGCCGCTGGCGTCACTATCGAGGGAGGATGAAGACGAGGAGTGGGAATCATTGTTTTCATCATCGTTGATATTAGTCCGACGATGTCGCTTTCCTTTATCATTTAGGTTTACTGATGAAGATTCATGTTCTTCCTCTTCATTATTCTTATTTTCTTTCTCCCTTTCCAGTGCTTCGTTCACAGCTTGCTTGATCTCCGGACTTACTCTAACCCATCCAAACGTTCGGAGTTGTGTGACCCAACCTCCTCTCAGCAACCATGCCAGAATGTCATAGTATGTCTCTTTGTGGTCCCTGCTAGGTATTAACCTGGAATATGGTTTAGGCGTGTCACTCAGAGCGTGAAGCATTTTCGGCAGACTGGGTAGGGTTGGGAATGCCGCTTCGTAAGCTTCGGTTGCTTGTGCAAGCTTGTTCAAATCGGCGTTGGGGGAAACTATATACGTATCCCGTCGGCTCAATGGAGGGACAGCTCGGGCTCTCCGCCAGTAGGCAAGGTGGCTCGCAAGCACCTGGATGTCACTCAGCGGAATTCCGGATTGGGCAGAAATCTGCGCAAATGATTTTGTTGGTTTGGAGGCGCGAATGTAATGCGCGAGTCGCGGGCCAAGTGGACCCACTGAACCCTCAATATCCTTCAATATCGTTGCTTCATCTGTTAGGAGAAGCAAGGCGAAATGCTTTGCTAATGTTTGGTTGGGAACATTTGTTTCCATACCGGTCACGTCGTCTGTAGCTGAAAGACTATTTGCTGTGGTCAGCCAGAGACCAGGATATGCTGTCTCTGTGGCAGCAGGGAGATAAGACGTCGAAGTTATGGGAGGAACCTGAAGAGACATTGTTGCTTCGGGTGTAAGCGTCACGGAGGCGATTCTGGAGTTTGCAATACTTGTATAGACTGTAGATATTGCTCGAGCAAGTGAAGACTTCGACAGCAGTTCCGAATAAAGTCCAGAAAGGGACAATTCTGGGTTTCAACGAGAGTTAGACAACTTTCGACTACCAGAATAAGGTAGATGAAGTGAGATTTTCATTACGTACTGTTTTCCCGGGCTTTCTCCTTGATATTAACAATCGTTTGAGCCTCTTTCCAGACGTAATCTACCCTCGCCTGTTCCGACTTCAACCCCTTCCCAAACTTCTTGATCACATTCTCATACTTCTCCCGTATCCGCAAACCATATTCCAACAATGGCGGATTTAATACGAAAACCACGTTGAACATCGTCATTGAACCTTTGTCACTCTCTTGTAATCGCTGAAGGCTATCGCCTTCCGCATTCACCTTATCCCCAGGAATGGGGTCATTTTTGCCATCTGTTTGCAGCGCTTGTATCGAGGATCCATCATCCCTCTTCTCATACCTCCTTTCATCACCATCTCTTAGATCTTGTTCCGTTGATGCCTCTTTTTTTCTCGTTCTCTTTTTCCTCTTCCGTTTCCGCCATGTCCCGTCCTCTCTCACAAAAACGGGCCATCCCACAAAAACAAGATCATTGACACCCACCTCGAATTTACGCTTATGCCATGCTGGAGATGGACTGAGTAATTTTTCCCATACGCTAGTCGGCAGCCCTAGTAAAGATTCCCACGGCGGTTGAAACAGCTCTCCCATAGCCGCTTCCCTACCGGCATCTGGTTGAGTATCCGGTTTAGCGTCGGGAGTTGCACTTCGTCGCGTAACTTGCAGAGAGGGTGAGGAACTATGCGCCCTTGAAGATGGTTGGCGGCTATCACTTAACCCGCCCCGTCCGCTGTGCTCGTTAGCTCCCCGGCCAATTAAGCTACTACCAGCAGAGGAATGACCGAGTTCATCATCATCAGAACTTGAGTTACCATCAGCACTTGATGGACTGGAGTCTGAGCTCTTGGCATTGTTTTTTGGACGAAAATTACGACGGGGCTTGTTGTTTATGATGGTAGATGGGCTTGGGGGGTAGTGGTACACAAAGCGCGGCCCGGCACGAGATTGGATGACGAGGATTATTGCTACCAGGCATGGGTCTGGGGGTCGTACAATTGAGGACATTTGTGTCTACATGGTCTGGATGGAAGCAGTGAAATTTGAATGATGCGCCAGGCGCGATCCCAAGTTGAGCTGTTCAAGCAATGAAAGCTCAGTATCAAACCCGAGATACATCTGCAACTCTCATGATATCATGGTAGGTTCTGTCGTTTTTCCAGTCCATTTAAAAAAAAAAAAAAAAAAAGCCCAGCAAATGCCTTAAGAAATCCCTCTTTGATGCTTTCTCTGTTATCAACGGAAGATTCATTAAACCAACTCATGCGGCACCGTAATAAGCGACGTTGATTCTGTTGGGCATGACCGCCCGGTAGCCGCACCACCTCACGTGATGTACGCGTCTATCAGTGAGCTGGCCAGTCCTCCCACCCACCAATGGAAGACCAACCATCCCAAACCATCCCACAGATTCTAGCTGAATCACCTGATTGTGACCACTGGATCATGTGACTTTTTTTACACTAATATATCGTTTACCGGAAATGGTTTGTTGTAAGGCTGAATTTACTATCCTGATCTCTCTGACTTTACCCAGTGCTTTACATTCCAGCTTCCATTAGCTATTCTTTTGTTAATTTGACTGGAGGCTACCATCTGATTTAAGGATTGAACCGTATTGAACATACGTTCTTGGGAGGAGATCAAGTCCAGCTCCCTTTAGGCCTCAGTGGGATTGTAATTCTTTCAAACATAACTGACAACTGCAGATATGTGATTTTCACAAGATGTATAATAACAGAACTGCTTCCCCCTTGCTTGATTTTGACAACTAATAACCGTTTTCTGTCAGATAACAAGCCTTCCCTGGTCCTAAATGAATTGTGCAGTAACTAAGTTGAAGGACAATTAGCGTGTCGTGTTCCACAAGTAAGCTGGTAGCTACGAAGAATTGTGTTTCTAAATTGCGGTCATCTATGTCTGTCTGATTTGTATGTCCTATGACCTTGAAAATTAGAGGTTGATAAGATGCCCATTCTTTTTAGCTATCCCGGCTTTGGCTTAGGTCTCAACAATCGAGCTGTATTTTTCTCCACTGTCATTTAGAGCTCATCACCCACCACTATTCTCCCCGCTTCGATATTCACGATACATGGCTAATTTTATCCACGACTAGCCCGGAAGATTACCCCAAAGAAATATGCCAGATATAAGGATCGTATTTTAGAGTCCTAGCAGGCCGTATCCCTTGTTACAACAACACAACAACAACATGAAATGAGACCGGGCGCCAATTTACGCGTCCGCCTGCCGCGTCTGATAGTATGGATTCAGAATTAAGGGCGAAACAAGCATTTTTTGCAAATTAGACCCTCAAAGATGAGGCAGAAATCATATGGAAGTGGTGATTTTCCTTTCTGCCTAGCTTAGTGAATTCCGTTAAGCAACCTGCCGCTGACGCCCAACGAATCGAATGGACAACAACTCCGCCCTATGCCCCATATAGATCGTACAACATGGATATACCCAATTCTGGCTCCGGTCGATATCCTGGAGCTTCTAAGCTAGACCATATCATGTAGATGGTTTCTTGCTCTCAGAAGCTGCTGTGGTAGAGGCACTGGCTTCCTCCCTTTTCTTCTTGTCTTCGTCGAATACCAGCCCCAGATTCTCAAAGCACTCTGGAGCCATTAAATTGCTTAAAGTAAAATATGTTAATTTTCAAATGATGGAAAAAGTCGGATATATAATGAGAAACAGAGGAAATGGAGAAAAGTAACATACTGATCCATGCGGCAAGACAAATAGGACTTGGCTAACTTGCGGCAAGTCTCATCATTCACACCACCTCCTTTCTTCAAGCATTGAAGATATGATGAAATGATAAATTTGCATTCTCCTGAAAGTCGAAAACAAAGGAGTCAGTAACCAAATATCAGTAACAGTCGCATCGATTCATGAATACATAGATCAGCACGTCAATCAAGTGACGGACATACCGTCATGATCAAGCGGAAAACTTCCACGCTCTGGCCTAAATAACCGGTAACAAAATGAAATTAGCAACCTTCACCCAACGCAGAGAAAACACTAAAGCATAAATCAAGTTTACATCCTCTCCCTGGCGGTATGTTATGGGCGCATTGTAAAGAGTCAGAATACACACGGTTTGGGTTTGATATTGACAGAACGACCACCGGGACTGCCAAAACTCATGGTTCAGATAGTATATGAAATAATTCGTCCCCCCTATATATAATATATGTATGCCAAAATAGGATACGGATATATGACAGGCAAGTCCGGCAGGTGAAGGTGATGGTTGAGTTGATATCAACCCCAATGCTTGTAGGCCAACTTTGCAGGAAATGTTCCCGGCTCCGCTGGAGCTCAATTGGAGCATGCAAACGCTGCAAACACCTGGCGGGAGATTTGAAATCGAGCCGTCAGCTGACCAATACCTAACGTTCCGCTCATCGTCTCGCTGCTTTACGGCAGACTGTGATATCCTTATCGCCAACCAGGTGTCGTCGGTTCGACTCCGACCCATGCTTTTGCTTGTTTTTGCTACTATTCAACCGCTGTGAATGCGGCGGCCAGGAAGGGCTCCGGAGTTGGCGTGGTTGTGCTGGTGCAGGAGACTACCCCCGCAGAGAACTGAGTTCTTAGTAGACAACCCCCCTCGATAGCCCCCTTAAGACCCTCTCTCGTACAATCTTCCATTTCATACGAACAGAGGGAGCGGAATACATATAGGGCTTCCCGTCCTCTCAGCCCTACTCAAGCTGCTACCAAACGAGGCAGACAGCCCATCGAGCCTCTAACTTGCTGCGCTTGAAGAATCTCAGTTGCATGATCTTAGGGTGAGTGTAGATGAATGTAGGTGAGTATGGGTGAGACGGTTGAACTCATGGGTGTTAGCGGGGTGAGTCAGGGAGGCATAACTCACCCTGCTCATCAAGTCTACTTGCACAGATATATTAATAAGACATAAACTACAGCTATTTAATGGTCCATCATTTTCATTTTCATTTTCCTTTCTTGATTCTTCGATTCTAAGAGATATCATGCAATCATCATGGATGGCATGCTCAGTGATAAGGTGAAAGAGCGACTACAAAGTGCCCGTGTCTCGAGGTTTTACAATATCATCTGCTTTCGAATAATTGCTCCAGCCACTGAGTTAAAACAAGAGAGAGCTGTCGTGGATTGGACAGTGTGAGTTGCAGATGAACGAAGTGAGATGATTTCTTACTAATTCAATGCGATAAAAATGAGCCTGGTCCTACTTCACAGACTCTTAAAGCTATTTGCTGAAAGTTTAATTGCATATCACACGACTCTTCCTTCTCTGGAATCTGTTTGCGATTTCTTTAACTACATTCCAGTCGTCGAAGTGGGAGCGCAAAACTGGTTGAACTCTCTCAAAAGGATATAAAGAAGGATGTTCTTGAGGTATCTTGTCTCTTATATTAATTTCTATTTCTATTTCTGCAATGCTAAATAGACCACAGTATATAAGAACTCAGCTAAGAGACAAGTACAACTTATCAACACGAATTCGAGAAAGATTCATGGTAACGCATTAAGACATCGAATATCTTTAAAATCATCTATTTGGTGATGATAATCATGATTCCGTGCTGCAAGAGATCAGATTGGAGCTGCACTCTCCCTCTTTGCTAGCTCGGGTGCTAGAGCGGGCGTCATTGTTGAATCAAGAAGTTACAGAAATTCAAATAAGTGGCCTCTACTACAGGGTATGAGATGAAAATGACCAGAAACTTAGTGAAAGCTCAACCTAACACTACTGAAGCATCTTACCTTCAATATCAAATGGACAGGAGGATCAGATGACGAAAAATGCTGGGTCACCCTTAATCCCGAGTTTTTAAAGGGGCTATCACTACCGGGATGATGAACTGTTGTACCTCCATAACCCCTACCATCTGCTAAATGATTCAAGTGGCTCATGTGCCTAGGCACAAAACCTGGTTTAACTCACACCCAGTGCTTGGATTGAAGGTTTATTTTGGGTGGGTGTTATTGGAATTATAGATGATGCATTCAGAGGAATCCCGGCGATCAACGAGCTGCTGGGAAAGCATCCACCAAGGGGCAAAGAGTCTTGGACACTTCAATGGAATGAAAATGTCGAGAACGGTCCCTTCTTTCGCATGGTTACCGTTAAAAGGACGTGACCCCGATCTTGCTTTAACCTTCTCATCACTACGACATAGCATCACATGTTTAGCGCAGCGTGATGGCTTCAAGGATCACATACGGATTCACGGTATTTGGAGCGAAATGGCGAACAAAATAAACCGCATGTCATTCCCTTAAATCCAGTCGAATCAAGCTAACAAAAGCTTTCAGCAAATACGTGACAGCTGCCCGGAATCAGGGCCTCAATCATAAAAACCCGGCAGACTTTGTAAAATATCAGTCACAGCTTAAGTCTCTGGATATGCAAGCTTTATTTTAAGATCTTAAGCAAGCCAGAGTACGAATGCCAAGACATGGAACGAAGTATGGCTCATCATCGAGATCAAAATGTTCCTCTAAACCTCAATGCCAAGGTCATTGCTGAGTTTGAGCGTGATGAGGAAATCATCTCAATCAACGAAAATATTGTTGATTTGACCAGGCGGCTCGCAGGCAAGCCAGATGAATAATCTGGAATTGAAATCTGAGCGGTCAATATTGTACAATACCAAGGCAAAAAAACTTTGATCAAAGATAGAGGATTTCATCATTAGCTGGTGGAACGCTAGCTATGATGAATACATGGCAGGAAATGAGTTCAATGAGAAGGGTACAAGGACCCTCTTCTATATCTACACCAAGTATAAATCCGAGACAGAGCTACTTGAAGGAAAATCTCTTCAAAAAGACCTCGCTTGATAGTGAGATTGGCAGACAGTGTCTTCAGGATATGGTGAATCTCTGCATGTCAGCAGAGAGAGTTTCATATTATCCTGGACTATCACCAGTTGATGGGCTATGTGTTGTGTGTTCTATACCAATGTCCAGCTTGGTTCTAATACAATACGCTATTTACCAGCTGCTGACGTTATTTAGTATCTCTCTGCAGGACCGCGCAAAACATATTCTGCAGTGTCGAAGAAAATCGTTGAATGCCACGTCTTATCAGCAGCAATATTGAAATGGTAGAAGAGCTCTTTGATGAGTTAGTCGTACATTTCTCGAGTTTTGTTATTTTTGTGCGGCCTTTTTCAACAACGAAGCAGGCTGGACCCAGCACTGTCAGCATCATCTGTACAATCTACAACTTCGATGCGGTCTACTTACATTTCACTACGCACTTGTTGCTCACTGATTCTGTCCGTTCTGCTCAGGCGATGATACCGAGCCATCAGGAACACGATATAAACAATGGATGAAAAATGCGACACTTTTGATTCATATTGACAACAAGCATCTGGATAAGCTGAGATTCGAGAAAGTAATTGCCTGTCCTTACCCCTGTCGTCGTGACGCGAGATATATAGGCGTAACAGGTCTTAAGCGCCATATCTACGATGTACACTCTCTCAGGGAATCTCGATCTAATTGTGTCTCGAGAAAGAGAAAATGAGATTTAAGTGATGATTGTTCCCAGGTGGATGAAGCACAGCTTGTCAGCAACCTTGACGCCTCAACCGACAACCTCATGAATTTCGAGGATCTACCCATAGCAATGATTGCAAATACGCTGGAAGAACCAGACGAGAACCTGAAGAATAGCGTATTAGATGTGACATCTAGCAAGAGGGACATTGTAGAGAGAGAATGAGAGAGAGATGAAAAGCGCCAAAAAAAAGATTGAGAGATGGGATATGACGCTTTCTTGCGAAAGCGTTAAAGGGAGTCATTTTTGGAGGCTATCGCAAAAATGATGATGGATGGTTGATTAGGTGACTGAGGGAAGCATTGAATTGTTTCCTTCAGATGATTTGATGAGCCAAAGTTGTGCATGATCCGTATTCTATGACAGTCTAAATCTATCCTGCAGCAAAAGTTGTCTTTCAACAAAATTTACGTCGACGTAACTATGCCAGCGCAATCGATTAGGCAAGGTTGTAACATAGGCCCCCCATGTCAGCCCAGAACATCTTGCTAAGCTTCTTCTTATCCTTAGTTAGGCGTAAGCATCTCCACGTTGTAGCACTCATCCTCCAAAGGTCCGTCCACCCGTCCAACCAGAGACCTCATCAGAGAATCCAACGCGCCGCCACATTTGCATCTTTCTGTGCGTTCGAACTATCGCGTGCGTACTTTAGAACCGATCTACCGTCACGTTCTGGAGGTTTTCGAGCCGGTCCAGGGGCGTGGTTGTGCATGCATACAAGGTTCTAACTGGTCTAATCTTATGGTGTCATGCGGGAACTCCATCGCGTTGGAACCTCAGTTGGTCTGAGCTAAGATAACGGATTTCTGAGCATAGATATTGGGCCGAGCTTCTTATTAGGAAACTCTGTTCCAATTAATTGGAGCCAAAAGGACGGCGTTGTGCCATGGTAAAATAATTTTTGGTAGTAGGTTTGAAAATAGAATTTCAAGTGGGGTGCCCCGATTTCCCTGACTGGGGCCTTGTAGCTACATAGCTAGCTAGCTTTGTCAACTGCTTATCTGATGTCACGCAACCCATAGTTAGAGAAGTCACAATTCGCTGTAATCTTGATCGTATTCTGGATGTTTAGCTTAATTAGCTTGAAGGAATTTAGATTTCGGAGGTGTCTAGTTGAGAGGGTGTTTTAATAGCTCCCACGGTTCTACATCAATACGAAGCTACATACTGTTTTTCCCCGCTTGAGATAAGATTTTCGATAGAGATCAAGCGCTGATATTTATTGAGAACTTTCTTGTGCAACTTGGAAAAGCTCGGACTGAAGTGTTTGCAATAAAGCTTTGCCTCCATTACGCTTTGCGGCTATTCGAAATTTAGCCACTGCTATCCAGCTCTCCATCGCGCATGATCGTGGTTTGCTTTTTATACGCCATGAATATCGGTGGTTAGCGATCCAATGGCACCTGCTACTCAATTTTTATGGCCTCGGAGCCGGACTGTTTTTGACTGGCAGAAATTGGTCTGCCGGTCCAAATTCAGCGTTGCATGGGAACGCGTGAAACAGGCACCAGTCCTGTGTGTGTGGGTGAATGATTTTCAGCATTCGATTTTTCTCGGTGAGAGACGTTTACGCAAACATATAGTCTGCCTTGCAAGCAATTAACAGAACCTGCTTTCATCTTCTTATCACTTTTCCTGACTCTAGAGCTCTCACAGCAGAAAAGCTCTCATAGAACCATCATTCAGGGTTGATACAGTCTTATAAGTTGTCTGGAGTTCCTGATAGTTGATGATGCCGTTTTTCTAGTACTTGCTGATTTGAGTCTCGAGGCTTGAACGCTAGAAGCTGCTTGTCTGACAGTATTCCTTTCAATTGTATCTAGTTGATTTCTTGCTGTCACTGTCAAATTCACCGCTGGGCCTTCCGCGATCAATTCAACATCTTGCATTGGAGTGATACAGTCTTCATCCCTGAGTGTCTCAAGTATTTGAGATTTATATCCATAGCGATCGCGTTTTCGAGCCTGGAGCAGAGCTGCACGTGACATTTGTCGATCAGAAGACTGATATATCAATTCCATAAAGTGAAATCTGAGACAATGTACCAGTTCAGCCATTTCATCGACCATGCGTGCGTCAGGCTTTGGCCCGATTATGTTTTGTTACCAGGTCGCCATCGTTCTTTAGGTCGGATGTTTTTTCCACATTTTCTTTGTGATAAATTACCATCTTGGATCAGTTAGCTATCTATCCTGGGGATTCTGGTGCCGGTTGAATGCCTCAGGTCTGTGCACAACTTTCTGGTACTTGCTCTACTAGATGGTCTCAAGCAATGAAGAGACAACGGCAAAATATAATGGCAAAGAAAAAAAGAAAATGGCAGGTTGGCCGAAGGTTGGAACCATAGTAAGCTAACCACTGAAGGCCCCAAGTGCCCAAAAAAATTAAAAAAAATAAAAAATTAAAAAAAATAAAAAATAAAATAAAAAATAAAAAATATTAACAAATCTTACAAAAATAAATCCTCCGCTGGGTCGGAGTCGAACCGACGACACCTGGATAGCGATTAGATATTACAGTCCAGTGCCATAAACCAACTAGACGACCAGCGGCTGATTGCTGAAAACTCTGTATTTCTATTAATGTATATTCCAGTCAAGAACTGTTTTAAAACTGGGAAATTTCTTTCTCGTTAGAAAGTGTAAAAGAATATACCTTGCTTTTAACACAACCCGACAACGTCACAATAACATCATATCCACTAAGAAAAGTTCAGACCAACAAACGGATGAAAGCTGCGGCGAGCGGGGTAGCATAACTAGTTGAAAAGGATATAACTATGGGATGATTTAGACTATTAAATGGAGGAAACCATCTTTACCGCTTTGCACACCGCACCCGTTATTATCACCATTCTAGATAAATATATATCAGCGCAGAACAGAACAGCTACTTTTCCAGGAACAATAACATAATTTCGTGCTTTCAATTCGCTATTTGACGGAAATGCCGATGTCAGTACAATAACTCGTTTTACCTTGATTGATATGCCATCGTTAGAATCCATACCAGGCCCCTGTTGCGGGACCAGTTATCGGATAAGCACCATTGCATACGCTCTCTTTAAAAGCTAAATGGAAAGAAAAGCATCGCAGTAACAAACATATACACAGGAAGCTCGACGGAAGCTGCCAATGCGGTGGCGTAGAATTTACTGTCGACTCGCACACACCGGTTCCCTACCAACTATGCGCCTGTAGTATCTGTCGCAAGGTGGGCGGGTACAGCGGCAGCGTGAACCTGGGAGGAATCGCAGACTCCCTCAAAATACACAAGGGAGAAGAGTTAATTAAGTGCGTCTCTGCTTCCTTTGTTGCATATCTACGTGTTATCCCAATAGATTACGCATCTCCCGTGTGCTGTTATAATGCTGCAAGCCAACCACACACGTCTCACATATACGCAATACACGCTAGGAAGTACACCGCAATCAAAGACCGCGGCACCCCGCGCGAGGAACTCTGCAGTTCACAACGCAGCTTCTGCTCAAACTGCAGCACAATGTTGTGGCTCTGGGATCACCATTGGCCGGAATTGATTCACCCATTCGCATCCGCGATTGATACGGAGCTGCCCGTGCCCAAGGAGATGGTGTGTATACTTGCGGACTCGAAGCCGCAGTGGGTACGCTGGCCAGAGGGGAAGAAGAGTGTGCATCAGCATTATGGTGGGGATAGTTTGGAGGGGTATCACAAGAAGAAGGGCTTGTGGGTGGAATAGGGACTATAAACTACGGATAACTAATATTAGGAGATGGGATAAGAGATAAAATGTAATGTTTTATTGCTTTTTAAAAGCGAGGTTGGACTATCTAAAGCCACAGACGTGACTCAATGGCAAAGCTGCGACTGAAGAAGCTTACAGGCGTTAACGGGAAATCTTATATGGAAACTGTTAGCAAGGTTCGAGCCACTGCAAACCGAACATCAAATGATATCGTGGGTGTACGAGTGTGGATCAGTTCTCCAAGATGATAGTTGATCTTCAAAGTAAAAACTCGGTAAGAACACAGCGAAAATAAGAGTTCATCAAGTGGATTTGGATTGGACAGCAAATTTGAAGTAGTAAGGAAACAGCATACATACCAAATATCATACGAGGCTGAACTACAGGCACTTCGTATGGTGGTCACTAGAATGGCGTTAAAAAATATTAGTGACAATGAATACTAAGCAAAGCATGCTAATACTTCCAACGGAAATTGCAAATAACAGCGGATAGTCTAGAGTCAGGCTTTGAGCCCATCAGTCAGCTTCGATTTCGGATAGAAGTTGCCCAATAGGAAAGAAGGGTGGTTTGGACATACCTCATTAAATCAGAATTTTCAGTGCAAGTACGTTCATACCCCAAACACAATGGTGCCGGGTTCAAACAGTGTGAATATGGTTCATCATACAAAAGACGAAAGCCGCGTGTAGTGTCCTCGAAAAATACACAACAATGGGAGGGGTTTATAAAAGATCGAAAAAATAGAATTTACCTAAAGCATTCACGTTAGTTTATATTTATTTTCCAGAGGCATTACCATTGGTACCGATGCAAGTGGCGGTATCATAATAATCAGCTGACGAATTCTCAACAAGCAATCCAACGATTCCATCACCCGCAGAGTTTGTACGCTCTGCTTGTATTGGATGAGGAGCGAAGAATGCGGTTCTGTCCGCCCGTTCGTTCAAGTCTTCTTCATAAGAATGGAATAGTTGGGAGCAAAATGGGCTAGAATGGTTTGAGAGACCAAGAGCATACCTAATGTCAGGGTAGACGTTAGCAATGTTGTTTAGACCGGTATAAACTAGATACTTTGAATTGAAGCAGTGGTAGGTATGAGGTATAATCAGACAAGGCTGAAACTTGTAAATCGACAGTTTCCACATGATAACTTAAGTTTGAGGAATGCCTTTCGCATGTCATAGGGTCATCATAGAAGGGAGGGGTGAATTCATGGGGAAGCAGCAAGGTATAACATGAACTGGAACAGCGTTTCCAAACGTACCTTTTTACATAGGTGGTTTAGGTGTGACCAACCACAGAGGTATTGATATGTGAGATATAATGGAAGCCAATGCACAAAAAACCCTAATAACCGACGGGTTAGTCAATCACCAATGACCATGAGCGTGACAATTATATAGGCAAGCGGAGAGCATATCAGAGAGGTTTTCTAATAGCAATATTGGCATCCGTCACGATGAAATAGGATTTGGATTGTTCATGTTATAAGGAGAGTCATCATTGAATGGGCGCTGGTGATTGCGAGTGTTGAAGCTTACCTAGCTGGTCATTAAAACTATCATGGCAATGGCTACAGCCCCATCAAGAACGCCATTCTCAATCCAGACCAGTAGCTCCGGGAAAAGACTCGGAAAAGACCTGCTGGACTGAGATGAATGTTGTGCGATGGAAGACGAAATATTTTTCGGTTCTGGAAAAACGAAAAACAAAAATATTAGAAAGAATTTTTTTGGGAAGACGCTAGTTATACGGGAGGCCGGTAGAGACCATATGTGCACATTCATTCTCTCGTAACCTTTTTAGTAATAATAAAGTGTCCTGGTAACTATTTAAAAATATATTATTCTAGCCCACATCAATGCTGCCCACTTATAGATCAACCTATCAGCCAGAATTATCTCAAAAGTACCGTTTGCTGATCCTTAATAGCTGGCGTAACGCACTTTAGATAGGAAAATATAAAAAAAATGAGATCTCACCAAACCTTTGCATCGGTTCCAAGTTGATAGTGGCTTGTGAACACCTAGATTAGAAGTTTTAAAAAGGCCTGCTTTCCTTGTTCCTGTTGTCATACATGCAGGGAAAAGGAGATTGAATACTGTATTACCTTCGGTTACTCTGGCATACATCCGATGATCGACTTTTCAAGCGAAGGTCAGGGGCGAAATAGCCAGGGTGGTCAACTTTATATGGACATTTGCAGGAAATGGAAAAATGACTTTTCTCCAATTTGTATTGTGACCATCGTGACTAAGCGATTCCCTAATAAACTATTGTGATATCAAGGCATGGTTGGGGGGGAACAAAAGTGGGAGGGTAAAAGATGGATAACAGTGGCATAAACAGGACTTATAATACAAACCCATGCATTCACTTCCCATGAGCCATTAGGCTGTATACAACCATGGCCTATTTTAGAATTTGAGAGACAAACCAGCGTAAGCCGCGGATATCATTAAAACATATTGACTAAATGTAAAAGAACAAACAGTAGGAAAAGAGAAGAAAACACCAGATACCGTCTGTCTAACTTAGCAAGTTGCGTCATCTCCACGAAATTTAACTTTCAAGCCTCCTTTCAGATCAATACCTTTACAGCAGGACAGCTAGACCAAGCACACCAGCTACGCCAGCAATGCCGCCCAGAATGGCACCTGCTGGCCTGGCTGGAGCATTTCCATTTGGTTGAGCGCTTGAGGTCGGTTTGGCGCCAGTCGTTGTTGCGGCGTTGCCAGTTGCTGTGGGACCAGTGTCGGTGGGAACTGCAGTAGCTAGCTGAGAGGCCTTAGAACTGAGGAACATCTTAGCATTATCGGGAAGGCCGGTGTACCAGGCCGGAGGGTTGCCGTCCTTGACATCGCTGATGAGGGAGTCGAAGTAGCCGCTGAGGTTAGTGCCGGTAGGCTGAGGAACGGCGGTAATGAGGACGGACATAACATCTGATGGGATGCTGGCGAGGATGGTTGCAAATGAGTCGATGTTGCCTTTCACTTGTGAGACGATACCGGCGCCGATGGAGTTACTGTGTTTTCGGGAGAATTAGTTTTCTGGCTCTTTCTCTTTTTCCTCTTCTAGATTACATATATATTTGTTAGGGGGAAATATGGAAGGATATGCATACAGTTCGTCTTGAAGATCACGGCCAGCAACCTCGTCAGCTACGACAAAAGACGAGGTGAGAGCCAGGATGGTGAGGAGTTTGAATTGCATGATGAAGGGTATGTAGTGTGTGGTTCTGGGGATGTGAAGGATAATGAAGATTTTCCTGGAGTTAACTTGGGTATGAATGAAGCTGGTGGGTAATTTTTGCAGAAAGGAGAAATTGGCTGACGGGTGACTGGCCTGATATATTATATATCTGCTCACGCCCTATGTAAGCAAAGCAACACAACGCGACCGGCAACGCACCCCTGACAGTGTTCCGTCAGGTCTCAAGGCTAGCAGTGCCAATTTGACTTAGGGGTTACGAAGTTCGCAAAATCGCACAATAATCGCTGCAAAAACGTTTTAAAGTATAGTTCCAAGGGTCTGAGGCTGGGGCTTAGACCGCTGCTCCAAGACGCGCAGAAAGAAATCGTCTGCATTTTAGTGCTGTGGCAGATCAGCAAGCCTATCAACCTTAGCGAATCTCTTATTGTAAGAAGAACTCGTCCTCTTTGGCGTCTTGGACAGTTGGCTTGGCTATCGACGGCGGCAGCCACTAGGACGAATCCTGGGCAGTCCTGGAACAATTTTTTCCTGGGCACATTTTTTCTTCAGATCCGATTGGGGATTGGGATCTGTGGCTTTTAAAACTGCGTCGTGGCAGGTTTGCAAGGTCAGTCTCTTTTGCCATTCATCAATTCGAGACCTGCTGGTTTTCTGCTTGGCTATTAGGCAATGATGGCGCCAACAATTATAATAGCACAGTATAACAACCAAAACCAAATTTACCTTCTTGTGTTTATTGAGGATTCAACAGTGCTTCAGCAGGATCGATTCATTGTCATCATTGTTATAACTTCTTCAGCATCTCTTTGTTATATGCTGCTGGCTGGGTGAAGCTCAGATGTGGCCGATAATCCTCATTTTCTGATCATTTTCTCAAGTCATGGATGCCCATAGACTTGATACAAATAAGCCATCGAGGTTATTCTCCAAGGACTTTACGGTAGATAGCAGCTCAGGCTGGGGATTGAGGATTTCAAGAGCTCGTCCAACCAACTAACTACCCCTCCGTAGTTTCTTGAGAAAATCATGAGGCTGACGCGGATTGATCGAGATTTGCATGCCCGCAGACAGTGGGCAATGGCACGTCTTCAGCTGTAGAAAGTGGATGCTGGACAAATGTTTTTATTTGGATTTTATTCTGATTTTGGGGAATACTCCAAGCTTTTCAGCTGTTCCTTGTAATAATAGTTTTACGTGTTGATATGTTCAAAACATCAACTCCACCTCAGCCACACTCACAACAGAGCCACATTTCCGCCTGTTAGCATTTCACTTGTGACAAACTTAAAAGTAGAAGATGAACACATTATACAGACTATGAATCCCGAAGGAGTCTTCCCTGCTTGTGGGATAAAATGCTTAATCACAATCCATCAGCCCTAGCTATATGTTAACTGCCTTACATGTGCAGCAGTAGTGAAGACTTTTTTTGCAGGATAGAAGGCTATTAATTTTAGTAACGCTCACCTAAAATTAACTAACTCTGACCCAATTAGCAGATCTTTAGCCGAACCGCAGTTTAGTAACTCACATCAAGCTATATGTATTGCACATGTCCAGAACTCTAGCTGAGTGGGATCCTGCAAAGGTTGGCTTGACCGGGATGTTCTGAGAATAGAATCGTGTCATATCCATGCTAGCTCGCCGCATGACCTTAATTTTGGACTGGAATAGTATCACAATGTTATTCAAATATGGTTGGCTTGCCTCCGTGAAATGAGAACCAAGGTCCTTTATTTTTTCTTCTTATTTTCTGGTCCCGCCCTGTTTGTTTGATAATGTGTCCCTTTTTTATCTCCTTGCAACACTGAGGGTGCTGAGCACAATCGATATTGACATACCTACTCGAAGCAAAGGAATCTCCCTCAAAATTCCAAGGATGCTAGCGATGAACTATAGTTGTGCTTGTCTCGATAAAGAGAAAATGGAATCTCTCGAGAAAGAATTCCTCTCAGAGTCGATGCAGATATTTTGAGGAGAGAAACTCCTGCGATCAGCTAAATTGGCCTATTTGAAATCATCAGGCTTGAATACACCGTTAGTCTGCTGTACAAAGAACCCAGCGAGTGTCCTCGCGAGCAAAGAGCACATTAACATTCTGGCGATGTTTGCCGTTTTCGAAATTCTTCAGCGGGACAACTTGACAGGACCATACGGCCACGCCCGAAGCTTTTAAAGAGTCCCACTGGTAAGAAGATAATGCGCTGAACTGAGATTGGAGACAATGTTCTTGTCTTTGTCTATGCAATGAACCGCCAGAGAGAACGGCCAACAAAGAAAACGGAAAAGGAATATCATTATAAACATCAAACAAGAAATGGGATACATGTTTGCTAGTTCAATTTGTTTTCATAACAAAAAGGATGAGCTGGCACAGTTTAGAGTTGATTATTTCATACGGACGTCATTTACTCTCCGTAGTTGCCCCCCGTTTGCAACTTCCAACTCATATGACGTTTGTGGGGGTAATTGGTGGGCAAACAAAACCTCCTTCTAAACACTCAAAAAAAAAACATTTTCATTGCAATCAGGATAGGAACTTCAATTCTGTATTTTAATTTTCACATTTTAGTTTCTTAAGGAATCAAAGGGAAAGCAGATACTGCCCGCCCTTCTGGTAGTCATTCTTATTTCCTCCAGAACACTAACCATGGCCGCCTCCTCAACGAAATTCAAGCTTAACACAGGCGCCTCTATCCCTGCCATTGGCCTGGGTACCTGGCAAGACCAGGAAGCACAGGAGAAAGCAGTCCTGATCGCTTTGGAAGCTGGATATCGTCATATCGATACAGCTGCAATGTACGGGACTCACCCCTTCAAATCATCTTCCATTGCCCATATCCAGAACCATCTCTAAAGTTGACACTGTCATACACTCTATCTATATCTTCTCAGTTACGGAACAGAGGCTGCCATTGGACGCGCATTAAAGAAAAGTAGAGTTTCGAGGGAGGAGATCTTTATCACGTCAAAGTTGTGGAATAATAAGCATCACCCAGACGATGTCGAGTCAGCCATCGACAAGTCGTTGAAAGACCTAGGGGTCAGCTACGTGGATCTATATCTCATGCATTGGCCCGTCGCTTTTGCTCGTGGGGATGCGAAGTTCCCAAAGGACGGGCAGGGGAATCCGAAGACGGAGAACAATGATTATGTTGATGTATGTTCGCTTCTTGAATTGAGTTTTCTGTGATTTCCCGGCTTTAATTCGGATAGGAAGTTAATCCGTGAACAACGAAAAACACAATAAAGACGTACAAAGCTATGGAAAATCTTCAAAAATCCGGTAAAGCCAAAGCCATTGGCGTCTCCAACTTTTCCAAGGCGGAGGTGGGACGGCTGCTAAAAGAAGCTTCCATTGTGCCCGCCGTGCACCAGCTGGAACTTCATCCGTGGCTGCAACAGAAGGAATTTGTGAAATTCCTGGCCGATAGGGGGATACATGTCACGCAGTATTCGTCACTAGGGAACCAGAATGATATATACAATCATGAGTCTGTGGGGAGAATGATTGATGACCCTGTTGTCAAGGAGGTAGCGGAGAAGACCGGGAAGACGACTGCACAGGTTTCATTGGGTATGTGCGGTTTTTTTAAATTTTCCTTTTTCTCCTGTCTTGCTGACGTTGACGGGATTTGTGTTTCCACTCCTTTTTGACAGCATGGGGAATTGCACACGGCCATTCTGTGCTTGTCAAGTCCAAGACGCCGGACCGCATTAAGCAGAACCTGCAGGGGGATTTTTGTCTTGATCAGGAAGATGTCAAGAAGATTGACGGGATCGATAAGAAGCGCCGTTTTAATGATTCGAGTGAGGATTTCGGCTTTGACTTCTTCGCCGATTTGGATGGAAAGCAGAAGTAGGTTGTGGAAGGGGGCATGTTGCTGGTCACGTCATCGACTGATTTATATACGGATGGGGTTGTATAATTTAACTAGCATGACAATATTAGATCACCGAAAATTTTCGGTTGCAGTTCCACTTCATTTTCCATCCAATAACAACATTCTCTCTGCTCTCATCTCCCAACAACCTTACGAAACCATGATTGCCCACTGATCTTTTCGTTAAATATACTGCTGCTTGAATTCAGGCAGGCTGGAACTCTTTACGACTGCCAAAGATAATGATCTATAGTCCGGCTAACTGAGGGATTTATGCCCCTCGCTCTCTCCTCTATCAACTTCCCTCTTAAAGTATTTCGGGTTTGTAATATTTCTGGTATACCTCCAGATCAAACTTCCCATCCGTCAACTCCGCACTATCCGGGTCCCCACGCCAGACGAACGTCCGGCATTCGAACCCGCTCTGCTCTGTCGTCGACCCGCCATCATCGGTGAAGTCGGCGACACAGCGGTGCCATGTGTAAGCGCTCGACTCATACTGCTCTAGCAAAGCGAACTGTACTGGGTGTTCGACTAAATAGAGTGCGCCGGAGATTTCATCGACGTTCTCCTTTCCACCTCTACTTTCATTACCACTGCTCTTGTTGCTGCTGCTGTCGTTGCTGCTAGGAATGAGAGTTGGGTAAATTCCCCACATCTTCATCTTGTAGTTTTTGAGCCGTGCAGGACGGAGAGGAGGTGGTCGACGGGGTGAGCCCACGACGTATTGGAGAACATCCAGGTCCATGAGTGAGCCGTAGACGAAGAGGTAGGTTGGTTTCCATGATGGGTGGGCAGTGGGGCCATCCCAGGAAGTTTCTAGGGAGCTAGTAGTTTGGTGGGGGCCTGTTGTGGGCGGTGGCTCATTATTGTTGACTGGACCCTCCATGGTCAGGAATGGTAATTATGTAGTGGGAAGGGTGCTGGAATGGGTTGCCGAGATGCTGGGAGGGATTGACAAATACGTTTTCTGCCCGGCTAAATACACTCCACAAGAATACACTATTCTAAATCAAACATAGCGTATACACAGCCGTACACCCAAAATAACCAGTGTTCCAATGCAGTCAAGCATGTGCCCAACTGCACACAGATCAGGGAATGGGGCCTTGGGGGTCTTGGGGGTATGGGTATATGGGGCACGGCCGCGGCTGGGGGAACTATACAGAGGGCGCCTACACGCACTCGGATGGAAGAACAGGAACATGATATGATGGTGAATAAACACCTCATAGTCGCCTCCCGTTTGCTGCTGAGCAGCATACAGTCTACATGACAGATGCCGGGCGGGCTGCAGCGGTGCTAGTCACCCGTCTGCAGCCCCCGTAGCCCCTGAAGAATCCTCAAGAAAATGAGCCGCCACCCTAACCTCCACCCTGCGTTCCCCAGGGCGGAGAAATCGAACTGTCTGGAAATCCCCACTACGAGATCACTTCACAGGCGAGAAACCTTTTTATTTTTTTTTTTATTATTTTTTTTTTTTTTGGATATTTTGGGGGATGATTTTGAAGAGTATTTCAGATAAATTTTATTAGTAATAGTGAATTGATGGGTTGGGCACATGCTGCCTTACATTGGATTATTTTGGGTGTTCGGCTGTGTATAACGCTATGTTTGATTTAAGAATAGGGTATTTTTGTGGAGTGTATTTGGCTGGGCAGAAAGCGTATTTGTCAGTCCCTGTTTACCTTGGCTCTGGTTCGCCGGAGGCAAATAGACTCTAAGCCACAGTTGGAGATCTTTGGTATGATGTCCTGTTCCTGGCATTATTTCTTTATTAAGATCTGGATATCTAATTAAGTTAGAAGCCAGGCTTCAACCTTTTGTACACCAGACATTGCACTGTATGCCCGGCTATTGGGTTCCAACAACTAAGTTTATGAGAGAGCATGGATTAATCATATTCTCCACAAATGCTGACCAAAGGGGGCCAATCCTGCAGCTAGGTCTAAGATTCCATCGAACAAGCCTGTCATCTTCAGGCTGGGTTATGTAAGTAGATGGCACAGAATAGGACATGAAACTTTCAAATACACATGCATCTTCACAGAATTGGGACTGTTTTTTTTTTTTTTTTCCCTTTCTATCTCTATAGATTTTTCTTGCCATTTTTTCCCCTATTGCGAATTGGTTGCATTCTCGTGCATTGAGGTGGGAAGTTCGCTTGGGGATCGGGGAAGGGAATGGGAAGAAGTATATGACGACTAGTGCAAAGTAACATACCGTAACTACGGAGAAGTCACTCTAACCTTGAGCTCGGCCAAAGCCATAGCTTAACTTCGACAATAAAGTTCAGAGCTCTTCTTCCACTCCATTTCCGGTTGTTGAACCCCGCAAATAGCCAATGCCAATGCCCGAGTGTCCGTAACGTTGCTTCGCCACGTTTGAAAACACTCCTTTCAGGTCTGCTTCTGAATAGTTAGCCTTCCTGGTTGACTGGTTGGCTGAACTTCGAATTGCGTGCACCCTTGGTGGAACCATATATTTCAGGCCAGCGCATCGTTGAAGTTCAATTTCTGTCATTTCAATTACATTGATTTCGTTTGATATACTGCCTGCTTTTTGCCATTTCACAGTTACATATAACTACCACCCAGCAGTTACCACCCAGCAGCTTTCGTCTGAGCTAAATGAGCAGCCCTGCCAATCTTCAGTGGAACCCTAGTGCTTGGGGGGTTTCTCGGCGGGTGGTGGCTTCTTATGTGCTGGACTGGGTATTAATACTGTACGTTCCCAACCCCCCCCCAAACCAACAGTGGAATGTTTCAAAATGGAGATGTAGAATCTTACTGAATTCCTGGACATAGGTTAGCTGTCGCTTCGGGCCGCATTTTTAAATCCGTAGAACCAAACAGAAACCCATTCTCACTCACAGACCCGAGCATATCCTATCCATTTACCGCCAAGGAAGCCGTTTCTTCCAGGGTGCTGGTCCTGATTAGCGTTTTTGTTCCCGCAATTACCATTCTTATACTGAGCCTTCTTCTTATCCCCGGGCTCACAGCGGGAAAACATGTGCCCGCCTCATTAGCATGGCGGCGCAAATTATGGGAGTGGAATGCTGGATGGATGGGGTTGGGTCTTGCAATCGGAGGGGCGTATGCGGCTACAGAAGCATTGAAAGTTATCTGCGGGAAACCAAGGCCCGATCTGATCAATCGCTGTAACCCCGATATACCCAAAATTGCAGTTAATATAGTTGGAGGGCTGGGGAGAAGACTCAGGGGCGCACCGCTTCTAGTTTCATATAATATCTGCCAGAATAAAACGACAAGACTCACCAGAGATGGTTTCTTGAGCTTCCCTAGCGGGCATGCTTCCAGTATGTCCAGAATTCCCCTGTCTACAATCCTTCCCCACAATAACCAAGATATGCAACCATACCGACAATAACCTCCCTCATAGTCTCCTTTGCCGGCCTAACATACCTAACCCTCTGGCTCTGTGCAAAACTCTCCATTTCAATCCCCTACCTCTCCCCACGTCCCTACACCCAGGATACCCGGGAAACCGCCTTCTCAGTCGACAGCAACTACATCCCAAACTCTCCCTGCTCCGACGTCCTATATCCCAGGTCCTCCTATCCTCCCAACCTAAAGAATAAATCCTCCCCTACCCCACTCCGAAACCAATCCGCAGCCCCACCAATCTACCTTCTCCTCGTCGCCGCGGCACCCATCGTTGCCGCTGCATATATATCATCCACCCGCTGGTTCGACAACCGCCATTTCGGCTTCGATATCCTCTTTGGCGCCCTGATGGGGATTTCTTTCGCCTGGTTGGGGTTCCGCTGGTATCATCTGCCGTTGAGTTCGGGCGGTGGGGGATGGGCTTGGGGCGCACGCAGTCCCGAACGCGCATTCTATGTGGGGATCGGGGTTAATGGGTATGCCGGGGGTGAGGTCGAGAAAGCGGGTGATGTGTTTCCTCTGCAACCGGATAGTGCGAATGAATTGGTTCATAGGGTGGAGAGTAATGTTTGAGGAAAGGAAAGTATGAAGGCGGATTGTTTGTTCTCGTTTTCGCCTTTATACCGTTGATTTTCCTGTTGGTGGTTCGGAAAGGTATGGCGGCGTTTTTCGGCTGTCTATTCATGCTTAATTACGCTCCATTGATAGAGTTTTATGATTTCTATATACCTTTTGTGGTTGATTTATATACCTTATGATTGATATATCTCTATCTCGGGTTCTCTATTTCCAGAGCCAATCTGTTCTCTCTATTCCGGTTTATGTTGAGAAATGTGAAGAAACAAGGATTTATGTCTCTTATCTCCATAAACTTAAAACGGTATCATATAAAAACCGCGCTGGGTTGGGATATCAAAAAGCGATTCAAGTTCCCACTAATCCTTAAAAATATTCAGAACAAGAACCAACACCAAGGCAACGTATAATATGACATACCTTTCTCAAAATGGAAATAAAGAGGGGCCGGAACGCCCCCAAGCCATGAGATAGAGAGATATATAACAAACCAGGACCACACCAAAATAAAAGCTCAAATTTACCTCCACCCTCCCACCCTCCCCTCGTCCCACCTAGCCCTCATCTCCCTCCTACTTTCCAACTTAGCCCCTTCCCCCCTCACTTTCCGAACCCACTCCATAACCTCCCTCTCACTCGCCTTCCCCTCACTATCACCCTCACTCTCCAAAAAGCTCTCCTCAACCGCACGACACACAGCTTCCTGCTCCGTAATACCCGCCACAAGCCGCTGGTACAGGGCTTTAGGAGACCAAGGCTCCAGCGCGGTGTCCATCTCGCTCTGCTTCTTACGCCACGAGAGTTCAAGAGATTGGTGCTGGAGGAGGAGGGATTCTGTGGAGTCGCGCAGGGAGTGCAAGTGGCTTTCGAGGGAGAGGAGGTGGTTTGCTAGCTGTTTGTTGGAAGCTAAGACGGTGGTGAGGTGGGCTTGGGTGGCTGGGTAGGAGACGTGGGTGGTTGAGAGGGCGTGGAGGAGGGTGGGGTTTTCGAGGATGGCCTGGAGGTCTGTCGTTCTGTGGGTTGTGAATTTGGTTTTCGGTTAGCTGTGGAATGGAGGAGGTGTGAATGGGGGTTATCGCATGTGGGGACAGCGTACGATTTGTCTTTCAAATTATCTGGGATCCAGCCGTCATCTATGTCTGGGGGTTGCGGAAGGGTGGTCGGCGAGAATGCGTCGTCTGGTAAGGAATCGGCAGGGCAAGTTAACGGTGGATCTCCCTGCGGACTTGTTTGGCCTTGCGCATTTGCAATAGATATATTGGATTCTTGAGGTATAGAGCCGGACGGCAGAGGAGGGAGGGGGAGAGGAGAGCCTGTCTGAGGTGTGTTTATTCGACTCGTTTCATGACTGCTAGGTTTCGGCGGCGGAGGCGGGGGAGTTTCGGTGTCAAGGTACGAGTTGGAGTTTTTGGGGTTCCCTGGGTATGATGAGGAGAGCGGAGAATACGATACAGGCGGTAAAGACATCCTGAAGTCGTGGCAGAACAAGACCGGGGTTTGAGAGGGAGGATTAATAGCTTACAGAAGATTTATTGGATGTTGCCGAGTTGATGTTGATTTCCTTAAGGCGATTGAATGAATTGGAATGATGTCACCTGATCTAGTCGAGCAACCTATTTATTTACAGGGTATGAATATCCACAGAAATTATCAAATGCTTCACAGTGTTTTTATTATCATTTAATTGCTATGACTGTGAGCTTTATATCTAGCATTGTGCAAGCCTTCACTTTAATAGACTGCGAGCATGCGCTAAGTACAAGAATTTGCACTCAAATTCTGAAGCTTCTCTTCCCTGCTCCCTCAGTCGCTCAGCCATAATACTTCAATCGTGAAATAAGCATCACAGGGATATCTCCTCTTCTCATCTCGAAATAGGAGGATATCGTTGCTAATCGGGTTTCATCCTGCATTAATTCAGGATATAATCGTCTTCTAACTCCTATCACGAGCTCCTGACCGCGAGTTGCCAATGACATTAACAGCGGGAAATCTGTCATGGAGCTCCCTGCGTAGGAACAATAGAATACCACAAGAGATTATCTTTCAGGCCAGTGTATCCTCTGCTGTTGGCCTGGCCATAGCCTTCCCGCTCAGAGGAAGTGTTCAGGCTTTTGCGAGGTAAATCGCCATCCTCACAGTGGAACGCACCGTATTATTTAGACATTGGGATAGGTATTGAGAAATCCCGTACATGCTCCGAGTTTGCGTCTCGTAAAGCCATCCGTTTAATCCATCCGTCGTCTAACATCCCTTTCTTGTGTTTCTGCATTCACCCCCCTTAGCGCATCTGTAACCAGCTTCCGTAGTTCCCGTTGCCCCTCCTCGGCATGGAAGTTTTCACTAGTAGCAAGCTCCTCAATTCTTCTTCTGAATTCTTGATCCACCAACTCGTCTCCGTTTGCAGCTGGGTCAGGCATGCTTCCAATATTGACATTGACATTCGGTGGAATCGCAGTTGATGGATTTAGAATCTGGGAAGCATCATTTACAGCCTGGCTGCCCTTTAGGTATTGAATCAGGGATGGGAAATCCCCATCACTGGCTATGGACTCCTCAGCTTTTACGCCAATATGGTTTTTGTGATCTCTATCCACACCAAGTTCCTCAATTAGGCAGCGGGCTACTTCAACAGATTCCGCAACGAAAAGGCAGGTTTCTCCGTCCTCGTCGACAAGATTGATGTCTACCTGAAATTCTTTAACGAGGGCACGGAGCAGGTCGAGATGCCCGTATGAGGAAGCAGCATGAAGGAGGGAATATCCATGTTCATCTTGAGAAGAAGCTAGGGCAGGGTTTGACCGGAGAAGCGGGAGGAGTGAGGGTGAGTTGTCAGCAGCCAGAACGAAGACGTTGGGTTGGGCGGGGGACATGATGCGTAACAAATAAGTTAATATCGTTATCGTTTCAAAGATAGAAAAAAAAAAATATTGATTTATTAGTGAGCAATGGGTTGGAATTAACAGGAGCTAAAAAAGTAAACATATACTGGAGAATTCTTGTACAAATGTGAGTAACAAACCCATGAATTGAAGAGTGGTTTCGCAGGCGAAAAAAAAAAAAGAAAAAAAAAAGAAAAAAAAAAAAAAAGACACAAAATATACAGATAGACACTACTTGCCAGATTGAGTTTAGGCGGTTAGTTTCACCTTATTACCCAGAGGGTTTAAACAACCAATCATTGGTTCCAATGAATGGCGGCAGCAATGACAACATCACAAACAACAGACTCGAACAACCTACACCAACACCAACTCGGGTCCATGGAAATCGTGAGTCATGATCTTTAGGTCAGATAGTTTCAAATAAATAGTTTTATAGACTCCTTCCATGTAACCGGAGTGGCAGTTCCCTGTCGCCACTTACGCTTGTACTTTGGGCTTAAAGGTCTAAAAGGCGCCGCCTCCGCCGCCTCCACCATTTCCCCCTGATCTTTGTTCATTATATACAGAGTTTTCCTTTTCATACATTCAAAACATGGTGCAGCAAGACATCGACGAGGTTGCCCAGCTCGTTCATGGCTTAGAGGCTGCCAGCGGCAGCAGCAGGAGAAGAGGTGGAGGAAGTGGTCCAGGAAGACGGACGTTTTCCTGCAAGAAGTCTACCTTTCTCGTTCAAGGATCAGATAACATCAGCGTGGACTCTTGGAGGTTCCAGGATTGGGATTACAAGCGGGATGATTTGCCCACCTATGCACGCGGCCTATTTACCACCAGGAATAAGAACAACAATTATGAAATCGCCATTCGAGGGTACGATAAGTTTTTTAATGTTGACGAGGTTGACTCGACACGGTGGAGGAATATTGAAACAAATACAATAGGGCCATATGAGCTGAGTGTCAAGGAAAATGGCTGTATTATTTTTATTTCTGGATTGGAGGATGGCACCTTGCTAGTATGCAGCAAGCACTCGACTGGCGCTAGAACTGATGTTACTGTCAGCCACGCTGTTGCCGGTGAAAACTGGGTGAGGCACCACGTAGCCTCTGTTGGCAAGACAGTGGGAGATTTAGCCAAGGCCCTGAGAAGCAAGAATTTAACAGCTGTCGGAGAACTTTGTGATGACCATTTTGAGGAACATGTTCTGGCGTACGATGAGCAGGCAGCAGGCATTTATCTCCATGGCCTCAACTACAATGTTCCCCAATTTGCTACCCTACCTGGCCCCGATGTTCACAAATTTGCAGACGAATGGGGGTTCAAAAAGGCGCAGTACCTTATGAAGGATTCCCTATCTGATGTGAAGACCTTTGTGGAGAAATGTGCTGAGACTGGATCGTGGGATGGGAGGGACACTGAAGGATTCGTTATCCGGTGTCAAATATCTGAAGGGGGTGCTGGACCGTACAGGGACTGGTTCTTTAAGTACAAATTCGAAGAACCATATCTCATGTACCGGCAGTGGCGTGAAGCTACCAAAGCCATGATTGCGGGACGACAGTTAAAACTCAAGAAGCATGTGGCCATTACGGAAGAATATCTGCACTATGCAAAGAAGCGGCTCGTCGAAAACCCACAGCTTGCCAAACTCTACAATCAAAATCATGGTATCATAGCAATGAGAGATGGCTTCCTGAAAGAGCGTGGTCTGAAGGGCTCAGAAATTATTGCTATGGAATCAGATCAGGGAGAAGGTGCTTCATCTCTTGCTAATGTGACACAGGATGTCGTCTTAGTCCCAGTCGCCTCAATCGGGTGTGGTAAAACCACTCTAGCTCTTGCTCTTGTCAAATTATTTGGCTGGGGACATATCCAGAATGATAATATTCAGGGTCCCAAGAACCGCCCAAAGCGATTTGCACAGGAGGTAAACAATTCCCTCGTAACGAATAGGGTTGTCATCGCAGACCGCAACAACCACCAAAAGCGGGAAAGAAAGCAGATCATGGAGGATGTTCAGAGGGCTGTACCAAAAGCCAAATTTGTTGCTCTCCATTATGTCCATGAACCTAAGGAAATGTTGCTGGGTGATATCAGGCAAGTTACTCAGGCAAGAGTTCTTGAACGAGGCGATAACCATCAGACCATCCAGGCCAACAGCAAAGGCCGGGACTCCGTCATTGCGATTATGGAAGGCTTCTTGAATCGATTCGAAGCCGTAAACATAGAATCTGAACCTGATTACAGCTTTGATGAAGTAATCGACTTAAACGTCATGGCCTCTTCCCGTGAGAACCTGGAAAAAGTCATCTCAGTTTTACACTCCACGTTCCCTAAACTCATGAACGGTAAATTGCCAACTTCATCCGAACTAGACGACGCAATCGACGAAGTCATGAAGAACTACAAAGTTGAGACAAAGCACGACCTCAGCTTCTCAAACATAAAGAACTCGAAACCAGCACCAAGAGAAACCCCAGATCAACTCGCCAAACACCTCGAATACTTTAGAATATCCTTAAAGTCTAACGAAATAACCAACCTGCTTTCTTCACTATTCCCACCCTCCACCCCTCCCGAGAAAGCAAAACTATATAACCACCTCCGAAACTCTCGCCGCATCCAACCCTCCTTCCACGTAACCCTAATCCACCGGGCCTCCCAACTGACCCAGCCAGCCATCTGGACCCATTACCAAGATCTTTACAAAGCTGCTATCCAAAAGCAACTCAACCAACCAAACGGTGATGTCGTCGAGACCCCAACCCTAGGCACCTGTCGTGTTCGAATCGAGCGTCTGGTGTGGGATGACAGGATCATGGCGTTTGTGGTGCGCATTTGCCCACAGGAGGGAGATTTGTGGCCTTGTGCGAATGATATCCCGCATATTACGGTTGGCACTGCAGCGCCTAACGTGAAGCCGAAGGAGAGCAATGATTTGCTGAAGCGTTGGCTGGAGATTGGGGCTGGGGGAGAGACGGGGATTTGGGAAGCTAAGATAACTTCTGTTACGGTGTTGGAGGGGACTGTTGGAGAGGAATTGAGGAGGTGAAATTGGTTTGCGGATTTAGAGGGCCGACTGGGGGAATGGAGTTGAGGATAAGATTGGATGGGTGGTTTTCGTGATTATTTTTGTTCCATTAGAAAACTACTTCATTTTTATCGTTGATCTCCTATGCCTAGCTGCGTTCCCATGAGGCTGTATCCTATGTTTCGTGTTATTCATATAAAACCCGTGCTACATTTGAAATTGATGGGAAGAGATGGTAAGTAGAGGGAGGAATGAGATGAGATGAGACGAGACGTCGCGACTCCCTACCAAGATATGGGTGGATTGCGGTGATAGGAGAATGGTGTCAATCCACTCTTGCCTACTTGCAAAGATATCAATGTTTCCCTATTCCATTCTTAAAAATGATATCGATACTTGTTGATGAACTGCGGTTGAGATTATCATTTGATAAGCGGTATTATGTAGTAGGTAGCTTCCATCCATCCATTGCTTGAACTAAAAGAGATGACAAAAGGGAAAGTGATGATTTGAAAATGTATCATCAAAGTAGAGGGGGAACTAAATTTACCACAGGATAAAACACTTATCTAATAATCATCATACGGAATCTTCATGTGCTTTGCTCTAATGCTTAAAGAAACATCCAATAAAAATAGCTAAATTTTTAAGTGGCAACAGCTAAAGTGTATATATAACAATCATAATACAGTTTGCTGATTCCATCATGAAAATAACCAGCAGACATAATTCAAAATATTGCTTATGCTAGTTCAAACAATCATGCAAATATAAAAACTCAAGGTGGTATTACATCGATAATCAATATGCTTCCTCTCCCACCATTCTTTAAATCTCCCCTAATCGTTCATCCAGGCTGTAAACCTGCCTCCCCCAACACGCGCAGCTAGTCTCAGGCCGGTGCTACCCATCGGAAAATAGCTAACTAGATACCAGACAAGCGCAACAAGTTGGAAGATGGAGGATATTAAAGTTAGGAGTGTAGAATGGAGCTGTTTGGTGACGTCAGAAAAAAAAGTTAGTCGGATGACTTTGCAAGGAATGATTTCAGACAGGTTTCGGAGACGGGGGGATTAAAATAGAAAATGTTGAAGATATGTTTAGAAAAACAGGGTATGGAATAGAGATAGAGTTAGTGTGATGGAGACGTAAAAGTGCCCGGATTGAAACATAGATTTGCTTTGCAACCTGTTATGGTTTCTGATATGATTACCACGGTGGAGCTTGCGGTGAAGAAATTAGTGCAACTTTTTTTTTTTTTTTGGTTGGTGGGGGGGGAAAGAGAAATGTAACATGTCCAATTCAAAACTGCGAAGCACGCACGAGCCACACTCGAGGGTGGAATAGAGTTAATAGTGGGAAGGACTGAATGAGGTATCTCTTTTTTGCGAATAAGAGGAAATTGGATAAAATGCAAATGCGGACGCTATGATATGATTCCAAATGGGGAAGTATATGCATGAAAGTCCGGAGTATGGAAACAAAAGGGAAAACTTACTCCGAGAGCAAAGTATAAAGTTAAGGCAATGGATATAAAATATGCGGCAGTGAAAGGGAGGCGAGGCCCCGACACTAAATGCCTGGCATACTGTATGGCCCCCATTAGAACGGCCCAGGAGGTAAGAAAGAGTATGGATCCGACAGACCACCTTTTAAAAGAAATGTTAGCTATCATAAATGTGAGCCATCCTGAATCCCAACAGAATGACGTCTGAGCTTGATGTTTTAACTTGGCATTTCAACAAGAAGAAATGGTAAAACGTCGGAGGGTAGGATAAATGTGCCGACGATGGTATGCTGACGTGCAGAGAATGAAATGAAGAAAGGCCCTGGTCCACAATAAGCCGAAGCCGATATTGGCAGCGATTTCGAGTCATTCAAGCCCCGAGGCATTGCATCTGCGCCTTGTCCGTGTGTGGTGTGCGGGTAAAAAAAGAAAAAAAAATGGGCATACGTCATAGCATAAAAAGTTCAACGCAGAATCAGACAGGGGGTAGAACTTACAGGACTGCAAATTTTCTAGGTCTGAATATCAAAGGGAATAAAATGAGTCCTATGCAAATTCCAAAACACACCAGAGACCCAATCATGCAGCCGGCGAATATCAACATTCGGTCCCATCGAGTTACTGCGCAACAAGACAGAAACGTTAGTATTTTGAACACCGCGAATGGGAAGCTGAGAACAATACGCTGCCATTGCATTTGGAGTCCTGACAAAATCACCCTACGGCAGAGGTTCATGTGAGACCGTGCGGACGCAGGAACTGAGGTGTGTCACTTGCACCCTGGCCATAGAGATGACATGAAATCGACTCTACGGTCTTAATGAAGAATAAGTCATGGGACTCACAAGCAAACCATGCCTCCTCTTCCTCTCGCCTCGTTGGGAGCGGTAATGGTGCTCCAGGACCATCTTGAGCAGGAAGTTGAATATAACCGCGGTCCGCAAAAGGGTTAAGTGATTGAAGTGACGAGAATATCGAGTTCGAGGATCGGTTTGTAGGTGCGGTTTCTGGCTCCCTCCTAGCCCAACCCAAGGAATTCATCGAGTCACGAAACGAAGTGGATGCCATCTTCTACAACAGCTGCGAGAAATGCTTCCTAGCGTTTATTTACTTTTTCAGTCGTTTTGTTGCCCAAGCTTCTTTTTGAAATTTTCCAGCCTCGCTCAAAACTAGATGCACGACGTCGTCTAACGAAACAGCTAGCTATCGGCTCGCTTCCTCCCGAGAGATCTGCATTCCAAACCAAGCCAGAACTGATAGGTGTCCTTCAACGCAGCTGAATTATCTAGCTATGCATGAATGTATGTAAATATCTCGCGCAGATAATATACAGCCAAAGGAAAACGTGGTGGTGGGTGAACTACTGGTCAGATGGTCAGTATTCATTGGCCAACCTCTTGTAGAAGTGTCTGCAGAATACCTGGGATGCGGGGAGGACGGGGAGGAATGTCGAGATCCCAGAAGTTTACCATGTCATTTTCATTCAAGTGCACGAGATATGATGTAATTGTGCAGACTGACCTTGTGTGTCTGCTGGTGTCCTAGCCAGCAGGAGAATTAATAACGCGCAGTAACAAGTAACAAAGGCTGCTGACGGTGGAAGCAAATGAAGTGGTGGTCCGGTATGCTGGGATGGAGAGATCACCGCAAGGATACGAAGGTAGCAGCGGTAATATCTGGGGATGCTGGTCAAAGACTGCGAATATCTAAACAACCATGAGTTAGCTCGGGGTCAACATCGACTGAGGTTTGGGGTCAGATGATCATTCTAAGGGTGGTGTTGCTTCTGGCGGAGGAGCAAATGACTTGGCCGTGATGCACAAACCTTGGGAGTTTCCCTCTTTGAAGGTAGCTACCAAAAAGACCATAATAGAGTCGTTTACTTGGTTGGCATAGGGTTTTTTTTTTTTTTTTTTTTTTTTCCAGGACAAATATGTAGCTGAAGAATGGTGTCTGACCGAAGCACTTGAGCAATTAACTGCCAGCAGCGAAAGTTGAGGTTGAAGTTGACGTTTGAGCGCGAAATGCGGCTCCGTGGAATGTTGAGGCTGGTTGCTTAGTCACCGTTAACTGTTAGTTAGTTAGTTAGTTTGATAAATACATAATAGGGCCTCTAAGTTTAGGTTTGCAGCCACAGCCCCCCAGTTAAGTGTTTTGGATTATTTTGGGGAACAATCAACTCATAGTAATTGTTACGGTTTTACTGCCAGTCAATTGCAGACATTATTATGGTTCGCATGGTTTAGTTAGAGCTTTTGACCTCAGACTCACTGAATCGATTTTTCTGATCGGTAAACATCAGAAGTTGAAATCTAGCACCTCATTCGTCCTCGGGTGATCGAAAGGATTTTGTAATTCCTGGACCTTTGATCAAGAACTTGGTACCCATTCAGAGAGCGATTTCCGGCTTTCGCCAATGCTCCTCCAACCCCGGAAATCTAGCATTGACCTTCATTCTAATCCAATAGCCTATAGGCGAACTTTGCTTCCCGAAGGTTTTCCAAGTTGCTGATTCGAGCGTTGCTGACGGGAGTTTCCTTGGTTCTACCCAGGCATGTGGTAACAAAAATCAATTGGATGCTTGCCTCCACTGGAAACTTTGCGGCGTCGCTTCAAATTTGTCGAATCACCAGCCAGGATGAACCTGCAGACCCCGGACTAGCTCTTCGACAACCGATTGCATTCATACTGCGTAGTGATATGTCAATGCTCCTTCGTGCGCAACTGAGACACGGTTGCTGCTTTGAACCTATCGACAGACCCGCAATAATAAGGAGGACTTTTTCCAAATTGTTGTAGACTTTTATGTCCTACCAACATCCCAACTAACGGGAAAGACATTGGGAGCGGATAAACGCGTCCGTTGTACCAGTTCCTGACAAAAACCTTGACGAGAGAATCAAAACGACAAGCGTATATTCACCCTTGCGCCCCCATACAAAAATTACGTTCAAGGATCATGGCACTTACGAATCTTGTTTTAGCTTCCCATCACAATTCGAAGACCGGGATGCCGTACGCACCTCTGATTGCGTGGGTATTCCTTGATATGTGAATTGACGGGCCCTGTATGACGTGAAAACAGGGATCTTCCCATTTGGTTGGCACTCATCCAGAGCGTAATTCATAGTGGCAACCCAGCTGAACCTTCATGAATTAAAGAGTGAAGAAAATGTGAATAGATGAATGCCAAAAGAGGTGATGATGCCTTATTTTTGTTCTTGAGCCAATTCAAACTAAGTTTAATCATACATGAAGGGTATTAAGTTGATTGTTTAGAAGCATTTCAAGGATGGTTATTTCGCAACTCAGAACACCGGCATAATACCTTCCCCATATCCACCGCCATTCCTCTAAGTTGCCGCACGGGAACTCCGTATCCTTCCCGAGAATATCCAAGCTTACGGCCTTGCAAACTGGAGCATGGAGATATTTTGGAGTAAAACCTGGCCACTTCGAAGTTCTAGTTCTTGGAATAACAAAATCAACATATTTCTGGCATTCTCTGCCTGCGTCTTTGCTCTATATCCGTCTAGATTTGACACGCCATTCGTATGGGGAAAGCCCCGCTTGGCAAGAAGGGTTTCCGGATTCCGCAATATGTGGTTCAACGTTGACGATCCGGAACTCTAGATTGGGGTGGTTGGTTGGGAGGGGGGTTGGTAATTTTGGCTTAGTTCATCGATCCGGATACGAGATGCCTAGCGTATCTTGACCCGCATGTTCCGCTTTCTGGAGGGTGCTCTCCGAGACCTCTTGCGTGGCCAGGTGACAACTTCGATACCTCCACTCAAAAAGACTTAAGAGGGTCTATTAAGTATCCATCTAGTTGCTTGGTAGATCTAACTTCTTGTCATGCTCGAGACATCCTTAGGTGTCTGTATTTTCTAGAATGCAGGCTGTCCAAGTCCAAGATGCATGTCAGTTCTGCAAATGCTGCCTTCACCTTTTGATCTTGCTTCTGGATCTAACTCGTGCAGCTCCATTCCGTCGATCATTTTAAGGCATGCTGCACTTCAAGAGGAGCTTGCAGATTAACTAACTGCCAGGTGTAGACTGATATCAGATTAGCTGCCAAGTTATTCTTGTTCTTTTTGATATCATGGAAGATAGAAAAGGACTAGTTATCTTTTCCTACTTTAATCTTACTTTAACATTTGAACGTCCCCATATGCCTTCTGTATTCACCGTGTATACCTAAGGAAAAGGTCGATGAAAACCCGCCTAGGTAGAGGGACTCACTCGCCCGCTTGTCAGGAAATGTATCTCTTTCTCCTTTCTCTTCTTATGCCCATCCACCCCTTGAGACGCCTGAATCAACCCCACTACCACCAAAATTCACAAGCCAAATGCTGTTTTCACTTTTACCCTGCGCCCCCTTAACGTTTATTCCCCAAGTCAGTTGCTGGATGGTATTGTGGGCTTCATGATACTTACTCACACCCCCCTTCTTCCACCCCTTTTATATCAAGAGATATGAAATTAGTCACATTGCCTAGACTAGATTGCGACAGCTGACGATGATTGACACCGGTGGTCTTGGTTGTCTGCCTACCTGTCTTGTGCATGGGGCTTGACCTTCTTGTCTCTTCCCTTCCTGCTTCACACCATCTGTCTATGGTTTCCTCCACCCATTCTTCCCACCTGCCTCGCTGCTTTCGGTGCAG